>NC_090064.1:2368591-2683412 GCF_038355195.1 Osmerus mordax
CAATAAAATAAAATATAAGTTGCCGTAAATTATAATATAAAAATACAAATATTACAAAAAATACAAATGTACAAGATACCATTATTGTAATGCAGTGCAAAAAGCAGTGTGTTTTAAGCAAGAAGTCATTAGAGTCAGTGTGGTCCCTTGGCCTTGTTGAAGAGGCCAACAGCGGAAGGGAAGAAACTGTTTTTGTGGCGTGAGGTATTGGTCCTGATGGACCGCAGCCTTCTGCCGGAGGGGAGTGACTGAAACAGGGAGTGTCCAGGGTGGGAGGAGTCGGCCACAATCTTTCTCGCTCGCCTCAGGGTCCTCGAGGTGTGCAGGTCCTCGAGGGTAGGCAGATTGCAGCCAATCACCTTCTCAGCAGTGCGGATGATACGCTGCAGTCTGCTCTTGTCCTTGGCAGTGGCAGCAGCGTACCAGACGGTGATGGAGGAAGTGAGGATGGACTCAATGATGGCTGAGTAGAAGTGCACCATCATTGTCTTTGGCAGGTTGAACTTCTTCAGCTGCCGAAGGAAGTACATCCTCTGTTGTGCTTTCTTGATGAGGGAGCTGATGTTCAGTTCCCACTTGAGGTCCTGGGAGAGGATAGGGCCCAGGAAGCGGAAGGACTCCACAGTGTTGACTGGGGAGTCACACAGGGTGATGGGGGTGAGTGGGGCTGTGTTCCTCCTGAAGTCCACAACCATCTCCACTGTCTTAAGAGCATTGAGCTCTAAGTTGTTCTGGCTGCACCAGGTCACCAGGTTGGCCGCATCCCACCTATAATCAGACTCGTCTCCACCAGAGATGAGCCCAATAAGGGTGGTGTCGTCCGCAAACTTCAGGAGTTTGACGGACGGATGACTGGAGGTGCCACTGTTGGTGTACAGGGAGAAGAGCAGAGGAGAAAGGACGCAGCCCTGAGGTGATCCGGTGCTGATGGACCGGGAGTCAGAGACTTGTGTTCCCAGCTTAACGCACTGCTTCCTTTCAGACAGGAAGTCTGTGATCCACCTGCAGGTGGAATCAGGCACGTTCAGCTGGGAGAGCTTGTCCTGAAGCAGGGCGGGGATGATGGTATTGAAGGCAGAGCTGAAGTCCACAAACAGGATCCTGGCATAGGATGCTGGGGAGTCCAGGTGCCGTAGGGTGAAGTGGAGGGCCATGTTAACTGCATCGTCCACAGACCTGTTGGCTCTGTAGGCAAACTGCAGGGGGTCCAGTAGAGGGTCAGAGATGGATTTAAGGTGTGCCAGAACCAGGCGCTCAAAAGACTTCATTACCACAGAGGTCAGGGCGACGGGTCCGTAGTCATTATATCCTGTTGGCCTTGGCTTTTTGGGCACAGGGATGATGGTGGAGGACTTGAGACAGGCTGGCACATGGCATGTCTCAAGGGAGGTGTTAAAGATGTAGGTAAACACCGGAGACAGCTGGTCAGCGCAGTGCTTGAGGGTGGCTGGAGAGACAGAGTCCGGCCCAGCTGCTTTGCGGGGATTCTGCCTGAAAAGTCTGTTAACTTCACCCTCCTGAATGGAGAAAGTCGTCACTGTAGAGGGGGGGAGGTGGGAGGCCTCCTGGGTGGGAAGGGGTAGTTCAGGACTGTCCAATTGTCTTTCAAATCTGCAGTAGAACTCATTCAGGTCGTTGGCCAGGCGGGAGTCGTTAGTGGAGTGGGGGGCTCTGGGCTTGTAGTTGATAATCTGCCTAAGCCCTCTCCAGACAGAAGCAGAGTCGTTTGCAGAGAATTGGTGTTTTAGTCTCTCTGAGTACAGTCGTTTAGCCTCCCTCACCGCCTTGCTAAACCTGTTCTTCGACTCCTTGAAACTGTCTTTGTCCCCACTCCTAAACGCGGCCTCTTTCTCTGACCTCAACCTTCTGAGTTTAGCTGTAAACCAGGGTTTGTCGTTGTTGTAGCTTACCCTGGTGCGTGTTGGTATACAGCAGTCCTCACAGAAGCTGATGTATGATGTCACAGCCTCTGTGAGCTCATCCAGACTATTGGTGGCAGTCGTGAACATAGCTTCACTGGTCCACTGTTTTGATGTCCTCACAGCAGGCTTACAGCGCTTTAGCTTCTGCCTGTATGCAGGAATCAGGTGGACCATGGCGTGGTCAGAGTGACCCAGTGCTGCTTGGGGGACCGCATGGTATGCTTTGCTGATTGTAGAGTAGCAGTGATCCAAGGTGTTTCCTTCTCTGGTAGGGCATTTGATGAATTGTCTATATTTTGGGAGTTCTTGAGTGAGATTGCCTTTGTTAAAGTCGCCTAGCACAATAACCAAGGAATCCGGATTTTCATGCTCCACACTCAGTATCTGGCTGGCGAGCACACGTTGAGCCTCGTTGACGCTAGCCTGCGGAGGCATGTAGACGCCAACCAGAATGAATGATGCAAACTCTCGTGGCGAGTAAAAAGATCTACAGTTAATTAAAAATTATTCCAGATCAGGAGAACAGTGCTGCAGAATCACTGTCACATCTTCACACCAGCCACTGTTAATGTAAAAACAAATACCACCGCCTTTCGTTTTGCCAGAGAGCACAGGGTCACAATCCGCTCTCAGCAGTTTGAAACCTGCTAGCTGTAGCGCAGAGTCTGGGATCAGTTCACTCAGCCATGTCTCCGTAAAGCACAAAACGGAAGATGAATGAAAGTCTCTGTTTTTCCACACCAGTAGCTGAAGTTCATCCAGTTTGTTGCTCAGTGAACGCACGTTGGAGAGAAATATCCCCGGTAACGCTGTGCGTGCCCCACGCCGACGGAGTCGCACCAGAGCACCGGCTCGTTTGCCTCTCCTACGGCGCTTCGCTGCTAGAACAAAGCCGAGGGTGGCTTTGACTATAATTCTGACTAATTCTGCCGCTGGAAGCAGAAAAGTGGGAAATAAATCCACAGGAGTTGTAGTCCTGATGTTTAGAAGTACTTCTCTAGTTAGAGAACCCCGGAAATCTTGGCAGAACACTGAATTAACAGACAAAACTTATCAAACTTGTCTGTTGAAAGTAGTATAGTGCTTAAGACCACTATTAAATTGCTTTCGCTACCCTTCTAAATAACTTAATAGCCTAATAAAATGTGTATAAAAAGTGGACCAAGCCCAGTGGCTATTGTTAAAAATAGCATCCATGTCTGACATAATCCATTTTGAATATCTTAGGAGTGGAGCCCAGCTGGAGCCCACTTAGTTTGCCCATCTACTGCCCATGTGGGGCCCAACAAAAATATAAATCAAAATTCAAAAAAAGCTTTATTGTCTAATATGTTGCCATGTTAGAACATTTTTTTTTGATTGAAGGCAGAGTGTGTGTGATGTATCAGTAGCATGAGTTTTGTATATGTATTGTGTAGGGGGTTAAATATTGTCCAAACAACCAAAACGAATTCCCCTATGGTTTAAAGGAAGATGGGAAACTGAATAGTGTATTAACATGAACCAAATAATGCCAATACAAATAGAATTCCAGGTATTTGACTCTATGGGTTAAATCAGAGCAAGAATGGTCAAAGTACGGTTAAATTAAATACGCATTTAATGACATTGCAAATGAATGAAATCAATTACAAGGCAAACATGTTACAATATGAAAGCTTTAAATCTTACCTACTCTACCATGATCATTGCAAATCAGAGAGAAAGAAAGAGGTGAGCAAGGAGTAGGACAGTAGGACAAGCCAGAACTGAGGAGAAGTCTCAGGAGATGAAGAATCCACAGAACAATGCATTACAATTCCCTTTATACACAAGACCAACCAATCAGTCCAAATCTTGAATGGGGTGTGAGGGCCATCAAGTTGAGACCGTCCAGAAACTCCAGACTTTAGCATATGAGAGGTGGGGGCAGGTTTGACACCCAGCCTTACAATTGCATTGGTAATGAAGGATTTGTTGTATAATGACTTTTTAGCCAGAGGCACTCTGAACCTTCTTCCTGATGGTAATAGCTCAAAGCTTTGGTGGAGGGGGTGGGAGGCATCCTGGATGATGAAGTTGGATTTTCTTTCCACTGCTTGTGTATAAAGATCAGATGGCTGTTTTTGTGGAATGCCTATGATCTTAACGGCTTGCCTGGCTATCCGATCCAGCTTTCTCTTGCATTTGTTTGGTAGGAAGCTATATCAAGATGTGATGTTGAAAGCGATGACAGACTATCAGTGACTGGTATACTCTGGATAGAATGACCTGTCTCGCTTCAAATCCTTTAAGCCTTCTGAGAAGACACATGCGCTGTTGGGCCTTTTTGCAAATTGTGTCAACATGCAGGGTGAAGGTGTGACAGCAGTCAATCAAAGTACCAAGGTACTTGAAACTTTCAACCTGTTCCACTACTTGCCCTTCCAGTCTCAGTGGTGTGGATAGTGGATGAGGAGTATCAAGCAGTTGGCCCCTGTGGCAACACAGCCCATGCCCAGCCGAAGCCCAACTAGCCCAAGTGAGGCCCATGTGGGCCCCAACTGGACGTGTTTGCAGGGCAGCTATAATTACACGTTTGTGTAAATTCTGCAACAAGACGCTCACTGAGACGGCTGGCACTAGGCCAACATCAAACCTTTAACAGCATTTAGAAAAAAAAACATTAAAAAAGGTAAGCTAGGCGTAAGTGATGCTAGCAAAGCTAGCTGACTAATGTTTGCAATGTGCTTACGCAAAGAGATTTAGCTAGTATTAGCTATGTAACATACTGTATGTTTCAGGGCGACGGGTGTTAGTTTCAGTTGCTTGCCAGATTTTGTTTGTGATAACGAGCCAGGCTACATAAAGCTATTTAGCTAATGATGAATATAAAGTTATGTTACATCAAAGTTTACTCATGTCAGCTGCATACCTCTCCCGACTTCATAATGTTAAGTTAAACGTGTTTTGCCTGGCCATAAGCACACGGCACTACTTTAAGAGTGCTACAGTGCGACAGTTACAAATCAAATCTAACTTATTACCTAGTAAAACCAGTACTGCTTGTGTATTTTGAGTGGTCTGGTCTTGACCCAGTCTCGCCCTGCCTTGGTCTTGGTCTTGACTCGGTCTCGACCCCTCAAAGTCTTGGTCTTGTCTCGGTCTCGATACACTCTGGTCTTGGTCATGACTTGGTCTCGTTTTAGGTGGTCTTGACTACAACACTGCCTGGAAGTAAAAAAAAGTTAAAATAACAAAACCTGTAATTATCACTTATGAACAAATCTCATTCATGTCTTACTATACTAAGTCTGGCAGTCATGTGAAAGTGAATGAGGTAAACAAATCCTTTCTGTTCCTCTTCTGAGCCTATGCAGATCATGAGAAAAATTATCCAAAAGGTATGTTCAACTTCACGCAGCGCCAGCGGCTAGGTCACTGTGACGTATGCCATCAAAGTACCGTGAGATCAATTCGAGAACTGCCGGCTGTGTAACCGAGCGCATTTTCTCGAGAGCAACTGCACGCGTTCTCATGACGACACAGCTATTTCATGATTGGCCACACACAAACAACAACCATCATGTGTGTTGCGTGTTTATTCTGACACCTTCAGTTCCGCTAATGGTAAAATCCGGACCAAACAGTGTTCCATTCTACACGCAAACCATGTCTAAGGTCAATTGTGCTTGGGGTTAACTGCTATGAAATGCAAATCTTTTAAATGCATGATTTCCACAATTTAGATATGAATTGATTGTCAATAATCAAGTACTCTAGTGATACATTATCTCACCTGGGCATTGTCACTCTTTCTGTCTTGTCAGGCACTTTGCATTAACCTGAGGGCAGCTGCCTTCTGATCAATGTTGCAGACGCTGCACAGAAGGTACAGTGTTGCTGGTCTGAATTCTTTATGGCACACTCACTCACTATATTGGTATATCTTTGTTATTGAAACCGTAGGTTGTAACATCTCAAATGCTTTCAGGTAGCTCACTTGTTTATCAACTAGAGCAAGAACGGACATGGATATGTGGATACGAATAGTTTTATGTTGTTGCTGCTACTTCTGTTATTGATACAGTAGTTGCACCTTGAAATATTCATGCTTATATGAACACAAAGTCCAATGTTATGTTTTTTGTGATTTCAGGAGGATAGTCATCCATGAGGCATTGATGGCTACAGCTGCCTTATCGAGCTAGAAAGCTGACAAAAGTATCTGAATTTGAATATGAAAGATCTGAAATATTTGTATGTCGAATTTCATAAAACTTAAATATTTTTCTGTTGAATATATCATATCTGAATTATTTGTATGCCTGTGAGGTAGTGTAGCTCAAATGTCCAGGAAGGTGGTAGGAAATAGTGATGTTACGCTCGAAGCCGTGCTCACGAAGCGGTATCGACCTTTCGAAGCAATGGGTACCGATACAAAAGTGTCGAGCGTGGCTTTAAATTGGCAAACAACACGTGATCACCCGTCGAAGCTTCGGACGTCACACGAGCAGCTGACAGTGTCCTACGACAGTCTAATAGGATCTGAGACAAACAGCGTTTTATTCAAACGCTTAAAAGACATCAGAAATCACTACAGTTTTTCTCAGTCGCTTTGGTGCATTTCTCACATCTCTATTTACATTTGCACAACAGTTAATGCAGTTGTCAAAACAATTAGTACAAACTGCAAAACCTAGTTGATAACCTGCAAAAGCGTGTCACTTGCTCAAAATGGATAACTCATTCCTCAAAAGCAAGTATTCATTTCAATGAAAGTGTCAGTGTCATCAAGATGAAAAGTCCCGACACCATTGTTTATGAACAAGATAGTCAAATGGCTTTGTCATGTTTTCATTATGACAGTTTACTCTGTAAATGTTTTCCAATGCAAAAAAGTAATATTTTGGTGACACTACCTGAAAATGCTCAAGACAGCACTATATACTATTTGCACAGCCATTTGAAAAATACAGTAAAGTTACACATTACTGTATTTAGGGAGGTAAATGAGTACAAGACACTGAATATGTATGTTTCACATTTTTACTGCATATGCTCTTTGCAATTCTAATTTGTTCACAGCATTGTGCAAACGAAAAAATACACCCTTATTTATAACAAATATAAACTCCCTTTGGGTACAGCTGTGCACAACGGTAAACAATATTGCAGTACAACATGCAACAACAACATCAGGGATCCGCCTATGTACTTGGCCTCTTCTTCCTTATTCCACTGTTTTGTCCCCTTACTCCCCGCACCCTCATCCTCACCCTCACCCCTCTTCCTCAAAGCTGACTTTCCATTTCTGTGTCACAGTATTGTAGAAATGGTACACAGTATGTCCTGCTTGGTTCATATATGCTTGTAAAGGGGGGGTTTATGGGACTCAGCTCTGACAGTGATTGTAGAGAAGTGGCTTATCATTGGTTGCAACTGATACTTCACACACCCCTTCTCATCAGTGAAAGCTGAGATTCACCTGAGAGAAATGGTTCAATTTAGGAGACATTTTCAGGAAAAAAAAGATTTAAAAAAACTTTGTAAAATTAGCTTGACAGATTTTGACAACTAGTTCAACATTTTTGTATATAATGACTCAAACAATGAAATGAGGACTATTAGTTTTATATGGAATGACTATTCAGCATTCACAAGTATAGTTAATTTTGACTGACATGACATAAGCAAATGATAATGTTATAAAACAGCAGAGAGTTGTATGAAAGCAATTGATGCATGTCCAAACGCACTTGCAATTTGTTGGAAGGAATGAGAAACTGCTACTATGATGTGCACAAATGTTGAACTAACTGTTGTGCAAATGTAAATAGTGATGTGATCAAATTGCACCAAAGCGACTGAGAAAAACTGTAATATTCGTAGGTTATAGAGGAGACATATTTACGGACGCTATAGAATACATTCATTGACAGAGCCAGATATACAGACAGATTGCCAGAGCTAGATAGACAGAGATATATACAGATGTGAGAGAGTAGGTGTACACAAGCACATACATCTTTCTCTAGTTTTGCCAGCCTTCAAATGTGGCCATCCCTTTCCCGGTTGCAAAAGCATGTTCCAAAACCTTAGCCGCTAGCCTACATTATCAAATAATAATGTATTCATTTAGCATATACTTCCACTAAAACAAGGTCCAAGGTTCCGATCTCTCTATCTCGGACTGAGGGGCAGCGCTCTTACCACGAGGCCATACTCAACCTAGCTGTAAATGTGATTAATGCTATCAGAACCTAAAATTAAATGTTATGAATGTAAAGTATGTACAAGATATATGATTATATCTTGTCCATATCTTATTTTTGACACTTGCACATCGAAACATTTGTCACTTAACCTTTATTTATCAAATTGATGACGATTGTGAGACTAGACATTCTCTGCTAACGTCTCGAGGACTTGACGTCACTCGATTCCTTCAATCGCTGGATACAGTCGCCATACCATGAACTGACCAGCAGATGTCCCTATGGAGAAGATGTATCAAACGCTTCGAAAAAGCAATACCTTTTTGACACAATTGATTCAAATAACTTGTTGCTTCGTTTCCCCCATCACTAGTAGGCAAGCAAACTCAGCAGACTCGGGAGAAGAAAAAAAAAAAAGTGAGGATAGACTCCTGTTAAATGTTCCTGAAAACGCCTATACAGCATACCCAAAGTAAATAGAAAGCTGTTCTTGAACCATTTGGAGTACATGCATGACTGTGGTCTATTTTGAAAGGTGACACTGAAGTTATTTCCACTGTCGTCAGGAACCCTGTCAGTCCTACCGGTGTTGAGTAATAGAAGCTTAAACACAAGGAAATTGACAGTTTCTATTTCTGCCTGGATTTTGTTTTGAAAACACATGCCTGAAGAGGCCTAGAGGTTGTAGGTATTAGCTGCAAGACACAATTGGACCACAGCATGAAGCCTTACCTAATTCAAGTCAAAAATCTAATATAATACCACAATATATTCATGTTTTACACATGTTTTTCTAAGAGTACTGTAACGGGTGAGAATTCCCCGTCAGATATCTCAAAGGAATAGGGGTTCAGGTCAGTGATGTGTTAACCTAAATAACTATGTATTCACCCTAACAACCCCGTCCCTTCCTGAGAACTCGCAGACCAGATTTCCTTAACTGGAAAAATAAAACATTTATTTTATCTAAACACAGAACTTATTTTCCCAGGCAGTATAATAATACTAACTAGAGAGGGTACAATTTCTGGGGAAATTGTAGGGTGTGCTTGCTTGCGTCGGTTGCAGGTGGTTCCGTCCTCTAAGTTTTTCCCTTCTAGTGATATTTTCAAGCATTTAGCCTACTCATATTGCATATTTCATTAAGAACACCCTTTGAAACAGCTGCGAACCCCCTTTGAAACAAGCTACTGTAACAACGTTGTCACTGGCAGTATGGAATCGCGATTCAAACAGTATCGTCTGCTAACTGAAAATATGCCCCCCAAAACGTAAATAAGTTTGACATTAATGTAGGGGTAAATCGCTAATTCAAAATAAGTTTGCTAGAGGCAAGCTAGCTGCTGTTGCTCCACATTTCACTGATTGTTTGAAAGCGCCAGAAATGAGAACGTATCTTTTGATGTAAAGTTTAGCTGTGGCATTGAAGACAGTACTACACACTGCCAGTGGGCGAGCCGAGTCGGACTGAGGCTAACGTCAAAACAAGCCGCGGTGTCACTCAAATTCCAAGTTTTACACAAATCACAAAAATATGCTGACCCGCTGGCTATCTTCGCAATCGCCATATCTTTAAAACACTGCTCTCCTTCTGATTTTTGGTGTAGAATTGACCCTGGTACGAAATTAAGAAAACACTCATCAGAGATCGACAACAGCTGACACAATCGTCAACGGAGGCTGACAGGGCTCTCACGTAGCAAACCAATCAAAGTTTTTACAGCAACCTACATTAAAATCTCACCATCTGGCTGTCTTCACAATAGTCATATCGTCATAACATTGCCCTCCTTCTGTTTTTTGGTGTAGAATTCGACCGAACTATAAAATTACGAAAATACTAAACTACTATGACGCTTGCATGGCTGCCGCCTAGGCAGTCTCACGGGCGACCCGCACTCGCTCAAATTACAAAGACTTTCACGACCTAAATAAAAAATCTGAGATTGCAGTTCCACTTGAAATTGCTTTCTCAACAAAACCCAATGGTTGGTAATTTGGGGGGTTGGCATTTTTCACTCATAATCCAAGCTCCAATTTGCGTGCTAGAACGTCTCTATCACGTTGTATCCATGCGTCGTTGTTAACGTGTGCTGACGTAGTGATGTAGGCTAGCACTGGTACCCTTCGTTGACAGAAGACACTTTTTGCCACAAAAACGTTGTAACATCCTTTAGTGTAAATAAAAATACAAGCAACTCAGTCGCTACCAAGACGAAACTTTTGACATCTAGGTTGTCTATTTAGTCCAAATATTGACTGAGGCTTAGGGGGGCTAAAATAAATAATAAAAATAATAATAAATATAGCTGCAAGCAGCAATGGGGTGGCCAAGCAGGTCAGATGACCCTGAAGAAACTTTCGACATCCTCAGAAGAGTGTTCCAAGTACATGCAGCAAGTTTGACGTGAATCCATCAAAGATTTGCTGACATACGACACAACTTTCTGTTTGGCGGCTCTGCTGCCGATTTCGATTGGCTGTACCGGACAAACGGCTTCGAAAATCTAAAATCATTTTGATAGTTTGTGTGAGGATTGCGTTGACTATAGCTTGTAGCTTGACTACAGGTAACTAGCGACTGCGGTGTACCTGGCTTCCTTTGCAGTGGCTTACAGTCTTGATAAACAGATAATCAGAGACATGACAAGCTTGTCGGCTTTGGGTGGATTCAAACCTCTGACATTGCCATTGCCAGGACACCAACTTATCCTAGTGAGCGATTCTCAGTGCTGCAAATCACAGTTCAGTTACTGGGTAAAAATATAAGCAGTTTTTCCTGTGGCAAGCAGTTGTCCGATTTGGCCAAAGTTGAAACAGCTGTAATTCAGTACTATTTTGACATGTCAAGGTGATTGTGGTCTGAAGATAATCTGTCCCAAATTTGGTGAATATTTGATACATTTTGTAGGAGGAGTGAACAAAAACGTTTTATTAATTCATTCAAAATGGCGGCATCAATTCGGCTGGTATCACAAGTTAACATGTGTCAGACACGGGATCGCCCCCCTAGAGGTTAGAGGACACATATCTACAAAGCACAATAAATCTGACTCTTCTTGAGTATAGATCCCCTGAGAATGAAACATCATTACCATCATACTGTTAGACAGCTACTGTGGCATACCTGGCTTCACTAAACAGATAAACCAGTATCATGACATGCTTGATGACTGTGGCTGGGTTCGAACCTATGACCTTGCACTTCAGAGGAACCCATCTTATCCCAGTGAGCTACTCTCAGTGCAGGGAAACGCTGTGTTCAGTTACTGTATAAAAAAAGTAAGCAGTTTCTCCTGTGGGAAGCGTTGTCAGATTTGACCCAAGTATAAAAAGCTGTAATTCAGTCCTATTTTGACATGTCAAGGTGATTGTGGTCTGAAAATGATTTGATTATATGTCCGTGAAAATAGGAGCAACGGCGAACGAGGAGTTTGTTTTTATGAAAATTCCAAATGGCCGACACCCAAAATGGCGGACACGAGACAGTGTGATATATTTCGACTTAGTATGCCACGTAGACTCATAAGAGACCAATCTTGTGATTTATGACAAATCTGTTCAGAAGTTATGATGCAAGAAATCCGATGCACTGGCTAGATGTAGCATCACTGTATATACAAAGCACAATAAATCTGACTCTTCATGAGTATAAATCCCCTAAGCATGAAACATTATCGTGACCATTATGATTATACTGCTCGACAGCTACTGTCGCATACCTGGCTTCACTAAACAGATAAACCAGTATCATGACATGCTTGAGACTTTGGCTGGATTCGAACCTACAACCTTGCACTTCAAAGGAGCCCTTCTTATCCCAGTGAGCCATTGGGAATAGCTGTGTACAGTTACTGTATACAAAAAGTAAGCCGTTTCTCCTGTGGCACGCATGGTCAGATTTGTCCCAAGTTTAAACAGCTGTAATTCAGTCCTATTTTGACATGTCAAGGTGATTGTGGTCTGAAGATAATCTGTGCCAAATCTGGTGAATATTGGATACATTGTGTAGGAATAGGAAAAAAAGTTTAATTCATTCAAAATGGCGGCCTCATCAATTCGTCTGGTATCATGCGTTAACATGCGTCAGACACGGGATCTCGTAAGATATCACGAGACATAGGACTCACTTAAATACGACAAACAAATCAACAGTTATTGGTCAAAACACAGTTTTTCCTATTCTAGCGCCCCCTAGAGCTCAAATGACCCTACCTTTTTCGGACCTCTTCTTAAACAGGGTCATGAATCCATACACCTAGTTTGGAGTCAATGCATCAAAGATTCACTAAGATATGACCTCACTTCCCTTCTTCCGGATCAGTTGCTGAATTTGATTGGCTGTAACTGACAAACGGTTGCGAAGATCAAAGCTCCAGGGGGTAACCTTTGTGAGGCTTGGTCTGAAGATCATCTGTGGCAATTTTGAAGAAGATTCGTCAAGAATTGTAGGAGGAGTAGCGAAAAAACGCTTTTCGTTAACATTCAAAATGGCGGAGAATCTATATGACTGGGTATGACGTCATAGAGTGCGTTGAACTTGTCTTTATCCAGGGAATCCAATGATACCTCATTTTGGAAAATGCAGCATATGGTTCAAAGGTAACGTGTGTAAACACACCTTCAACTTTGACCCATTAGTGGCGCTAGAGGGTTGGAATGGGAGACATGAAACTTGGTGAAAGTGATGAGGGGACAGGTCCCAAAGAGTGTGCCAAATTTCACAACTTCTGACCATGTGGTTCTAGGGGCTGCCATAGACTCCCATAGCAGAAGTAAAATAATAATAATAACTAGAGAGGGTACAATTTCTGGGGAAATTGTAGGGTGTGCTTGCTTGCGTCGGTTGCACAGGGGGCCGTTTTTGAATGACATTTTTACAACTGATATTTCTGTATATTTTATATAAAAATGAATACTTATTATTTATAAAGATTACATAGATTTAAAAGCATTTTTTTTGCTGCTCATTTACAACTGAAAATACGAGTGAAGTGTAGAATGAAATAGATGTCTTCTCATTTCCCCTGCAAGAGGCAGCCTCAACGTTGAATCAAAACGAATACATTTGGCAGACCGGTGTAAAAATTGACCTAATCTCTATGACTTAAACGTCATCTTAAGTTTTTCCCTTCTCATGATATTTTCAGGCATTTAGCCTACTCATTGCATTCATTCATTAATAAAGAACCCCCTTTGAAGATTATTCTACGACGTTACCCGGTAGTAGAAGATGGAATTGCGATTCAAACAGTACCATCTGCTAACTGAAAATATTCCCCCCAAAACGTAAATAAGCTTGACATTTATTTAGTGGAAAATCGCTCATTCATAAAAAGCTCACTGGTAGCGATCATTGTCAGTAACAATGCAAAATGCGATATAGCCCTGTGTGGAGAAGCTGCCCCGGTAAATTGTACTACTACGGTACAGTACTAGACTACTGCTGTGTTCGTCTTGGTAGCAATTGCGTTGGTTGAATTGGATTTAACGTTCCGTTGTACGGTTTAAGCTGAAATTAATTATTTTCATGAACAGATTGACAACGTTTAGGCTGTGGCAATGAAGTTCAGGTTAGTAGTTAGACTTTTGATTTAAGTAAGGGGAGTGCCGAACATTTTCTGTCGCCGTTTGACTTCCTAAACAGCTGTGTACTGTAGCTAGATGTTTTTGTAGTGTGTCTCGCGTAAGCTACAGCGTTGCAGTGAGCTACACTGGTTTGAAACCACAGATAACGGTAATTTCACCAACAAATCGTTTTCTAATGTCAGAATAAATCCTACAACGAAAATGTATATGTGAGGAATGTTTATTTTAAAGATTGAAAACAGATAACGCTACATCATAGACCACTGTAGTATGTGTTGCCCGGGCAACACAGGCTAATGTCATGATGCTAATATTTCAGTGAAATAGTAGACTACTGTTTCCGAAAGTAGATGTACTTCCTTAATAATATCAGCTTATATTGTACATTACACATCACAATTGTGTGTCATATCACAAAGTAAAATGAGTAAATATTTATCACCCTGGCCTCTTTGCTTGTGGCGTTTCTGCATCTGCCTTGCAGTAAAGCTATAGTTAGCCTAGCTATCGCCCAAGTTAACAGATGCGAAACGAATGTTCTGCCAAAGGTAGTCACGCGTGTTTTTGTGACGTTAGTGACGTAGTGACGTTAGTAACGTCAGTGACTGTGGCTAGCAAATTAGCCACCGTTAGCTTCACTTTTCGCCACAAAAACTTAACTTAAGCCCAAACCATGCAACGGAACGTAAATTCCAATAGAAGCAACTCAATCGCTACCAAGACGAAACTTTTGACACCTACGTTGTCTATGTAGGCCAAATATTGACTGAGTTTTAGGGGGGCAAAAAGAATAATAATAATAATAATAATATATATGTGAGAGAACAAAGGTTGTGCCCTTGCCGAAGGCAAAGCACACTCAATAAATATACCTGCAAGCAGCAATGGAGGGGCCAAGCAGTCCAGAGCAGGACATGGCCTCCATAGCACTTGTGCAACAATTAAGTCACAACAACCTGTTGCACTCATGCAACACACCACGTTTGGTTGAAATATATGTTTGCGTTCAAGAGTACTGAGAGTTCAAAGTTATTTTTCTGGTATAACACTGCAGGCCTCCTCTGCTCCTCATGGGAACAATGGAACCCAAGTCTCGTGACAATCGCGCAAATGGTTGCTGAGATATGCTCTTGCGCCTCGTTTGGCGGCTTTGCCACCGCTTTTGATCGTCTCTACCGAACAAACGTTTTTGAAAATTGAAAATTCATCTCATTCCTTTTGTGAAACTAGGTCTAAAGATCATCTTTGCCAAATTTGGTAAACATTGGACAAAAATTGGGGCGTGCAAAAGGTTTTTACACTTTTCCATAAAATCCAAAATGGCGGCCACGTCCATTCGAAGTTTATGAAAAGTTATTAATAGTCAGGCTTGATATCTCACAAGACATCAACAGACAAATAAATTACTTTATTAAGGTAAAAACTTCAACAGTTATTAGCTAAAACACGTTTATGCTTCCGGCCACGCCCCCTTTTAGTCACATGACACAATTCTTGGAGGACATCCTTAGAATAAAGTTCCGAGTAGGCGTACCAACTTTGGTGTCACTGCCTCAAAGAACTGCTGAGATATGGTTTCACTTCCTGTTTGGCGGCTTTTCTGCAGAATTTGATTGGCTGTACCGGAAAAACGGTTGTGAGGATCAAAATTATTTTCGATAACTTTTGTGAGGCTTGGTCTGAAGATCATATCTGGTAATTTTGAAGAAGATTTGACAACATTTCTAGGAGGAGTAGGCTTTCAAAGGTTTTTGATAAAACCGGAAAATCTATAAAACGGAAATTGACGCCATGGTGTGCATTGAATTCGGCTTGATCCAGGGAATCCAATGGTACCTCATTTTTGAAAATGGGTCATACGGTTCAAAAGTTGCGTGTGTACACACAACTCCAACTTTGACCCATTGGTGGCGCTAGAGTGCCAAAGTATGGGACATGAAACTTTGTGAATTGGACCAGGGGACTGTCCCCAATGAGTGTGCCAAATTTCACAACTTTCGACCAAGCGCTTCTAGGGCCTGCCATAGACACCCAGTCTTAAGAATAATAATAATAATAATAAATATAGCTGCAAGCAGCAATGGCGGATTCCTCCAAACATTGCAAACCATTGAAAAATGTATATTCTTTACAAATTGTCACTGTATATAAAAATCCATGCTGCAGACTTACCAATGGGATACCAAATCTGAAATGCAATACCATCAAGATCCACAAGGGCCTTTATTTCAACCCAAGAAGTGAAGGGAGGGGGTTAGTGAGCCTACCCATTCCAGAAAGCCTTGTATCTTTGTGCATCAGGGCGTGGCCAGTAGCGTCACCTATGGGTGATGTTGGGCCATTTGTGGTGTGGTAGTTACTGTTAACCTATACTATCAATGTCCCAAGATTTTGAGAACTTTTTACCATTGCATACACAATCGGAAATGCAATACCATCAAGATCCACAAGGCCTTTGCTAAAGACCAAGGATTGAGTGGGGGCTTGGTCAGCCCACACTCTCCTGAAATGTTGTGTATGCGTCTTGCCAAGCCCGCGCGTGTGTCAAGGGAAAGGCTGAGTGTGTGAGAATGTGGAGCACGAGCGCGCTGAGGAGCAGGGGAGACGTTTCATTGGAAATTTCCGTAACAATTAGCCAAGCATGCAATTTTCAAATATTCACCAAAATTCAACTTTTCATCTTACAGTCAACTTTGTGTAAAGCATTATTTTAACGTTAAAAATAAATTAGATTTACTTTATTTCAATCATTTTTTAAGATATTAATTTGCCTTCTCACATGGGAACATGATGTAGTGTCTTTCACGTGACACACCAAGTTTGGTGTTGATATTTCAAAGATTTGCTGAGATGTGATCCAACTTCCTGTTTGGTTGCTTTGTTGACGATTTTGATTGGCTGTACCGGACAAACGGTTTTGAAACTCAAAAATCTGTTGAAGAATTCAGTGAGTGTTGCTCTGACGATGATACATGCCAATTCTGGGGAAGATTGGACAAAAATTGTAGGAGAAGTAGCAAAAAAACGTGTTTCCTAAATCTTTACTGTCCAAAAAAATCCAATATGGCGGCCGTTATAGGTTATTGAGGCTTTTTTGTTCCTCATGAGAAATAAGGCATATCTAATGAATTTCAGATTTTTGGGACAAATGGGATGCGAATGGCATCACTTTGTAAATGGAAAATTGGGGCTTGGCCGTAGCGCCACCTATGGATAATGGTGCGTCATTTGTGGTGTGGTAGTTACTCCTGGCCTATACTATCAATGTTTCAGGATTTTGAGAACTTTTTCTAAAATGCATTACCATCAAGATCCACAAGGGCCTTCACTTCAAGCCAAGGAATGAGTGGGGGCTTGGTCAGCCCACAATTGCCTGAAATGTTGTGTATGCGTCTTGCCAAGCCCGCGTGTGTGTCAAGGGAAAGGCTGAGTGTGTGAGAATGTGGAGCACGCGCGCGCTGAAGAGCAGGGGAGACATTTCATTGGAAATTTCGTTAGCAATTAGCCAAGCATGCATTTTTCAAATATTCACCACAAATCGACTTTTCATGTTACAATCAACTTTTACTCAGATTTGTGTACTAAACAATCTCAAGAGTCTTCATATGAACTTGTGATTGAATCAAAGTATCAGTTTTTGACCGGCGGATGTGTAAGAAATTATTTTAGCGTCAGCGATAAATATCAACCATTTTTGGAGATATGAAATAGCTTTTGCACATGGTAACATCTTGTAGTGTCTTCCTTGTGACATACCAAGTTACGTGTTGATATCTCAAAGATTTGCTGAGATTTGACCCAACTTCCTGTTTGGTTTCTTTTATTGCTGATTTTGATTGGGTGTGCCGGACAAACGGTTTAGAAAATCAAAACGCCATGGGATAACTTTTGTGAGGCTTGGTCTGAAGATCATCTCTGGTCATTTTGAAGAAGATATGACAAAAATTGTAGGAGGAGTAGGCTTTCAAAGGTTTTTGATAAAACCGGAAATTGCGGAAAATCTATATAACCGGATATAGGGTGCATTGAACTCGTCTTGATCCAGGGAATCCAATGGTACCTCATTTTTGAAGATAAGTCATACGGTTCAAAAGTTGCGTGTGTAAACACAAGTCCAACTTTGACCCATTGGTGGTGCTAGAGTGGTCTAATGGGATACATGAAACTTGGTGTAGGTATAGAAGGAACTGTCCTTAATGAGTGTGCCAAATTTAACAAAAAGTTATCCAAGGGTTCTAGGGGCTGCCATTGACTCCCATGGAACTAGAATAATAATAATAATAATAATAAAACTAACAATAACTAACAATAACAATAGGTTTCCTCCTTACGGAGGAATCCTTATAAATATAGCTGCAGGCAGCAATGGCGGGTTCCTCCTCAGCATTGCAAACCATTACAAAATTGACATGACACAGACATGTAGTTCATACATGTACACAACGTTTCAAGACAATTGGATCAATGGCTGATTTGAAGTCATTTTTTGAAATTCTTCACAAATTGTCACTGTAGAGAAATATCCATGCTGCCAACATTATGGTTTCTTGAGACTTCTTTGTTCCCCATTGGCAATAAGGCATGCGTATCAACTTTTAGACATTTTGGACTGACAGGGTTAAAATGCCACCCTTTTGAAAGTGTCAACTTTGAAACGTGTTCTGTCAGGCCACCTGTGCTCTGGTCAGGCCCATCATGCAGAGATCCATTCTTTAAAAGCTTTGATTACAACAATAACTTTATGAAAGTCAGAATACACTTTAGTAAAGGACGTGTGTAGTTTATGTACTACTACTGCTTGCTCTGCCCACACACTTTCCCCATCCATGCTGTTTCCCTCTTTCCCAGTGCAGGTGGTGCGGTGGCCGCATGAGGTTTAGGTGTAGTCCAAAAGTTGCCTCCCACAATCAAAACATATTAACCGCAACATTGTTTTCAAACTTTCTCAAAGATGGCTTGAAAACCACAGATATTGACTCTCTTCTTGAGTAGATCTCTTTCCAGAATCTCAGTCAATCCAGAATCAAGATTAGCCTCATAGGCAATTGGTCTGGTCTAGGGCACAGCCCACGTTCAGCTCCTTGCAAGTATAGCCTGTGATAGTAAAATGGCCGACTCTCTGTTCCCATTAAACTACACAGCATGCACACTCAAGGTGACCAACAAGATTATATTAACTAACAAACAATAACATTACAAACATCTAACTGAACGAACACAACAACTGAAATCCCTTGCGTAGCTGTTGTTTTTGTACATGCCGCACTGCATGCTGGGTACCCAAGAGCGCTGACGCTGATTATCTAGCTGTGCTCCGACTGCGTGATATGACGAGATGCTAGTGGCGCGCTGAGGTCTCAGAGTCTCCTGCCCGAGTTCAACTTCTGCCCGATTAGCAAGCTATTTTTACTAATGTTTTGTTAGCAATTGAATGGTAATGCAAGCTAGCTAAAAACAATGTTAGTTAGCTTGGCTAAACTGGTTTTCATAGCAACAGAAATCAACAAATCAGATCAGTCGAACTTTATTCAGAAATGGGGGGATGGCGGGAACATTAAAGGTGTAGGTACAGTAAAAGTGAAATGGAACGCGTCTTTCTGCCTTGAAGCTGCGTGCGCATCAACAAGACCCCATCTATAGACAAGTTTACGCGCCAAATCCCAAGGGGCCGCCATAACTCTACACAAATGCATTTCATTTCCGCCGGAAGTGGTTTGCAAAGCGTCTGCCGGTGTAAACACAGCGATGTTGATGCTAGCTTGGGATCACGGTTCTACTACTTTGACATACTTGTCGTTTGACATTTACTACTGGATAAGTTGCCAACGTCGTCGCCATACTTTTAAGTACATTTTAGAGTAGATTTATAGTTAGAAAGCTTTTGCCAGTCCATCATTTTGTAGCTTTTAACATGGAGAAAAGGCAGTGTCAGAAGATGACTTTAGTCGGTGATTCATTAGAACATTTGTTGTCTAGCTCTTCAATCTCTCAGCAAAATGTAGGCTAATTATTTGGCTAAAGGATGCCACACGTATCAGACAGAAGTTGTTCTATAAATTTGTTAAAAACATTTATAGTCGGTTGACTGATCGCGTTGTTGTACCCAGTCAAAGGAATAAACACACAGGAACATCATGAACATTCAATGGTCTTGCCAGTTATCCTGGCAAAACATGTAGCATAATGTTCTTTATTTATTGCCAGGACACGGTCCAAGTAGCCTAGGTATACATAACATTGAAAGCTAATTCGTTTGGAATTTCTAGGCTATTGATGTTACATGTTGATGTTCAGCCTATTAACAACTTCAGAAGGACAAGACAGGCAGTACACTGTTATCCTTATTTAAGTGGCTTGTCACTGCCTGAAGTGCCTACTTATCTATCTATTCTTCCTATGAACCGGTTATGACTGCTTTAAACAAGCACCGGTTGGCTACACACCTCATGCCGGGCTTTTACAGATGTGTGTATTGGCACTTTGAAAGGTTTGAATTATTATATCCACATATCAATGTATAATTATTAAATCCACTACAAAGGAACACCAACAAAATGTGAATAGCCTACAAACAATAACCATACTACTGTAGTATAACTGTAACAGGCTAGAGGCGATTCTAGGTTTTAAAACTGGTGGTCGTAGCACTCTATCTAACCACTCGTTCAGGTGCTTTCTCGAGTGTTTGCAACCAACTACCGCACACGTCGTTCCCGAACCACTTTTCTTCATGTTGTAAATTGTATATCCTCTTTGTCACTGCGATATCAGTGCTTTGTCGGCACAACGGAGCTAGCTAGCAAAACAAACCCAGCTCGCCAGAACGGAAGTGAATTGCATCGAAGGGAGGAGTTTAGGAAGTAGAGCGGAAACGGGTCATAAACTTGTCTATATGTAAAGATAACATCCAAGCTAACAATTTCGCCAAATCTGACTGCAGCTTTGTATACCATATGTACCGTGTTATGGTTGTTTGAGTTAAACAACTCGCTAAATGAATTAAATGTCTGTTAAATGTCAAATCCAACTATAAATGTATAAAAGAGAGAGTTCCAATCAAATCTGAATTAGTTTTGAACCTAGAGGTTTAAAAGGCTACCTAAACTGACATGCACCAACTCAGAGAACTGAGTTTCAACAGCCATTTACACATTTAGTCTCTATTTGTTACTCTACTCTTAAGGCATGTTTAACTTAATGTCTGCACCTCTCTGTCACCAACTGTCTCTGGAGTGGGGGTTGGGGGCTTCACAGGGTGTCTACAGGTATAAACAAGTTAAATGTAAGACCTTTTAATACCACTTCCAAATGAAATTAAAGACCAAACTTACGATGGAAATACAAATCAAAAGTGGAAATATACAGTCATCTTTCCAAGTAAACACTGATGTCTGTTCAATATGAACAGTATGGTAAAATGACAATAATCGGTTGAGTTTAAGAACATTGACTAAATGTGTGTAATGCGAAAGGATAACACAAAAATGTAATTGCTGTCCTAAATTATACTTATTATTACACTAGGGTGGAAATGGTGGAGCAGAAACTAACAATTCCATGAATCCCATGGAAACAAAGGCAAATGTGTGAGATGTACTGATGTGGAGCACAAATGATCCAAGAAGCAGTACTTCTCTTGAGTGGTTTTTATTCAGATGAATAATCATTGGATTCAGGTCAAAAGTCTATCACTTGAACTAGTTTCATCACTTAAGACACAAAGTCAGCAGCTTGGCATACTGGCACATGGAAAGGATTAAACATTTAGACTTTCATCAAAGTAATGCTGGCTTGTCCTTTTTCATCAATGTCCTCAAAAAAGCAGGCTGCAGAGCTACTGTGTCTGTGGGGTGACTGTCTCTGGAGGGCTGGCAGGCAGGGGCAAGCAGGGCCTGCAGGCAGGCCAGCTGGATGAAGCTGTCCTGGGGTCAGGGCTGAAGAGAAGCTGTCCAGCTAGAGAGGGGTAGTCCAGCAAGGGGTCTGTGTGGATCTCACCATCCTCGAGTCTGTTGCATCCTCTGTTGAACTCTGTTGAGCAGGCCTCTGCATGACCCTCCAGACCTGTGAAAAATGAAGCTTTTCCCATCTACACTTGATACAGACTTCAGTTTTGACTGTGAAATGCAGTGTCATTACTTGAACTTGAATCCAAATGTGTTGACCTCATGGAGACCCATGCAGTCACTCAAAACACGGGTTCGATTCCAGGCTCTGACAAGAGTATTTACCTCTAAACTGGTCAATATATATACACATCTGACAAAAGACCAGCTCGACCTTTGCTTGTAAACAGTGATTCTGACTGTCAGAGACCTTTAAATAGCCTGACTTACCAAAATTGGCTAAACTAGCCTGGCTAACGTAGGTCGCTTTCTCAGGGCATATGACGAATGAAACAGGCTCGCCTTGAAAAATCAGATATACTGACTATCTTTAGCAGGCCCTTGTCTACAAAAAGCAGTCCTCCCTGACGTTTTTGGAGTAGAATTGAGTGAAATACAAAATTTTTACACACTGCAAGTGGGCGAGCCGAGTCTGACTCTGAGGCTAAAGTCAAAACAATGTACCCCCGGGACGCAGTATCTCTCCAATTGCAAGTCCACAAATCACAAAAACGGAGCATCTGGCTAAAAGCACAATTCCCACATCTCCTAAAGGCTGCCCTCCTCGACATTTTTTGTGTAGACCTAACTGTAAAATGGTGAACTTATGAACATGACGCGACGAAAGCAAGGCTGCCGCCTAAGCACCTATGCGGTCTCCCTGCCGCACAAGCTTATTACAAAGACTTTCACGCCCCAAATAAAAATTCTGAGCCGACAGGTCTGTGGGGAATTGCTTTTTCTCCTAAAGGCTGCCCTCCTCGACCTTTTTGATGAACAATTCGCCGAGATGCAAAATGATTCACTCATTAAAAACACAGAGGAAAAAAGCTAGAGCTACAGTAGCTACTTTTCGAGTTCGGTTTTCCGAACTTTCACGAACCCAATCATTGATTCTATCTTAAAATGTGTAAAAATAGGACTTACCTAACGTGGCTGCCTCCAACACATCAAGCGATTCCAGTTGAAAACAACAATGGCCGCCGAAAAATAATTTATATTCGTAAAGGCGAGCTGCGATTGGAAGTGAAATGAAACAGGGGCTAAAAACCGAGGGTGGGGGCTTGGTCAGCACACAATTTCCAGAAAGGATGTGTGTGCGTCTCGCCAAGCTCGCGCGTGTCAAATAGGGTGACCAGCTGTCCTGCTTTGCGCTGTATCGCACAGCATTTTCAATATGGGACGTGCGGGACAAGGGGTGAAAATGCTGTGCGACACAACGCAAAGCGCGACAGGTGGTCACCCTAGTGTCAAGGGGCAGGATGAGTCTGAGAATTTGGAGCACGCGCGTTGTGGAGCAATTCAATTGAATTCAATCATATATTGACATATCAAGATGAAATTGCGTATGGTACTTAAGAATGATGTCATCTTGAAGGCACAAAGTTTTGAAAAACCATTAGTCAAAATTATATTTGATTTATTAACACAAAGATATTGTGGCAATGTGGACATTTACATAAATAAACTTCTTTCAGCCATTTTGTATTGCATTCCTTATTCAATTTCACCCTATAGAAAGACATGTATTCTACAAATCTGTAACAATTTTCAAGTCGATTGGATCTATATTTCATGATGAGAAGGGTTTTGAAGGTTGTACCAAATTTGGACAGTACAGCAAAATATATCATGGCGGACCTTATGGGTTCTTGAGGCTTTTTTGTTCGCCATGAGAAATAAGGCATGTATAGGCATCAAATTTTCAGGCATTTTGGAAAAATGGGGCGCTGGGGAAATCACTTAGACTTATGGATTTAAAATTGCTTATAGCGCCACCTATGGGCGTACATGGGCCATTAGCGGTCTGGGAGTAGTGAGTGACCTGGTGTATCATTGGGCCAAATTTGAAAAAATCGGGTCAAGGACCTTTTGAGCTATTGAGCCATTTAGCGGAGAAGAGGAAAAAGAATAATAATAGGAATACTAACAAAAACAATAGGTTTCCTCCTACCGGAGGAACCCTAAATATAGCTGCAAGCAGCGATGCAGGTTCCTCCGCAAAATGGCAAAATATTATAAACATGTACACTGTTGAAGATGGAGAGTTGGACAACAAGAGAGCAAAACTACTTCATGTGTGGCCAACAACAATAGGCTGAATGGGGATTTGAACTCATGAGCATAAGGTCACAAGTCAGTCTCTCTATCCTCTCTGCTACACACCAACTGTTGAGATTGTATGAGTAGAAAGGGCAGAGTAAGAGCTTTGGTCAGCTTTGGGACAAAGGTTAACCCTGTAGCGCCATTTGTATCATATTTGATACATGAGTTTCAGAGACCTCTACAGCATTATCATGAGCAATACTTTCCTAAAAAAAACTGTTGCATACAATCCTAGATATGTCTTCTGCCAATTGGTAGATTTTCAATGCACTACAGGCAGTATCAGGCATTTAAATACAATTTCCAAAATGGCCGCCGTCACAAAGTGACTCGTTCGTGTTCGGTAGGGACGATCGTTGCTAATTTTGAAAAGGTTACAGTAAGAATAACATTTATAGTGTTTCTGATTTTTCAATATGAATATTTACTGTGTTTAAGCAGCCTATAATTGCTTAATGTTTCATTCATTGTTTTATAGTAAAATCGTGTTGAAAATGTATGTATCAAATATGATACAGCAGGTTTGTAAAGTAATATTTTACCAAGTTTCCCGCAGAGCCAATATATTGTATTTCATGACGCAATCTGGATTTTGTCATATCACAATGCCAGATACACTATTTTGTTATATTTTAAACTAATTAAAAGTAAGGATGTCATAGTAAGACATATTTAGATTGGAATTTATGTGTTTTTTATATACAAAAACAAATCTGTGGACCTATTTTCTTCATTTTTTGGCATTAAACCCCTGGGAAGTGTGAAACACTGTGATTGAAAATCCAAAACTCACATAATAGTTCCCAGACCAGCCATTGTTGAGACATAAAACAAGTTCATGGGAGGTGTTGACCTCCCAGATATACTATCTGCACTTTACAAGTTCAGCTTCTGATGGTATATGTATATTACAAAGACTGTAAAAAGGTTCCTGTTTGGGAAAAAATAAGAACCAAACCACCTCAAATGTTCCAAAAGCAGTGAAAATCATTTGTTATTGTTTAAATATTTATATATATTTATAGTTTTGTGATAAATACATTGACGAATATGCCTGATGTATCAAATGTGATACAAATGAAATATCATATATGTAAATTAAATTTTAGATATTTTTTAATATGTTTTATGTATAAACACTATAATAACAAAAAAACATCAAAGTAAGAAATGCTGGTTTGTCCTTTTTCATCAATGTCCTCAAAAAAGCAGTCTGCAGAGCTACTGTGTCTGTGGGGTGACTGTCTGTCTCTGGAGGGCAGGCAGGCAGGCGGGCAGGGCGGGGCAAGCAGGGCAGGCCAGCTGAATGAAGCTGTCCAGCTAGAGAGGGATAGTCCAGCAAGGGGTCTGTGTTGCTCTCAACATTCTCCGTTGTTGCTCTCAGCATCCTCTATTGAACTCTGTTGAGCAGACCTCTGCATGACCCTCCAGACCTGTAAAAGTGAAGAAAGGATCCATGTTAGTTCAGTTGTGAAAAACGAAGCTTTTTCCATCTACACTTGACATAAACTACAGTTTTGACTGTGAAATGCAGTGGCATTACTTGAACTTGAATCCAAATGTGTTGACCTGATGGAGACCCATGCAAAGTCACTCAAAACACGGGTTTGATTCCAGGCTCTGGAAAGAGTATTTAGCTCTAAACTGGTCAATATACACATCTGACCAAAGTAGGGTTGCCAACTTTTCAACCCCAAATGAGGGACACTTTCTTCCAGGTGCGCACACGCACATGCGCGCGCACCAACAGCTGACCAACAATAACGGAAATCGCAAGCTTTCATTAGCCATACCATAAACCTACTCATTTCAGAGTAATTTTGGCAAACCGCTAATAGCTACTCGCTTGGATGTATTGTTCATAGTAATAGTCAAGACAATTATTACAAGTTTTTCCTTTTGACACACAATAACGCTCACCTCACCAGTGGCCAGTTCACACACACTGTCACCAACAAGCAACAACCGTGTCCCATAGCAACGTTTGCGTGAGTTTTGGCACGTTTACAGTAGCCTATTATTGTTCGGTGAGGCTGTGATTGGAATACGGGACAGGAGCTGTCCCTGACGGGACAAATCAAAATCACCCATAATTCGGGATGTCCCGGACAATTCGGGACAGTTGGCAACCCTAGACCAAAGACCAGCTCGACCTTTGCCTGTAATCAGTGATTCTGACTGCCAGAGACCTTTAAATAGGCTGACGAGTGAAACTAGCATGGCTAACGTAGGTCGCTTTCTCAGGCAAATGACGAAGGAAACAGGATTGCTTTGAAAAATCCTAGATACTGGCTATCTTCAGCAGGCTCTTGTCTACAAAAAGCAGTACTCCCTGACGTTTTTGGAGTAGAATTGAGTCAAATACAGTCACTGCCAGTGAGCGAACCAAGTCTAACTCTGAGGCTAACGTCAAAACAATGCACTGTCACTCAAATTGCAAGTTTTCCACAAATCACAAAAATAATAGGACCATCTGGCTAAAAGCACAATTCCCACATCTCTTGAGGCTGCCCTGCCCTTTTCGGGGGTAGAATTTACCGAACTGTAAATAAAATGGTGAACATGATGCAACCAAAACATGGCTGCCGCCTAAGCCTATGCGGTCTCCCTGGCATCCGAACTCACTCCAATTACAAAGACTTTCACGACCCAAATCAAAATTCTGAGCCTACAGGTCTGTGGGGAATCGCCTTTCTCCGAAAAGGCTGCCCTCCTCAACCTTTTGGGTGAAGAATTCGCCGAGATGCAAAATGATTCATTAATCATAAACACAAAGGAAAAAAGCTAGAGCTACTTTTCGAGTTTGGTTTTCCGTTACTTCAGACTCACGATCTAAAGGTCTAAAAGTGCTCAAACCTTCACCATAATTCAAGAGTAGTATACTTTCACAAACCCAATCATTGATTCTATCTTCAAATGTGTAAAAATAGGACTTACAACGTGGCTGCCTCCAACACGGCTATCAGGCGACTCCAGTTGAAAACAACAATGGCCGCCGAAAAAGAATTCATATTCGTAATGGCGAGCTGCGATTGGAAGCAAAACTAGAGAGGGTACAATTTCTGGGGAAATTGTAGGGTGTGCTTGCTTGCTTCGGTTGCACAGAGGTCAGTTTTTTAATGACATTTTTACAACTGATATTTCTGTATATTTTATATAAAAATGCATAGGGCCTACTCATTATTTATAAAGATGACATAGATTTAAAAGCATCTTTTTTTTGCTGCTCATTTAGCCTACAACTCAAAATACGAGTGAAGTGTAGAATGAAATATGATATCTTCTCATTTCCCCTGCAAGAGGTAGCCTCATAGCTGAATCAAAACGAATACCTTTGGCAGACCGGTGTAAAAATTGACCTAATCTGTATGACTTAAACGTCCTTTTAAGTTTTCCCTTCTCGTGATATTTTCAGGCATTTAGCCTAGCTACTCATATTGCATTCATTCATTAACCCCTTTGAAGATTATTCTACGACGTTACCGGCAGTAGAAGATGGAATCGCGATTCAAACAGTACCATCTGCTAACTGAAAATATGCCCCCAAAAACGTAAATAAGCTTCACATTTATTTAGTGGAAAATCGCTCATTCATAAAAAGCTCACTGGTAGCAATCGTTGTCAGTAACAACGCAAAATGCGATATAGCCCTGTGTGGAGAAGCTGCCCCGGTAAATTGTACTACTACAGTACAGTATTAGACTACTGCTGTGTTCGTCTTGGCGATTGCGTTGGTTGAATTCGATTTCACGTTCTGTTGTACGGTTTAGGCTGAAATTAATTATTATCATGAACAGATTGACAAAGTTTAGGCTGTGGCAATGAAGTTCAGGTTAGTAGTCAGATAGTTTCACCTATTGAAAGACTTTTGATTTAAGTAAGGGGAGTGCCGAACATGTTCTGTCGCCGTTTGACTTCCTAAACAACTGTGTCTCGCGTAGGCTACAGCGTTGCAGTGAGCAACACTGGTTTGAAACCACGGGTAATGATAATTTCACCAACAAATCGTTTGCGTTGTAATGTAATGTCATAATAAATCCTACAACGAAAATGTATTTGTGAGGAATGTTTATTTTAACGATTGAAAACAGATGCATCATAGACCACTGTAGTATGTGTTGCCCGGGCAACAGAGGATAATGTCATGCTAATGCTTCAGTAAAATAGTAGACTACCGTTTCCGAAAGTAGATGTGGGCCTACTTCCTTAATAATATCAGCTAATATTGTACATTACATTTCACAATTGTGTTTCACATCACAAAGTAAAATGAGTAAATAGTTATCACCCTGGCCTCTTTGCTTGTTTCTGCAGCTGCCTTGCAGTAAAGCTATAGTTAACCTAGCTATCCCCCAAGTTAACAGATGCTAAACGAATATTCTGCTACAGGTAGTCACGCGTGTTTTCGTGGCGTCAGTAACGTCAGTGACTGTGGCTAGCAAATTAGCCACCGTTAGCTTCACTTTTCACCACAAAAACATAACTTGAGCCTAAACCATGCAACGGAACGTAAATCCCAATAGAAGCAACTCAATCGCTACCAAGACGAAACTTTTGATACCTAGGTTGTCTATGTAGGCCAAATATTGAGTTTTAGGGGGGCAAAAGGAATAATAATAATAATAACTAGAGAGGGTACAATTTCTGGGGAAATTGTAGGGTGTGCTTGCTTGCGTCGGTTGCACAGGTGTCCGTTTTGTAATGACATTTTTACAACTGATATTTCTGTATATTTTATATAAAAATGCATAGGGCCTACTTATTATTTATAAAGATTACATAGATTTAAAAGCATCTTTTTTTTGCTGCTCATTTACAACTCAAAATACGAGTGAAGTGTAGAATGAAATATGATGTCTTCTCATTTCCCCTGCAAGAGGCAGCCTCAGCTGAATCAAAACGAACAAATTTGGCAGACCGGTGTAAAAATTGACCTAATCTCTATGACTTAAACGTCCTTTTAAGTTTTCCCTTCTCGTGATATTTCCAGGCATTTAGCCTACCGCATTCATTCATTAATAAAGAACCCCCTTTGAAGATTATTCTATGACGTTACCGGCAGTAGAAGATGGAATCGCAATTCAAACAGTAGCCTACCATCTGCTAACTGAAAATATGCCCCCAAAAACGTAAATAAGTTTGACATTTATTCAGTGGAAAATCGCTCATTCATAAAAAGCTCACTGGTAGCGATCATTGTCAGTAACAACGCAAAATGCGATATAGCCCTGTGTGGAAAAGCTGCCCCGGTACATTGTACTACTACAGTACAGTACTAGACTACTGCTGTGTTCGTCTTGGTAGCGATTGCGTTGGTTGAATTCGATTCAACGTTCCGTTGTACAGTTTAGGCTGAAATTAATTATTTTCATGAACAGATTGACAAAGTTTAGGCTGTGGCAATGAAGTTCATGTTAGTAGTGTGGAAGAAATTGGGATTTCCTGTGTGCTTACATTAATCACTAATCAATAGAACTAGTCATTGGATACTAGTTAGTACGTTTATCATGTAAGCTTGCTATTAATAACAGTATATTGTGTCTATGTGTCAGGTTAATAGATGTTCGGGGTCAGGAGAAAGTACTGGCTAAATGGTCCTTGTCATGACTACAAGGAGAGCTCCAACTATGAACTCTCTAGTGTGAGAGTTGTCATGTGTTGGGAGCAGTGAATCTTTTTCTCTGAGACTGTTGTAACGTCATTACTGCCTGACTGTCACTATCTATGTTTACATTCCTGTGCCCTATAAAAGATGGTCCTCCGGCTTTCGGAGCTGAGAAAGACCTGGTTGAGACCTAAGCTTGGTGTTGTGTTGTCATTTATGGTCAGAAGACTGGTTTTCTCTCCCAATCTGCAGATTGATAAATACGTATTAAAATCCAGAACTCAACTGAACTTAGTCACTCCGTTTATGAAGAGACGGACAAACACTTTCTTCATCAGTAGTCAGATAGTTTCACCTATTGAAAGACTTTTGATTTAAGTAAGGGGAGTGCCGAACACGTTCTGTCGCCGTTTGACTTCCTAAACAGCTGTGTAGATGTTTTTGTAGTGTGTCTCGCGTAGGCTACAGCATTGCAGTGAGCAACACTGGTTTGAAACCACAGGTAATGATAATGTCACCAACAAATCGTTTACTTTTAATGTAATGTCATAATAAATCCTACAACGAAAATGTATTTGTGAGGAGTGTTTATTTTAACGATTGAAAACAGATGCATCATAGACCACTGTAGTATGTGTTGCCCGGGCAACAGAGGCTAATGTCATGATGCTAATGCTTCAGTGAAATAGTAGACTACCGTTTCCGAAAGTAGATGTGGGCCTACTTCCTTAATAATATCAGCTAATATTGTACATTACATTTCACAATTGTGTTTCACATCACAAAGTAAAATGAGTAAATAGTTATCACCCTGGCCTCTTTACCTGTGGCGTTTCTGCAGCTGCCTTGCAGTAAAGCTATAGTTAGCCTAGCTATCCCCCAAGTTAACAGATGCGAAACGACTGTTCTGCTACAGGTAGTTACGCGCATATGGTCACGCGTGTTTTCGTGACGTTAGTAACGTCAGTGACTGTGGCTAGCAAATTAGCCACCGTTAGCTTCACTTTTCGCCACAAAAACTAAACTTGAGCCTAAACCATGCAACGGAACGTAAATCCCAATAGAAGCAACTCAATCGCTACCAAGACGAAACTAGTATGGCAGGCCTAGTGGGCAAGTATTAAGACGCCCCCGTGTGTCAACCACGCGTAATTGACGCCGACTTTGCATGCAAAGACGGCGTCCATTACGCTGACTTCCATACAAAGACGGCGTCCATTACGCCGACTTCCATACAAAGTCGCCTCAAATTGAACCGTGTCACGTGACACGTTCAAAGCACGCGTTTATTTAGACGCGTGCTTTTAACGTGTCACAAAGCACGCGTCTAAATAAACGTGTGCTTTTTTGAGACGTGTCTATCAAACCACACAAAATTAACGCCTGGTTTGGCTCAATCAGCGTCTGGTTTTCCAAAATTAAAGTCTGCTTGCTTGAATCTCCGATGGGAAATTACGACAACAATTGTAACATCTAATACGTGAGTAAAGTAGGTCTTAGGATGCTCGTGCGAGCTAGGCTACTATCAAATACAATGTTGGTTAGTTAGTTAGCTATTAGTATGAAGTTGGTGGTCACAATTGCAATACTCTATGATATAACAATTGGTGCAGAGACAAATAAATGCAGTAATATCAGGCTGGCTGGCTGTCTGTCTGGCTTGGAGCTTTGTGAACTTCCCTTGCACTGCGATTGCGTTGCCTCAGTATTGTGCGCAAATGCGCAAACTTAGTTGGTGGCAATATACAACTGTTGTTAGGCTAATCTTCAAGTCAAGTGTATTTTATTGTCATTTTCAATTGCATATGGTTGTACATAATAAAAACGAAACAGAGTTTCGTCTTTTAATGTCAGATGCACAGACCAACACAGGGTCAGACTGTGCACTGAAATTCTTAAGACAAGACAACGCAAAGCAACCTGGCATAACATGACATATAAGTACTCAGAACAAGTCTACACCTATGACAAGCTAACATATAATAAACCTCCTAAATAAATACAAAATAAACACTAAACCTATTCCCCCAGGACCATGATGCCATATAAAACAACATATAACAGTAATTGGTGCCAGTGCAAACGTATGTAGCCTACAGTTACAGGACAGTATGTTCAGTGACAGGACAATATGTACAGTGATTGGAGGTAGCAGTTATGAAGTGATAGGTTCTCGTGCCAATATATTGTGATGCCAATTTGTTGAGCGGTCATCTTCCTTGTATAGACCTAGAAAAATTAAATACACAGCCAAGGTGACAGAAATGGAGTTAGGCCTGAAAGGGTTAACTAAAGTTCGGGAGGAAGGTGGCACACCAAGACTCCTCCTTCTCCAATCAAACTAATACGCATCAGCCCAGTAAAGCACGGAAGAATGCGACCAAACTCCCTTTGGTCAATTAAGAGTTCTGTATAAAGTATCTTCCATTCCTCTGGTCCCTGTGCTAGCATGTTGTTGTCACTTCGACCTTCCGTGCACCCTGTTGTTGCTATCACCCTGCCTGCCTGCCCGCTTTGCTCCGCTGCTGTTCTGCTCGCTCCCGCTGTTCGCCTCCAGGCCTCGTCTTCTGCGGTGGGGGCTGGACGTCCTGGACCTCCACCCGGCCGACCACGTGTTTCCCTCCTGGCTGGTGAGACGGTCCTGCCCACGGCGTTCTGGCTGCGTCCCCGAGTGGTGCTGCTCCGGGCTCCTCTGCTTCCTTGGGTCCCACGGTTCCACCTCCGGGTCCCGGGCCTCGGCCTGGCCGTCCCCCATGGTCTCCGCCTACCAGGCCTTCTACCTGGAATCGCTCCGGGTGTCGCTCCTCGGCCGGTCGGCTGCCCGTGCTGGCCCCGGATTCTCCTCTACTCGGTGTTCCCGTCCTCGCCTCCTCCGCCGGCTCTTCACGCTGCTCCCTGTCTTCTGCTTCGCGGCGACTGACTCCGCCCGCTCCACGCCTCCCGGTGCTGCCTTCGGTTTGGACCGTCGCCGGCCTGCGGCGCCTCCTCCGGGCTCGGGGGATCCATTCCGCCGGTCTGTCTGACGGCCAGGCTGTTCGCCCTCTGCTCCGGGGAGTCCGGGGGGGCGGCACGCCTACCCACTCGCCGCTCCGCCCTCTCCTGCTACCGGGCGCTGAGCCGCGCCCCGTGGGTTCCCGCCCCCTACCTCGCCTGCCTCTCTTGCCCCAGCTTTGGCTCTCGCCCTCACTGTCCTCTTGGCCCTGTTCGCGGCGTTCCTCGGCTTCTTGGTGCCCCCCTGCCCCGCACCTGCGTTCTCTGTTCCGGCCCCGCCTGCTCCGGGCCGTGCCACCCCTGACCGTGTCCTGTGCTTTTCTCCCCCGCCCTGGCTGCTGTTCCGGATGGCCCCCCATCTCCTGCTCCGTGGCCCCCTGTACACCTCGGGCCTCCCGGCGCTGCCTTCAGATTGGACCGTCGCTGGCCTGCAGCACCTCCTCTGGGCTCGGGATCCGTTTCACGGAACAGCCTGGCCGGCTGTTCTCCCTCCGTTTTGGGGAGTCTGGGGGCAGGCGTACCTCCCCGCTCCCCCCCGCACTGCCCCTCTACTGCTGCCGAGCGCTGGGCCGCGCCCCACGGGTTCCTGCACCCTGCCTCGCCCGCCTCTCCCTGCCCCGGCCTCGGGCTCCCGCCCTCCCTGATTTCCTGCCGTGTTCCCGGCGTTCCTCGCCTACGGGCCATGCCTCCCTGTCCGTGTCCTGTGCTTTTTCCCATGCCGGTGGCTCCCCCCCTGATGCCCCCCCTGCCCTGGCGGCTGCCCTTTTCCCATTGGGTCCCTGCCCGCTCCTGCCTCCGCCTTCACGCTGGCCATGCGCCTCCCCCCACTCGCTCCTGCCTCCTGGCCTTTCCCCGTGTCTCCCTCCCTCTGGGCCGCTATCCTCATGGGCGGCTCCGCTCTGGACCGCCCGCCCCTTCCGGCTGCTGCCCATCCCGTCGGTGCCCTGCCCGCTCCTGGCCTGCCTCTCCCGCTGCTGGGCGCCGGGCCGCGCCTGGCAGGTTCCTGCCTCTTGCCTAGCCCATGCCCACTGTTCTCCTGCCCCGGCTACTGCCCTTGCCGTTCTTCCTGCCGTTGCGGCGTTCGTCGCCTCCCGGGGCGCTCCGACCCCGGCCCTGCCCCTGCTAGCTCCGGTCTGACCCTGCCCCCTCAGGGCTGCGACCCTCTAACCTTTCCCTGTGCCTCCTTCCTGCAGGTGGCTCCGGGCCACCCGCCCGCTCCGGCCGCTGCCGTTCCCGTCGGCTCCCTGCCTGCTCCCGCCTCCTGCTCCCGCCCCGCCTCTCCCGCTGCTGGGCTGTGCCTGGCGGATTGCCTCACCCCCGGCCCCTGTTCCCCTGGGCCGGCTCTTGCCCTCGTTGACCTTCCTGCCCTGTTTGCGGTGTTTGTCGCCTCCATGGGCTCCCCACCACCCCTCTGCCCTGCGCCTGGCCCAGCCCCTGCTTGCTCTGGACTGGCCCTGCCTCCTCCGGGCTGCGCCCCTCTGCCCTTGCCCTGTGCCTTCCCTCCTGCAGGTGGCTCCGCTCCGGCCATCATGCCCGCCCCGGCTGCTGCCTTTCCTGATGGGGCCCTGTCACCCCTGCGCTGCCCGCTCCGTGGACCCCTCTGCCTCCGGGCCTCCTCCCCTCCCACCCCCCACCCCCGTGTCTGCCTCCCTCCGGGTGGCCATCCCCCAGGGTGATTACGTGGTCCTGGCGTCCTTCTCCTCCCGTCCCGGGTTGCTGCCCCCCGCACCAATGCCGTGCGCCGTGGCCCTGTCCTCTGTTGTCGGGTTTCGCTGTCCGCCCTTCACCCGCTCTCCTCCCGTCCGGCCCCCCTTCATCTCCACTGGTGCAAGGGCCCCCACACCATCAGGTTTGGCTCTGCTACCAGCCTCCACCAACCACATCAGGCTCGGCTCTGCTACCGGCCTCCACCACACTGAATTAGGCTTGGCTCTGCTACCAGCCTCAGGCTTGGCTATGCTACTAGCCTCAGGCTTGACTCTGCTACCAGCCTCCACGAACCACAACAGGCTTGGCTCTGCTACCAGCCTCAGGCTTGACTCTGCAACCAGCCTCCACGAACCACAACAGGCTTGGTTCCGCTACCAGCCTCCTTCACACCGCATTAGGTTTGGCTCTGCTACCAGCCTCTACCACACCGCATCAGGCTTGGCTCTGCTACCAGCCTCTACACTGCATCAGGCTTGGCTCTGCTACCAGCCTCTACCACACCGCATCAGGCTTGGCTCTGCTACCAGCCTTTATGAACCACAACAGGCTTGGCTCTGCTACCAGCCTTTATGAACCGCAACAGGCTTGGCTCTGCTACCAGCCTTTATGAACCACAACAGGCTTGGCTCTGCTACCAGCCTCCACACTGGATTAGGCTTGGCTCTGCTACCAGCCTCTACCTCACTGCATTGGGCTCGGCTCTGCTTCCAGCCTCTACCACACTGCATCAGGCTTGGCTCTGCTACCAGCCTTGATGAACCGCAACAGGCTTGGCTCTGCTACCAGCCTCTACCACACTGCATCATGTTCGGGTCTGCTACCAGCTTCCTCCACCATCAGGCTTGGCCTGCTACCAGCCTCCACCAACCGCCTACACCAACCACATCAGGCTCTGTTCTCTACCAGCCCCTCCTCGCTATTACACTAACTCCCCCTCCCGTCTCTCCATCCAGAAATTGCCTCTTGGCACAAGAGACGGACCACTTCCTATTTCCGGATCCTCCGTTTTCCTGTACCATCTTCCCATGATGGCACCCCTTCACTCCACACCCAAGAGGCCATCCTCCAAGCTTCATTCCACGCACACATACACCTCTCCATCCGCACTTCCACTATCCTGTACCTTGGCAGCATCGGCTTCATCAACTTCTTCTGCAAGTTGCTCTCCCTCTGCACGGCTCCCCCTCACTGCCGACCTGCTAGCCGCCTGCATACACACCGCGCACTGGCTACTCCTCCCCTTCCACCGATTCCACCCAAGAGGCCATGCTCCTCCTGGCCTTCTTTGGCTCCCTGAGGTGCTTGAGTTCACGTCCACCTTCAACCCCTACGCTCACCCATGTGTCTCTGGCATCACGCTACATTCCCCAGACAAATTCATCTTCACCCTAAAAAGCAGCAAATCAGAACAGGCCAGCTGTTCCGATCTTCCTCTTCTGCCTTAACTCTCCCCTCAGCACCTATGAGTCCCTGGATAATCTGGCTCTATCCAAACCAAGAAGCCATGCCCTCCCCTCCAGCCCACCATTCCTCACGGAATCAGGACATGTCGCCTCCCGCTTCTGGTTCCACCATCATCCTCGCCAAATCAGGTATTGACCCTTCACACTATTCCGCACATTCATTCAGGATCGGTACGGCCTCCTCTGCTTCCAGCCAGGGCGTTGCTGACCACACCATCAAGCTCCTGGGTCGCTGGTCCTCCCCAGGCATACCGCTCATACGTCAGGACCAACATCCCCGACCTTCACCACAGTCATGCTTGCATCAGCCTCGCTGCAGCCCGTAGGTGAGTCTGTTCCTTTTGGGGATCTGCTTGAGCTGCTGCTCGGCCGTGACCCATTAGGACTCTCCGCCACACCCCGAGTCCATACCCGGACACCAGGCCCGGCTCTGCTACCGGCCTCCTCCACCATCGGGCTTGGCTCTGCTACCAGCTCTGCTTCAATAAAAGCCATCTATTCAATCTATGGTGTGATTACTGAACTCGTGAAATGGAGTTAGGCCTGAAAGGGTTAACTAAAGTTCGGGAGGAAGGTGGCACACCAAGACTCCTCCTTCTCCAATCAAACTAATACGCATCAGCCCAGTAAAGCACGGAAGAATGCAACCAAACTCCCTTTGGTCAATTAAGAGTTCTGTATAAAGTATCTTCCATTCCTCTGGTCCCTGTGCTAGCATGTTGTTGTCACCCTCCCACCCTTCCCTTTCTTCTCTGCTTCTCCCTGTCATCTATCCAGGCTTCCCAGGGGATCTGCTTGAGCTGCTGCTCGGCCGTGACTCATTAGGACTCTCCGCCACACCCCGAGTCCACGCCCGGACACCAGGCCCGGCTCTGCTACCGGCCTCCTCCACCATCGGGCTTGGCTCTGCTACCAGCTCTGCTTCAATAAAAGCTATCTATTCAATCTATGGTGTGATTACTGAACTCGTGAAATAAAGGTTCATCGGCTGTCCTTCACATTCACACACTGTTGTCTTTATACTTAACAGATCATGATGTCCCAAAGGCCCAACTCCTTCTCAGGTCACCTTCTGGCAGCAACCATGCAGCTGGATTTCATTGTGCAACCTGGCCTACCCAAGCTGCTGCTGGGTCCAGGGTTGATTGTAATGGCACACTGGGACTTGCAAATGACCTGAAATACATATTTTTCTTTCACAGCTCCTCTACCTGCCTGCCATCCTGCAACAGAACCAAAGACACAGAAGCAGAACACAGAGAGAGGAGACCCAAACAATGCACATAGAGCCAACAATCTAACATGGTTTATGCCATCATCAGAACAGGCATAACCTCCCGATCACTACAAGTCATTCAGGTAATGGTAATGTCCTATTGACTCATACAGCTGTGAACAGTATCCTTTCTGAAGTAGACATGGCAAGTGTTTGCTGACCATGGCAGTGTTTAACAGCGTTAAACTCAAGTTAAAAGCAGTAGGCCTCCATCTTACACAGCAGAAAGACAAATATTTATTTCAGGTAATCTTCAAGTCCCAGTGTGCCATTACAATCAGCCCTTGGCCCAACAGCAGCTTGGTAGACCTGGGGGGTATTCCAGGTAGCAGGTTTAGTGAAAACTTTGAGTTGTTTAACCCTGAAAAGAGGCTTACTCCGAGGTTTCCGTTCCAGAAAAAGAGGTAACGAAACCTTTTGGTAAGTTTCCATGGTAACTTACTCCGTGAAACTAACCTGCTCGCTAGAAGGTTTTCCATGCCAAACTCTGCGTTTTTATCTATCCCCTCCCTCTTTCTGAGCCTGATAGCGTTGGCAGACTAGGGATATCCTTTCCTGGTTCAGCCAACCGATCTCGAATAAAATGTAATTCGCTTAGTTATACGCCGGGAGAGGATTTTAAGACTGCGATTCGATGTGCTTTAATTCCCTGATGAATACCTAGGTTAACGTTACCGTTTCCCGTCACAATCTGTAATGTATTTTAGCAACATTGTCAGCCCTTAGGCCAACATCGCTAATGTTACTCGCCGTGGACGTGCACTCAGAACTGACCAAATGCTTTTTGGCACTGAAATAAAGACAAATAATTGAAATTGTATTTGGTCTTCTTCATTGCCTACAAATAGAAATCTAACAATGAGTATGTTTATTGGCTATTGTTCCTATAATTTACATGATTCACCTGTGACCATGTACCATCCTGTAACTGGTGTTTCAGCAAATCTATTTCAACATTGTAGGGGGTCAATATTGGCCAAACAACTGAAACTAATTCCCCTATGGCTTGAAGGAAGATGGGAAACTAAACAGTGTATTAACAATAACCAAATAATGCCAATACCAATGGAATTACAGTTATTCGACTCTATGGGTTAAATCAGAGCAAGAATGGTCAAAGTAAGGTTAAATAATATAATAATTTAATCATATTGCAAATGAATGAAATCAATGAAGGTTAACTCTTACCTACTCTACCATGATTATTGTAAACTAGAAATAGAAAGCAAGAGGTGAGGAAGAAGGAGTAGGACAAGCCAGAGCTGAGGAGAAGGTCTCAGGAGATCAAGAATCCACAGATGCTTCACAATTCTTTTTATACCCAAAACAACTAATAACACCACAATCTTGACCCTTACTTATCAACATGACTAGCAATGCCACAGTAAGTTACACAATGATGTGTGAGAGCCATCAAGTTGAGACTCCATCGAGTAACTCCAGATTTAACCATATGAGAGGTGGGGGCAGGTTGATAGCCTTACAAGATCATCCTTTATTCTTCTGCCCTAAGTACACCATCTCTTGGTCAAAATAGAAATTCAGCAAATTCAACAATTAATATTGATATAGATTATTGTTTCTACAATTAACATCACCTGTTACATGCATCCTCCTGTAACTGGTGTTCCAGTAAATCTTTTTCAAGATTATCCTTTATTCTTCTACCCTAAGTAGGCCTACACCATCTCTTGGTCAGTTTTTGGCAATTCTTCATGAGGTGCAATTTGTACAACTCATTTACTTGTAACTGGGAATACATGGGATTGCATTACATTTCACAGTTCCACATGCAGAATTCACCTGCCATTAAATGAACATATCACTGTATACTGCATCCATGCTCTGTTCAACAGGATCAGAATGTGCAAATCGTTTTTTATATTCATTACTCTCATAATGTCAGTGTAACTGACAATTCCACACAATGGGCGTATGTGAACCCCTCGACATGCTTGCGTGTAAAAAGGGCTATACAAATACATTTTGATTTGATTTGAAAAGCTTTCTGTTGGGGGAAACTGCTATTACAAGTTGAAATAGGCACCAATTGATATTTACTTTGTATCATGTCGATATATGATTAAAACCAAGGTGACTTCGAGGCTACAATCACAAGCGTATAGCTTAAGCAAAATATGTCTTACCTGTTTGTAGTATGTTTTTATATTTAATATAACATTGAACATGCTATTTTATTAAGTCTCCCACTGTCTTCTGTAATATTAACGGTATGTACTGGCTATTACATCAAATGTATGCATTGACTTGGCAGTTTGTCTCCCACGACAATTGTATACGCTGCTACAGCCGTGTTGCTTTTTCTCCGTAATATGTGCTCAGATTGAACACGAAATAAAACTTATATCTGAAGTGTGGTGAAGTACGACAAGGTTTTTTGTTGCTGGGTGCCATGGTTGATCCCAGTATCGGAGCTCCATTGATGTTGGCTTTTAATAGTTCTCATGCGCGCGCTTAACTCAGAGTTGACGTACTCCGAGTTGAGTTAACAAATTCAAATCAGCTTTTCTGGAACCGAGTTTTCAGAGTTTCCAATTTTAAAGTAACTCAACTCAGAGTTGAGGGTTAGGCTCAGAGTTTGTTAAACCCGCTACCTGGAATACCCCCCTGGTTGCACAGTGAAACCCAGCTGCAAGGTTGCTGCCAGAAGGTGACCTGAGAAGGAGTTGGGCCTTTGGGACATTGTATGTTTACATTTACATTTAGTCATTTAGCAGACGCTCTTATCCAGAGCAACTTACAGTAAGTACAGGGATATTCTCCCCGAGGCAAGTAGGGTGAAGTGCCTTGCCCAAGGACACAACGTCATTTGGCATGGCCGGGAATCGAACCAACAACCTGATTAATAGCCCGACTCCCTAACCGCTCAGCCATCTGACCCCCAGTCCAGTATATGATCTGTTAAGTATAAAGACAACAGTGTGTGAATGTGAAGGACTGCCGATGAACCTTTATTTCTGTCACCTTGGCTGTGTATTTCACTTTTCTAGGTCTGTACAAGGAAGATGACCGCTCAACAAATTGGCATCACAATATATTGGCACGAGAACCTATCACTTCATAACTGCTACCTCCAATCACTGTATATATTGTCCTGTCACTGAACATACTGTCCTGTAACTGTAGGATACATACGTTTGCACTGGCACCAATTACTGTTATATGTTGTTTTATGTGGCATCATGGTCCTGGGGGAATAGGTTTAGTGTTTATTTTGTATTTATTTAGGAGGTTTATTATATGTTAGCTTGTCATAGGTTTAGACTTGTTCTGAGTACTTATATGTCATGTTATGCCAGGTTGCTTTGCGTTGTCTTGTCCTAAGAATTTCAGTGCACAGTCTGACCCTGTGTTGGTCTGTGCATCTGACATTAAAAGACTTGAACTTGAAACTCTGTTTCGTTTTTATTATGTACTACCATATGCAATTGAAAATGACAATAAAATACACTTGACTTGAAGATTAGCCTAACAACAGTTGTATATTGCCACCAACTAAGTTTGCGCATTTGCGCACAATACTGAGGCAACGCAATCGCAGTGCAAGGGAAGTTCACAAAGCTCCAAGCCAGACAGACAGCCTGATATTACTGCATTTATTTGTCTTTGCACCCCTTGTTATATCATAGAGTATTGCAATTGTGACCACCAACTTCATACTAATAGCTAACTAGCTAACCAACGTTGTATTTGATAGTAGCCTAGCTCGCACGAGCATCCTAAGACCTACTTTACGTACGTATTAGATGGTACAATTGTTGTCATAACTTCCCATCGGAGATTCAAGCAAGCAGACTTTAATTTTGGAAAAGCAGACGCTAATTGAGCCAAACCAGGCGTTATTTTTGTGTGGTTTGCTAGACACGTCTTAAAAAAGCACGCGTTTATTTAGACGCGTGCTTTGAACGTGTCACATGACACGGTTCAATTTGAGACAAAAAAGACGCCGACTTTATATGGAAGTCGGCGTAATGGACGCCGTCTTTGCATGCAAAGTCGGCGTTAATTAATGGCAGGCCGTGTGGTTGACACACGGGGGCGTCTTAATACTTGCCCACTAGGCCTGCCATAGTTTACAAAGAAAACATCGCCATATATGTCGCCGCTATCAAAGTTCCCTCACGTACTACGTCGCCACATCACCGCCATCACCCCCATTGAGAACCAATGATAAAAAGGCTGAGACGACACGCACATTGTGGGCAAAGCTAGTACGCAGTGTATGTTGTCCGAGTGTGTGAGGGCACTAATCACCCCCCATAGTGGTACATGCCGGTGCCTCCGCTGGTACATGACAGTAGCTAGTGGTACGTGATAGCGCCTCCACTGGTACATGACAGTTACTGTTCTGTTGATAGTGGTATGCAAGTGTCTCGTGGCAGTTTCATCGGGTGTCTTGCAGCTTTTGTTTACTGTCATGTAGCCTAACTGCCCCGCGGCCATTTTAGAATAGAATTGTTTAAGTATGTGTGGCGGCCTGCGGAAACCCATGGATGTAGTGGCCGCTCATTGTTGACTATAAGCCATAAAAGATCGAAAATCGTTTTCTGTCAAAATTGAGATTTTTGATGTTTTGTATCGTTAACACCCTAAAATTCACTGTAATGTACAAAAAGTATATGATTACTTATGAAAAACTATTAATTTCAACGTTTTTTGGACATGTCAGCTAGCAAGATTTTCAAGCCATGTCAAATCAAATGCTTAGTTTGCCTGCTCTTTTGAGTGCTGCAGCAGCCCATAACAACTGATCAATGAAATAACTTGCTGAGAAGTTATTAATGTAGCCTATACTTAAACTGACATTTACATTTACAACGTCATTACGAACAAAAGAATTTTCTCCCATATCACTTTTTGACACAGGTCGACTTTAAAATGATGTAACTTAAGTTGTGATAAAGATATCTGAGTGATTTAAACAGATTTGTATCCAGGAGAGTTTGTAGTTTCCAATATGTATAATACCCAGAAAGTACATTTGCAATCATAGGGTGTCATTAATTGACAAGGTTCTTCATATGAAAATAATGAACTATTATTAACAACTATATTTACTCAGAGTATCGAAATGCAAATGTAGGCTACCTATATTGACTTCAGTTATTACAATTAATGATATCCGCCACTAGGAGGCGCTGATAACAACACAACGATGTGCATTAGAGACGAGAGTCTACAACGGTAGCTCATGTGCACGCTTAAATTCAGTTACTCTGAGTAAAATAATTTGTTGCTAATTCATTACGTGTGTACAAGTCTGCTTTACATTACAGTCACACCATTACACTATATGCAATATAATGTTTAAATCGACTACTTTGTATGGTGAGCTTGTAGTGAGACATCAAAAGTATGGTTTGGAGTCTGTTAGCACGAACTGTTTAACTTATTTTTTTTTAATAAACGTTTATAGCCTGTTCTCCTATTCTAAAATGGCCGTGGGGCAGTTACATGACAGTAAACAAAAGCTGCAAGACACCCAATGCAACTGCCACGACACACTTGCATACCACTATCAACAGAACAGTAACTGTCATGTACCAGTGGTGGCGCTGTCACGTACCACTAGCTACTGTCATGTACCAGCGGAGGCACTGGCATGTACCACTAGCTACTGTCACGTACCACTAGCTCCACTGGCACGTACCACTAGGTGCCAGTAGAGACACTGGCATGTACCACTAGCTACTGTCACGTACCAGTGGAGGCACTGGCACGTACCACTAGCCACTGTCACGTGCCAGTGGAGGCACTGGCATGTACCACTAGCCACTGTCACGTACCACTCGCTCCACTGTCATGTACCACTCGCTACAGTACAGTACAGTTTCGGTTCTAACCGCTACTGGGGCTTGGTCAGCACACAATTTTCAGAAAGCATGTGTGTGTGTATCGCCATGCTCGCTCGTGTGTCAAGGGGCAGGATGAGTGTGGAGCCATTCAATTGAATTCAATCATATATTGACATATCAAGGTGAAATTGCATATGGTACTTCAGAATGATGTCAACTTGAAGGCACTAACGTTTGAAAAACCATCAGTCTAAATTATATTTGATTTATTAACACAAAGATATTGTGGCAATGTGGACATTTACATAAATACACTTCTTTCAGCCATTTTGTATTACATTCCTTATTCAATTTGACCCTATAGAAAGACATGTATTCTACAAATCTGTAACAAATTTCAAGTCGATTGGATCTATGGTTCATGAGGAGAAGGGTTTTGAAGGTTGTACCAAATTGGGACAGTACAGCAAAATCTATCATGGCGGACCTTATGGGTCCTTGAGGCTTTTTGGTTCCCAATAAAGGCAAGTATACCAATTTTCAGCCATTTTGGAGTAATGGGGCGCTGGGGAAATCACGTAGACTTTGGGCGTGGCTTATAGCGCCACCTATGGGCGTACATGGGCCACTAGCCGTCTGGGAGTAGTGAGTGACCTGTTGTATCATTGGGCCAAATTTGAAAAAAATCGGGTCAAGGACTTTTTGAGCTATTGAGCCATTTAGCGGAGAAGAGGAAATAATAATAATAGGAATACTAACAAAAATACTAACAAAAACAATAGGTTCCCTCCTACCGGAGGAACCCTAATAAGAATACTAACAAAAACAATAGGTGTCCTCCTACCGGAGGAACCCTAATAATAATACCAACAATTACAATAGGGTTCCTCCTAACGGAGGAATCCTAAAAATTACGTTAATACAGTTGTTTGCAACTATTAACAACCCACTGTGTTTGGATTAGTCCTACAATCACTGCCTGCAGCTACACAGGAAGCTGAAATCTATGCTAAAAACCTCTCAAAGTCCGCTAAACGAAACCAAAACATTATCTACCCCTTGATTTTCACACACTATATTTATGGCATAAATGTGGGTCTAGCCAGCTACTTTAATCATAAAAAATAAAATTGTGATAATGTTTGTAACGCTAGCTACAATGCTAATTTTAGTCATGTTAAACACTATTGATTCATGATAAAACCGAACCAAAAATCAACGTAAGTTATTAACACTGGAAGTGCAGAGCATGCGTCATTTGACCCCAGTGAAGAGAAAATAAATGGTATCTTCGCACTGTATGAAATTCCAGAACCTTGCTTTCTTGACTTCTCCTAGATATGTGTGTTTTATCACCCAGTATTTTTTTTTTTCAAAATCACACCATAGAGAACATAGAGATACCATAGAGAACGCTAACACAACGTGCAGGAGCCAATCTAATGCCTTCAAAAGTCAAATGTTTTCATTTATCGCAGCAGATTTTATTACATTCTTCACTACATGAAATTAGGTTTTCATACAGTTTACTTTAGTCTTCTAAATGAAATAAACGCCAGAAGGTCTGCAAAAGAGTACTACTTGATTGAGAAGTAGTATTGCCATGGCGATACTGGAAATACTGACGGCGGCAGCCATGGGAGAGAGGTCCGGTCCGAGGGCCCTGAGGAGAGAGGTCTGCAGTTAGATCCTTCTTGTGGCCTTTGCCTTAAGCCGAGGAGCGAGGGGTGCGGGTTTGGTCGTAACTCCCTTACGCCGCTGGCCGGGTACCAAATAAGAAATGCAATACCGCCAAGATCCATTTGGGCATTTGCTTCAAGACCGAGGAGCGAGAGGGTGGGGGCTTGACTAAAGCCCCCCCAAAGTTGTGGGGTTGAAAGTGCAAACGAAGAACTATTGTTTCAATCAATCAAATTAAACAAAAACTTTCAAACGCTAAAAAAAATCTAATGCTAAAAGAATTCTGTTTCAAATTTGCGAAGTGCAACAACAAAAAAAGATACAAAAGCTTCACAATAATAGAATGCATTACGTTTTGCCAATTATGAAAAAAAAAATTTTTACACAGAAATGTTGACAGCCAGATTCCTGGAATTATAGTAATAGATTTTAGATGTTTTGATTAATGCATAATCCAGTCTCTAGTCACAATCAATATTCGAATAACGAATCTGCGGTTTGAGTGTTTTGGCAAGAATAGTGAAAGTGCCGACCAGTGGCGGGAGTGACATTTACTTATTTCCTTTGATTTCATCATTCTCTTCAATCACCACCCAGTCTCACTGTCCATGCTTCGTAGCGGATCATTAGCACTGCTGAGGACCAGCACTGAGATAACTACCTTGTTCTTGGTGCCGAGGGTCCAGGTTTTACCGCTCACCTGTCGTTCTCAAGTCCCATACAGGGATTTCTCCTTGTCGGGTTGCTTGTGTAAGAAAAAGAAAAGTCTTTGGTTGCAACACTTTGAAGGACAAAACATGGATGGCAATATTGAAGAAGTGCTTGCCCCACTGAGGCTTGCAGTCAAAGAACAGGTAACCTAGCTAATACCACTGCAGTCTTGCGGACGTGTACAACTTCACTGGTAGTTTTAAAAGTTATGTGGCTGAATTGTCTTTCTCCTGTCTACTTAAGTTATCCTGGTTTGCTATGTTTCACAGATTTCCTCAAACATTCTCAATCCTTAAATGTTTTTAATCATCACATCTAGCCTGGCTTGCAGCCGGTACGCTAACTACAGTAGCTAGCTAGCTCTAGCAAGCTACATCGCATTATTTGTCGAGTATAGTAGTCAGCAAGGACTGTCCTGTGCTGCACGCCTAAAAGGAACTAAAGGTCTGAAACGCACTACTATAGTAAACTTCTTCACGATGAAAATGGGTAAGGCTTTATCAAATTCAGTTTTGACCACGAATGAATGAATGGCTGTCACTACACAAGCTAAGCGCTACGCAGCCTGCTACCTGGCTAAGTTTGCTAGAAAGGTCTGAACGTCTAACAGCTACTGTAGAGCTAGCTGTTTCGAATTATTTGCCACGTTTCACTAGCAACGCTTGCAGATTCTCTTTGTCATTTGAAGTGTCTGGCCTGGCTAACAAGACAATCACGGTGCATTTCATTTTACTGCAATATTAGCAGACTTAAGAAGATGAATCTGACCAAGTTGATGTAATGGTATGTAAATCAGATGCCTTAAAATGCTTCTCACTGCTGAGCCGTTGCTTGTTCGGCTTACTTCGTGTCTTTTAGGGTGAATTGGTGCGGAAAATGAAACAGGAGAATGCCCCTGACGTAGATGTCACAAAAGCTGTGTCTGAATTAAAAGCAAGGAAGAAAACTCTGGAGGCTAAGGTATGTCTTGTGCCGTCACTTCACACGTCACAGTAATACCTTGAAAACGGCTGACCTTTACTGCATTTCTAAGCATGCTTTATCGTTCATTTTACAGGAACTGGCCTTGCAGCCCAACGATGACATAGTAGACAGAACCAAGATGGAAGATACCTTGAAGAGGCGATTTTTCTATGATCAGGCATTTGCTATCTATGGAGGTAGGAGCCAACAAACGATAAGGAATCTGAACAGACTGATTAATGTCATTAGTATAATTAATGATAAATTATATTCATATTATATTTATAAAGCAGAGTAATTCAGTGACACAACAATGATCCTGATCAGGTGTTAGTGGACTGTATGACTTTGGCCCTGTGGGCTGTGCTCTGAAGAATAACATCCTGCAGGCTTGGAGGCAACACTTCATCCAGGAGGAGCAGATCCTAGAGATTGACTGCACCATGTTGACCCCAGAGCCGGTCCTCAAGTGGGTGTTTCTCAGCCCACATCTTGCATTACTCTGCCATTTTAGATATGAATCATTTCACCCAAAGTATTTCTAAAATCCTCTCAGCTACACAGTTAAATATATCTACACAATCATAGGTACATCAAGCATAATTCTAGTGTGTAAAGGAATATATTGTGATGACCCACTGAATATTCTAGTTGGAATTTGAGTTTCAAGACTAGAATGTATGTACAGTGCATCCGGAAAGTATTCACAGCTGTTCACTTTTTCCACATATTGTTATGTTACAGCCTTATTCCAAAATTGATTCAATTCATTTTTTTTTTATTATACACACAATACCATGGCTTTTCCTGGCTCAAAATGAGGAGGAGGAGGTTGTACCATCCTGATCATGTGCACACACAAGCATGTGTACTGTGTCTTCAACTGGCTTAACCCTTGTGTTATCTTCGGGTCATTCTGACCCATCAGTCAATGTGACCCACCATCGTATTGCGACAACTTTACCGCATACAAAAACAAAGTGAAGCATTTTCTTTTAACCGTTGGGCTGTCTCAGACCCCCCACATTGCAAAGGTTAAAATACAATTATTTTCATTTGTTTTTGTATTGGTTAAAATTGGGTAATGAAGGATTCATAATCTGTGTGTCTATTCCAATATGTAATGATGGTATTCAATTACACAAATCTGTGTTCTAGAAAGAGTGGTCTGGAGTCGCAGAGGTCCGATAATATCAGCTTTAATGCAGCAGTTGGAAATCAACAAGTACAGAGCTCTGGGGTTGTCTAAGTTTCCCTACCCGCAATAGAGTTTTGGCTGGTTCACGAAGTCCAACTGGCTATCTGTCCCTCCCCAGCATATATTTATACAGTGCAATTGAAACACAAGTATCAAAAAAGGGTTGAGCTTGTTCTCTCATGCATCAGGAAGTTGTTCTTGCCTACGCGTCCCACCTGCTCGGGTGCCGTCTCCACCCGGTTTCAAGGTTGTTTCTGAAAATGAAGAGATAGAGACACAAAGAACAGCCTGCCTGCCCAATGTTTAAGCCTGAGCACACTTCTAAGTTCATAACTTTAATAATCACAATGCATAACTTTAATAAGCACAATATATTCTTTAGTAAACCCAACGATGGTTCGTTATGAACCTTTGGGTCATGTGACCCGAAGGCAGCAGAAGGGTTAAGCAAGCACTTATCACAAGCAACATTTGTTCTAGTATTGATGATTGAAGAAAATGACTTGCTAAAGCATTGTTTTAATAATTTCAACATAAATGACATGAAAGCCATTGTTTTTATCTACGCAGTTCACAACCAGAGGCAGAACATTTAAACAGTTTTTCATTAGGGAAAACCTTTTCATGCATTCCTTGTCTGGTCTGGTCCATCAATGGCCACCTTTCAACACATCCAAGCTGGTGGTGATGTTTCTGATGGGCTGGTTTTTAACTCTGTATAAATGGAGGCATCTATCAACTCAGCAGAATCTGCCCCTCATTAATTGTAGGCTATATAGCGGGACAAGTCCTCCCTTATTACCCAGCATGAGAAATGGTTGAAATGCGTGAGAAATACTAGGTGTTGGGTGAGAACCTGAGAAATGGCTGAAATTAGTATCCCGGTGAATGCATGAGACTTGAGAGCCCTGTGACAAAGTTGCCGCAAGATGATATCTGCACTGTTTCACTTGCTTTCATTACCATCTTCCTCGCAAACTCATCTTGTAAAGAAATCACTTATTCGACGAGCAATATCAGCGAAGCTTAAACTTGGCTAAAAACTTAGCTATCTAGCTCACCAGCATTGGTAACTAAAACTAAGATGTAAAACAAAACTGTATTCACTGATGGGATGTATTGTTTATTTAGGACACCTTAAGACATTGGACATGCTTGGATGCAAAATAAAGCATATTTAACCTGTTGCACAGCCACAAAATATCAGGGTCCTGCTTGACAAACTCCTTTTCTACAGTAGGGATAAAAGACTGTTGGGGGAAATCCCTTGTTGAAAATCGCTGCTCTTTTCTTCCTCATTGGCAGTTTAAGCAGAGCCTTTCCCGGAAGACTGCTAATTTCGTTAAAGTGCCACCAAATGGCGTGATGCCTTAATTGCAGAAATTCACCGAGAGCGATGCTCGTTTGAAAATAGGGTTTTCTAAGAAGACACCCGTTGGAGTTGTTGAGAGCTGGAGGCAGCACCAAAATTTACGGAGGCGACCGCCAACATATACTTAAGTATTCACAGCCTTTACTCAATACTTTGTTGAAGTACCTTTTGTCTTACCAAGTCTTTTTAATTAGAATGCTACAAGCTTGGCACACCTATTTTTGGTCAGTTTCTCTCATCTTCTTTGCAGGACCTATTAAGCTCCATCAGGTTGGATGGGAAGTGTCAGTGCACAACCATTTTCAGATCTCTACAGAGGTGTTCAATCAGGTTCAAGTCTGGGCTCTGGCTGGGCCACTCAGACATTTACAGAGTTGTCCCGAAGCCACTCCTTTGTCATCTTGGCTGTGTGCTTAGGGTCATTGGAACATGAACCTTTGCCCCAGTCTAAGGTCCAGAGTGCTTCAGAGCAGATTTATCAAGGATGTCTCTGTACATTGCTGCATTCATCTTTCCCTCGATCCTGACTAGTCAGGGCTCTAGAGTGCGACCAATTTGGTCGCACTATGCGACCAAAATGTGTGCGGGTGCGACAACATTTTTTCCTAGGTCGCACCGGTGCACCTAACCTCCTCGCATCCGCTGTCTCTACACAAACGAAGCGTTTTTTATCCTAAGACGGAACTGACACTCATGGTTGGATCATATCGTGGTCTAAACCAATCAGAGACAGAGATGGGGCTGGTCTTTGCCTCTGATTGGCTGTGGTCCAGATATTCCTGTAGCTCCGTGCTGTGTGATTGAAATTACGACCTGAGCACCAGAGTCAGTTTAGCAGACCTGGGCATTGTATGGCCCGCAGGCCATAACCGGCCACAGGCTGTCTCAATCCGGCCCACGTGAGGTAAATCAAAAATTTAAAATAAATAAATGTGTTGAGCGGTAGTAAATATGTAGTCCTGAAAGACTACAGTGATCAGGCGATTTACATATGTGCGCTTGCGCAACCTCACCGACAGGAGAGTTAGCTGTTGGTTAGCCCTCGAAAATGAAAAACTTTGCCACTGATTAACTTTTAACAAGACATGGACTTCTAAGTATCTGTTTACTGAGGTCAAAGTGAAAGCTGTGAAGAAAAAAAACTAACGCGAACATAATAAGAACTTGACTGATTCAGTGGGCGCGGGCTGATGGTTTGCTAGTTGAACTGCAGACCCTGATCATTACCTGTCAGCTGTCCTTCGCATATCCACCTCAGACATTCAGGCAGATTTCCATGCACTTGTTCAAGCCCAGTGGATTTCTCTCACAGAACAAAATTAACTGAAAAAACGTATTGCTTTTTGTATAAAGTTGATCAATTCCACATCTTTAACATACTGCAAAAATATCTTTCCTATTTGACCTACACCAAAATCTAAAATATTTAGAGTCAGATGGATGAGCGGTTAGGGAAGCGGGCTAGTAATCAGAAGGTTGCCAGTTCGATTCCTGGCCGTGCCAGATGACGTGCCAGTGGTGCCCTTGGGCAAGGCACTTCACCCTACTTGCCTCGGGGAGAATGTCCCTGTACTTACTGTAAGTCGCTCTGGATAAGAGCGTCTGATAAATGACTAAATGTAAATGTAAATTTATATAAATATTTACAGAATATCCTTATTCTTCTGATAATCAGTAGCAGCTAATCAAAATATATACTTTACTGCTTTTTACAATGGGAGAAAATGAATAGTGAGCAAATTGATGAGGCCCTCCAACACATTTCAGGTTTCTCATGTGGCCCCTTGTAAAAATGAATTGCGGACCCCTGAGTTACGAAGCTGGGCCATGGAGCTAACCCATGGAGCTAGGATTTTGATGCTAGGGAGAGTGTGGCAAGATGATTTAGCCAAGGCCATAGGGCAAGAAGGCCAAATTACAGGTGTTGGCCATCTGAAGGGCATGGGACAGCAAGGTGGGACCCGCTATAAGACTTTGAGCCATGAAATGTTAGGTCTCAGTTCAGGGAAGCACTTTTAAACTGTAGCACTTTCTATTTTGAAATGTTTTATTTTGCTTAAAATGTTTTAGTTTGGTAGCTCAGTGAAGCACTTAAAAGATTTTTTTTATATATATACAGTATGATTGTGCTTCAAATTAAAAAAATATTTACCTACACCTTATTCTTGTTTAAGATCATTTACATAATATATATGAATGTATATGGAGCGTGATAAAAAGGTGACCTTGAAATTGTGGCGACGCAAGGAAAAATTTGGGTGCACCTAAATTTTGTGCTGGTGCACCTAAATAAAAATGTTAGGTACACCAGTGCAACCAAGGCAACAAGTTAGTCTGGAGCCCTGCTAGTCTCACAGTTCCTGCCGCTGAAAAACATCCCACAGCATGATGCTGCCACCACCATGCTTCACTGTAGGGATGGTATTGGCCAGGTGATGAGCGATGCCTGGTTTCCTCCAGACATGACGCTTGGCATTCAGGCCAAAGAGTTTTAATCTTTGTTTCATCAGACCAGAGAATTTTGTTTCTCATGGTCTGAGAGTCCTTCAGGTGCCTTTTGGAAAACTCCAGGCAGGCTGTCGTGCCTTTTACTAAAGAGAGGCTTCCGTCTGGCCACTCTACCATACCGGCCAGATTGGTTTATTGCTGCAGAGATGGTTGTCCTTCTGGAAGGTTCTCTCTTCACAGAGCAATGCTGGAGCTCTGTCAGATTGACCATGGGGTTCTTGGTCACCTCCCTTACAAAGGCCCTTCTCCCCCAATCGCTCAGTTTGGCCGGACGGCTAACTCGAGGAAGAGTCCTGGTGATTCCAAACTTCTTCCATTTAAGGATGATGGAGGCTACTGTGCTCCTTGGGACCTTCAGAGTGCTGCAGACATTTTTCTGTACCCTTCCCCAGATCTGTGCCTGTGCTCTGACATGCACTGTCAACTGTGCAACTTTATTTAGATCGATGTGTGCCTTTCCAAATCATGTCCAATCAACTGAATTTACCACAGGTGGATTTCAAGTTGTAGAAGCATCTCAAGGATGATCAGTGGAAACAGGATGCACCTGAGCTAAATTTTGAGCATCATGGCAAATGCTGTGAATACTTGTGATTGGTGGCCAAGCCGCGAAGCCACCTTAAGTGTTTCTACGTATTCTCATTATTGGGTGTGCTCACGCCTTCGGCGAGCACAACCATTGTTCTCTCACATATATATTTATTATTTATTTTTATTGTTTATTTTCGCCCCCCTAAGGATCAGTCAATATTTGGACTACATAGACAACGCCTGTGTCAAAATGTTCGTCTTGGTCTCGATTGCGTTGCTTGTATTTTTATTTATGTTCCGTTGCACGGTTTAGGAGGTTACAATGTTTTTGTGGCAAAAAGTGCCTTTAGTCAACAAAGGGTACTCAGTGCTAGCTACGTCACCACGTCAGCACACGTTAGCAACGACGCATAGATTGATGTGCAGTTGCACAGCGAGTATTGTGCTGTGGTGTACTAGCAGCACATGTACATTTAAGGCCAGACGCCACAGGTTAATAGGGTAAAAAATGTAACTAAAAGATATCACCACTAAACTTCCCCAGTTGATTACTTATATCAAGACAATGTTTTTTTGCATTACAAGTTTTCTGAATATTTTATTTGGATATGCAAATTGTATGCAAATGCGGCATAATCTAATTAAATATGCGTACTTTTCCATAACTGAAATCTGATTATTGGTTAAAGCTAGGTAAAAACTTTTTGTGTCCTTTTGTTGATACTTTGAATATGACGTTTTTTACTGAGGATATTTTTTATATCTCTTTTTATCACTTCAGAAATCAGAAAATACTGTCAACACTCAAAAAAAAGATTTTCGCCACTTTTTTTGAATAAAACTCCCAATAAATCAGGCTCTGAAATATTTATTAACAAACCCCTCTGTAAATCCCTAGACAAAGTAAATAGGAATATAAATATAAAGTTTATGTAAGTACTACATAAGTGGAGATTTCACGCTCAGAGCATGAGAAAAACCTCATTTTGAGAAAACGGCCTTTGAAAAATGTGTTGTAAGATTTTATACAAATGTATTTGAAAGCAGTATTTACAGACATACTATCTCATCAAGATCTTAGCAACAACAGACAACATCCCAAACACATTAAAACTGAAAACTGAACCAGCATTGGCCTTTAACTGAACAGAACTGTAGTAAAATACACCCGCACAGACACACACTGCTACTAGAACTGCCACACTGATTTGGTGGTTGTCCATCCTGCTTAACTTAACCTAGTTAGCCTAATCATTGTGTTTGCAGCCTAGTTCTCCATGCCTGCTCCATATGTAACCCCCTCATCCACTTCCTGCTTGTCTTTTCAGTTTTTTTTCTGTGCTCAGACACTTGCGCCTATGTTTCATGCTGGCGGTAACAGCCTCAGCTTTTGCAATTCTGAAACGATCAGTTTCCCTCATTGCATCCACAGTAACATTAGTGCTCTGAAGCCACAACCTCTCCGTCACAGCGAGCATGGCAGAGGCACCTTCATTAAAAGTAGAGATGGCCATACTGGCTGCTGCCTCAACCCTGCTTTTCCCTACAAAGACTGTTTTTGGACACCGCGCCCATATAACGGAGTTGAGGCACTCGTTTGTATTCTGAGTGCCTCCATGCTGCATTCGCTGCAGCAGGCTGTCACTCGACATGCGGTGGTATACTGGAATAAGCTGCTTCCCCACCTCTCGTGTTAAAAAGTTTCCAGCATGGTGTGTATGGCTACCTGGTGTTTCCTCATTCTCCTCTGCCTTCCTGTACCAACACCAGGAGGGATTGCACCTGGTGTGCAAGGGGTTGTCATCAGTGGACATACAGTGGAGGAGACTTGCCCATATTGCTGCCTTCATCCCATCTATTGAACCCTGGTTGTTCAGTATTGCCCCCCTGTAATAATTCTGTAATGTTTTACATTTACTTGCAGTCAGCTTTCCCACACCCTTTCCTCCTAACTTCGCCTGTGCACTAAGTTTTCTCAATGCTGTTCCCATTCGCTTGTGAGCATGATTGATGCACTCCAATTTGACAATTTCATGCCCAGGGTATGGGTTCAGTGCAACTACCTGCCTAAATGCTGCACTATCCCCATCTGACAGCATCTCAGTGTACCGCACCTGGTGGCGAGTCACAGACCTGGCCCACATCCTCTTTGCTGAAAGTTTTTAGCACAGTCATTGTGTGTCTCTCTCCAGCTGTCAAACTCCTGCTCTGTTATTTTATTCTCTCGCTTGGCATTGTCCTTCAGAGCACAAGCATGACAATAAGAGGATAGGACCTCATAGTCTATCACCAGTCCTGAAAGGAGGTCAATGCACACACCAATCCCATAGTGAGAGGTGAAGCCTCTTTTCTGCTAGGTGCCGTCAAAAGACACGCTGATGTTGGTTACTGCGTCTGCATCCTCCCTCAGCAACTCTGCCACTTCTGGGTCAACATCTGCGTAAGCCTGCCTGATCTGCTCCCTGGTCTTGTGAAGTGACTCCAGCCCTCTCACAATTTCTGCCACTAAAATGAAATGTATAGTGTATCACAAACTGTTCACCTGGTTAAGTTTTGTTGATACAGTATACATGTATTTTTACTTTGTGGGAGAAGTATGACACACAATAAGAATAACCTCTCTCCCTCGCATCCTTTGTAAGCTGCCTCCATGTCCTATCCAAATCACATACTAATTGTGTGTTATGTTTCTGCCACAAAAGGAAAAATAAATGTGTACTGGTAGGCCACATTATTTAAATATGTTTCATCTTCCTTCACTTTGACATCGAAAGGAAAAGTCTGTCCTATAAAAGTAAAACTGACCACATAATGCTTTTATGAATGAAATATTACTTTATTATTTTGTAACCAAATAGATTGAGGCTACAGTGGAGCCATCAGTAATATAGGGGAGGGGGGAGAAGAAACACAACAATGCCACACTTCATAAGTTTTCAATAGTGCCACCAATTTTACAGCTTGAGTGAGAGAGATGCATTTATTGCTCCACCATAACTTAAGGTTTTCTTTATCTAAACCCTGTTTCCATACCTGTCACTCTCTTGTCATGTCTCTGATAGGTTTTCAGATGAAGTTATCAGGTCAGGTATCCCTAACACTTTACCTATTTTCTTTAGAGCAGCATACCCCATCCCTAACTCATGCCCTAAGAGCACCATTCGCACATTCACATCAAACGCGATGTCGTTCCTGGTTCCGTCTTGAAGACGCGTACATGTGTAGACACTTTTGCGGTACCTCTCTCTCACACAGACTACACTCAAGTAGTAAACTGCTGCAGAACCCATGATTCTGCGGATCTATATTAATTATATTATTATATATTATAATTATATATTAATATATATATTATTATATATATTAATTTTAAGGCCTGTCCCTGCGCAATTAGGACAGATTAACTCACTGACAGAAGGAGGGCAATTTTATGACGATATGACTATTGTGAAGACAGCCAGATGGTGAGATTTCAATGTAGGTTGCTGTAAAAACTGATTGGTTTGCTACGTGAGAGCCCCGTCAGCCTCCGTTGACGATTGCGTCAGCTGTCGATCTTGGATGAGTGTTTTCTTAATTTCGTACCAGGGTCAATTCTACATCAAAAATCAGGAGGGCAGTGTTTTAAAGATATGGCGATTGCGAAGATGGCCAGCGGGTCAGCATATTTTTGTGATTTGTGTAAAACCTGGAATTTGAGTGACACCGCGGCTTGTTTTGACGTTAGCCTCAGTCAGACTCGCCTCGCCCACGAGTGTGTAGTACTGTCTTCAATGCCACAGCTAAACTTCATGTCAAAAGAAACATACTCATTTCCGGCGCTTTCAAACAATCAGTGAAATGTGGAGTAACAGCAGCTAGCTTGCCTCTAGCAAACTTATTTTGAATTAGCCATTTCCCTCTAAATTAAGGTCAAACTTCTTATTTACGTTTTGGGGGGCATATTTTCAGTAGCAGACGGTACTGTTTGAATCGCGATTCCATCTGAAATATACTTCCAGTGACAACGTTGTTACAGTAGCTTGTTTCAAAGGGGGTTCGCAGCTGTTTCAAAGGGTGTTCTTAATGAAATATGCAATGGGCTAAATGCTTGAAAATATCACTGGAAGGGAAAAACTTAGAGGACGGACCCACCTGCAACCGACGCAAGCAAGCACACCCTACAATTTCCCCAGAAATTGTACCCTCTCTAGTTATTGGGTGTGCTTTGCCTTCGGCAAGGGCACAACCTTTGTTCTCTCACATATATATTATTATTATTATTATTATTCTTTTTGCCCTCCTAAAACTCAATCAATATTTGGCCTACATAGACAACCTAGGTGTCAAAAGTTTCGTCTTGGTAGCGATTGAGTTGCTTCTATTGGGATTTACGTTCCGTTGCATGGTTTAAGTAGAAATTAAGTTTTTGTGGTGAAAAGTGAAGCTAACGGTGGCTAACTTGCTAGCCACAGTCAATGACGCTACTTACGTCACTAACGTCACGAAAACTCGCGTGACTACGTCTAGCAGAACATTAGTTTAGCAGCTCGTTAACTTCTGGGAGATAGCTAAGCTATCTGCTTTACTGCAAGGCAGCTGCAGAAACGCCACAAGCAAAGAGGCCAGGGTGATAACTATTTACTAATTTTACTTTGTTATATGACAAACAATTGTGATGTGTAATGTACAATATAAGCTGATATTATTAAGGAAGTACATCTACTTTCGGAAACAGTAGTCTACTATTTCACTGAAGTATTAGCATCATGACATTAGCCTCTGTTGCCCGGGCAACACATACTACAGTGGTCTATGATGCATCTGTTTTTAATCATCAGAGACACTGACTGTCTCTCCACCTTCAAGAAAAGGCTCAAGACGCACTTGTTCCGGGAGTACAACGGTACTTAGGAACGGTTCGCTTGACCCGATGTTAGTTTCCTCAAGGATCACAATGACTCTTGCTTAGAGACTTGTTGCTCTTGTGGTTAGTGGTAACTGATTTAAATTTTTGTTCTCGCTGTGATATATTGTTTTATTACTGTTGCTTGCTTTTTTTCCTCAGGTACACTTGCACTTATAGCTGTTCATGTTGTTTAATTGTAACTTGTTTAACCCTCGTGCTGCCTTCGGGTCACATGACCCAAAGGTTCATAACGAACCATCGTTGTGTTTACCCAATTTTACCCAATACAAAAACAAATAAAAATAATTTTCTTTTAACCATTCCAATGTGGGGGGTCTGAGACAGCCCGACAGTTAAAAGAAAATGCTTCACTTTGTTTTTGTATGAGGTAAATTTGTCGCAATACGAAGGTGGGTCACAATGACTGATGGGTCAGAAAGACCCGAAGATAACACAAGGGTTAACTACATGCTCTTATGGTTCTTCCCTTTGGCACTTACTTTGGTTGTTCACAATGTGTGCTTCATATTTTGGCTACTCGCGATGTTTTTTGGCTATCTTGTTGTTATGATCAGTGACCTATGCACTTTGTAAAGCTCTCTCTTGGAAGTCGCTTTGGATAAAAGCGTCTGCTAAATGAATAAATGTAAATGTAATCGTTAAAATAAACATTCCTCACAAATACATTTTCGTTGTATTTCGATTTATTATGACAGTACATTACAAGTAAACGATTTGTTGGTGAAATTATCATTACCTGTGGTTTCAAACCAGTGTTGCTCACTGCAACGCTGTAGCCTACGCGAGACACACTACAAAAACATCTACACAGCTGTTTAGGAAGTCAAACGGCGACAGAACATGTTCGGCACTCCCCTTACTTAAATCAAAAGTCTATCTAACTACTAACCTGAACTTCATTGCCACAGCCTAAACTTTGTCAATCTGTTCATGAAAATAATTAATTGCAGCCTAAACCGTACAACGGAACGTTAAATCCAATTCAACCAACGCAATCGCTACCAAGACGAACACAGCAGTAGTCTAGTACTGTACCGTAGTAGTACAATTTACCGGGGCAGCTTCTACACACAGGGCTATATCGCATTTTGCGTTGTTACTGACAATGATCGCTACCAGTGAACTTTTTATGAATGAGCGATTTTCCACTAAATAAATGTCAAGTTTATTAACGTTTTGGGGGGCATATTTTCAGTTAGCAGATGGTACTGTTTGAATCGCGATTCCATCTTCTACTGCCGGTAACGTCGTAGAATAATCTTCAAAGGGGGTTCTTTATTCATGAATGAATGCAATATGAGTAGGCTAAATGCCTGAAAATATCACGATAAGGGAAAAACTTAAAAGGACGTTTAAGTCATAGAGATTAGGTCATTTTTTACACCGGTCTGCCAAATGTATTTGTTTTGATTCAACGATGAGGCTGCCTCTTGCAGGGGAAATGAGAAGACATCTATTTTATTCTACACTTCACTTGTACTTTGAGTTGTAAATGAGCAGCAAAAAAAAGATGCTTTTAAATATATGTAATCTTTATAAATAATAAGTATGCATTTTTATATAAAATATACAGAAATATCAGTTGTAAAAATGGCATTAAAAAACGTACCCCTGTGCAACCGACGCAAGCAAGCACACCCTACAATTTCCCCAGAAATTGCACCCTCTAGTTATTATTATTATTATTATTATACATCTTCTTCTGCCATGGCAGTCTGGCAGCCCCTAGAACCGTATTGTCAGAAGTTGTGAAATTTGGCACACTTTGGGGCCAGTCCCCTCATCAATTTCACAAAGTTTCATGTCTCAATTTCAAACCCTCTAGCGCCACCAATGGGTCAAAGTTGAAGGTGTTTACACACTTAAATTTTTAACCACATGTCTCGTTTTCAAAAATGAGGTATCGTTGTATTCCCTGGATCAAGACGAGTCCAACGCACTCTATGATGTCATACCCAGTTATATAGATTCTCCGCCATTTTGAATGTTAAGGAAAAGCGTTTTTTCGTGTCTCCTCTTACAATTTTTGTCGAATCTTCTTCAAAATTGCCACAGATGATCTTCAGACCAAGCCTCACAAAAGTTATCGTATGGATTTTTTATTTTCGAAATCGTTTGTTAGTTACAGCCAATCGAATTGATGTGGCCGCCATTTGAATATAGCGTTTTTTCGCTAACTCTCCTATAAAGTTTGTCCAATCTTCACCAAATTTGGCACAGATCATCTTCAGACCAAGCCCCACAAATGTTATCGTATGAATTTTCGAAATTGTTTGTTAGTTACAGCCAATCAAATTGAGCAACTGATCTGGAAAAACGGAAGTGAGGTCATATCTTAGTCAGTCTTTGATGCATTGACTCCAAACTTGGTGTATGGACTCAGGACCCTCTTATTAAGAAGTCTGAGACAGGTAGTGACATTTGACATCTAGGGGGCAGTACAACAGGCAGGATTGTGTGTTGACCAATAACTGTTGATTTGTTTTGTCATATTTAAGTGATTCCTTTGTCTCGTGATATCTTAGTAGATCCCGTGTCTGACACGTTAATTTGTGATACCAGCCAAATTGATGTGGCCGCCATTTCGAATTAATATAACGTTTTTTCGCTACCACTCCTATAAAGTGGTCCAATCTTCACCAAATTTGGCACAGATCCTCTTCAGACCAAGCCTCACAAAAGACATTTGATTTTCTAAACCTTTTGACTGGAACAGCCAATCAGTCGTCAACCAAGCCACCATAAAAGAAGTGAGGTCATATCTCAGCACCTCTTTACTGCATTGACACCAAATTTGGTATAAGGACTAGGGACCCTGTTCTAAAGAGGTCCAATAGGTCATGCCATTTCACCTCTAGGTGGCGCTGCAATAAGCAAAAATCTGGCACCAATTATCTTCAAATCAAGCCTTACAAACGTTTTCACATGGTTTTTGATTGTCAAAACTCTTTTTCCGGTAAAGCTGATCAAAGTCGGCGATGAAGCCGCCAAAACAGGAAGTGAGATCATATCTCAGGAAATATTTGCTGAATTGACATCAAACTTGGTACAGGTGCTCGGGACCCTGTTCCAAAGAGGACCACAAAAGGTTGTCATCTAACCGCTAGGGGGCGATCCCTTGTCTGACACATGTTAACTTGTGATAACAGATGAATTGATGCGACCGCCATTTTACGTTTTCTAAAGTGTTTTCCCTATTCCTCCAACAAAAATTTTCCAATATTCACCAAATTTGGCACAGATTATCTTCAGACCACAATCACATTGACATGTCAAAATAGGACTGAATTACAGCTGTTTAAACTTGGGCCAAATCTGACAACTGCTTGCCAGTTGAAAAACTGCTTATATTTTTACACAGTAACTGAATACAGTAATTTCCAGCACTGAGAATAGCTCACGAGGATAGGTCTCTCCTCCTCTCCCCCTGTCCCCCTCAGGATAGGGCAACGTAAGAAGTTCAAATCCAGCCAAAGCCAACGAGCCTGCCATGTCACTGGTTGTCATGTCACAGCATCCTATGCCAGGATCCTGTTTGTGGACTTCAGCTCTGCCTTCAATACCATCATCCCCGCCCTGCTTCAGGACAAGCTCTCCCAGCTGAACGTGCCTGATTCCACCTGCAGGTGGATCACAGACTTCCTGTCTGACAGGAAGCAGTGCGTTAAGCTGGGAACACAAGTCTCTGACTCCCGGTCCATCAGCACCGGATCTCCTCAGGGCTGCGTCCTTTCCCCTCTGCTCTTCTCCCTGTACACCAACAGCTGCACCTCCAGTCATCCGTCCGTCAAACTCCTGAAGTTTGCGGACGACACCACCCTTATTGGGCTCATCTCTGGTGGAGACGAGTCTGATTATAGGTGGGAAGCGGCCAACCTGGTGCAGCCAGAACAACTTAGAGCTCAATGCTCTTAAGACAGTGGAGATGGTTGTGGACTTCAGGAAGAACACAGCCCCACTCACCCCCATCACCCTATGTGACTCCCCAGTCAACACTGTGGAGTCCTTCCGCTTCCTGGGCACTATCCTCTCCCAGGACCTCAAGTGGGAACTGAACATCAGCTCCCTCATCAAGAAAGCACAACAGAGGATGTACTTCCTTCGGCAGCTGAAGAAGTTCAACCTGCCAAAGACGATGATGGTGCACTTCTACTCAGCCATCATTGAGTCCATCCTCACCTCCTCCATCACCGTCTGGTACGCTGCTGCCACTGCCAAGGACAAGAGCAGGCTGCAGCATATCATCCGCACTGCTGAGAAGGTGATTGGCTGCAATCTGCCTGCCCTTGAGGACCTGCACACCTCGAGGACCCTGAGGCAAGCGAGGAAGATTGTGGCAGACTCCTCCCACCCTGGACACTCCCTGTTTCAGTCACTCCCGTCCGGCAGAAGGCTGCTGTCCATCAGGACCAATACCTCACGCCACAAAAACTGTTTCTTCCCTTCCGCTGTTGGCCTCTTCAACAAGGCCAAGGGACCACACTGACTCTAATGACTTCCTGCTTAAAACACACAGCTTTTTGCACTGCATTACAAAATTGTATCTTGTACATTTGTATTTTTTGTAATATTTGTATTTTTATATTGTAATTTACGGCAACTTATATTTTATTTTATTGTATATTTAATTTAATTTTAATCCCACTAGTACTGCTAGTTTATGTACCCTTAGTATAGATAGTCCACATATTTACATTTTAGGTCCCTATATGTTTATTGTTTGCACCTTCCTGCCAAAGCAAATTCCTTGTCTGTGCAAACTTTCATGGCGAATAAATCCCATTCTGATTTTTGTTTAGCGAGACTGTAAGCCACTGCAAAGGAAGCCAGGTACAACTAGGGATGGGTATCGAGAACCGGTTCTTGTTTAGAAACCGGTTCCCAGTGAACCGATTCCTTGGAATCAGCCAAATTCTAACGATTCACCTAACGGTTCTGTGTGCCGTTGCGCATGCGCAAACTTTTATAGTTTATTCAGACTGCAGCAAACATGGCAACTAGGCAGAAGTGTTCTAAAGTTTGGTTGTATTTCACACAACAAAATGACAACAACGCCACTTGTAACGCGTGTAAAAAGTCTATTTCGTCGAAGGGAGGAAATGCCACAAATATGAAGAAGCATTTGAACACACAGCATGGAATGAATTTACTGGAATGTCATGTGTTAGATGCACACAGCAGCGCAGCTAACGTTCGCGCTTCATAAAGGTGAGCTAAACTCCTCAAAAGTGATCACAACCACTTGCCACTGTGTGAAGCAATTTGCCTTTATTTTGTGTAGTCGATCAAGTTATCTTCTGTCCCGTTGTTTGAAGCATACATTTTTGCTCCGACATTCGTCTCCCTTTATTGATCACTTCACGTTAATTATCGGAGGACGTGTGTTATCAGCAAACGTTTGCGTTGTCGTGTTAACCCAATATTAGCTAAACTGAGCGACACTGTCATATTATATGATTTGACCTTGGCTGAAAATGGACGATTCTATAGCTAAGCTAGCGTAGCTATAACCGACATAGCTTAGCTATAGAATCTTCCATTTTCAGGCAAGGTCAAATAGAAGTGAAGAGCAACGACATAATGTAAATGTGTATGCATACATACTGTATATGGTGTGTAGCATTATAGAAAATTATATAAAAGAAAATGTATGTTTATTAACCCGTTTGTGCTCTTTTTTCCCCCCCTTGCCAATAAGAATCAATAAGAGAATCGATAAGGAATCGAATCGATAAGCAGGAATTGATGGAATCAGAATTGTTAAAATCTTATCAATACTCATCCCTAGGTACAACACAGTCGCTAGCTACCTGTAGTCTAGCTGTATATAGTCATGGCAATCCTCACACAAACTATCAAAATAATTTTAGATTTTCGAAACGGTTTGATCGGTACAGCCAATCAAAATCTGCGGCAAAGCCGGCAAACAGGAAGTTGGGTCGTATCTCAGCAAATCTTTAATGGATTAAAAGCTGCATTTACTTAACCCTGTTCTGAGAATGTCTAAAATGTTTTTTTGTTCATTTTACCTGCTTTACCGGTTTGGCCACCTCATTGCTGCTTGCAGCTATATTTTTGTTTTTAATAGATTAGCTAAATTTTCAACACTTTTTTCACAATATCTTTATAGGTTGTTGTGTAAAATTTAGGAAAATATTGAATTTAATCAATTATGAAATACGGCTGTAACATAACGTGTAAACAAGTGAACACTTTCCGGATGCACTGTAGCTCACCCAGTGTCATTTGTGTAATTAATTTCACTTTTTTGTATTGCTTTGTCTTGCTTCGTCTGTCATTTGCCCTCTCCTGGGTTTAATCTTGCGTCATGCACACATCTGACCACTCTTCATAAACACCCTTCTAGCCACTTAAACCACAAAAACATCAGATGTGTTCTGTGGATCGTACCACAAAAGGTTGTCTCCTTTTTTCCAGGATGTGTGAATTGCAGGGATTATGTTGATTTATAATTATATTATGATTCATGCTAGAGTCAAATGCTGGTTAATGTTGTTAGAGGACATGGTAATTACATTGTTCTGAAATGGGTTGGGAATTCCTAGTGGTTCCGGGAGACAGCTGGACTGGCCTGGGGTGCGTTTCCTGAAAGCGTCGTAAGCCTAAGTTGATCGTAGGACGAATCTTAGTTTTACGGGCCGTTCCTAAAGACATCGTAGCTAAAGTGTCTCTTGAAAATTCGTAACTCTTGAAAGTGCATAGATTAGCCTACTCCTTACGAGCATGTTTGGGAAACGCACGTAAGAAATATTGATGGTTTCGTTTTTTGCTCGATCGTTGCTACGATCCATCGTTATCGGGAAACGCAGCCCTGATCTATGGGTTTAATTGACACACATATTAAACTGCAATTAAGACATGGGAACTTTAATTTCATAGCCCAGTGGCATCTCAGCAGCCTATTTATTGTAAAAAACAGTGTGTAAATGTTTTATTACAGGACTTCAGGGCATGTGGATAAGTTTGCTGACTACATGGTAAAAGATGTCAAAAATGGAGAGTGCTTCCGAGCTGACCACCTTCTCAAAGGTAAGCTATTTTTAAACTGATAAATAATTGGATGTATGTAGAATAAATACATTTTTGGTATTGTCCTGGCTGACACAGGTCAGCCTCTGCAGTTGGAACAAACAAGCCCCCTCTTTCTCAACGTGTCATTGTCCGTCATCACACATTGTCCGTCGTCTTGAGAAGGTCATAAAAATTATGTCAACTAGTGTACAGTGCCCATGATGCAGTCAGTGATTAAGATGTCAATGAAACACACAAATACAGATCACTTGCACTACAGTGCATAATGCCCATGATAAAATTGGTGGCGCACACAGATTCCTGGAATTATACATGGGGCACAGTAGCCTGGCTCTGCCCTCCTACGTACTTCCGATCAATTTTCATTGTGCTTCTGTACTGCGTCTGGGCTTGAGGCATTGGTCAGATGTCTCCGGTAAACATTTTACCGGTCCATCAGTGAACAGAGGGAGTGGCTTAGAACGACGTTGATGTCGTGCGGTAGTTTGAGTTGTAGTTACGTAATGGCGGAGGAGAAAGATGCGAGCGAAGCCTTTCGGTCCGTTGTGGCAACCCTGCCGAATGTCCAGAAGTTAAAGCCGGAGCAAGAACAATCTTTGATCCCCACAGGGTTCGTTTGATTTTACAGCCAGCTCCGTTAGTGGTGAAGGAGTTGGCTAAGGCGAACGCTAGCGATTGGTTATGCCAGATCCAGAGTGGCTCTGGGCAGATCCAATAGTTTTAAACTTCAATAGAGTACCCGCCTTCAAGGAAGTTAACGCTTGTCAATGGATCGAGCCCAGACTCTATGTACAAATGCAATGTACGAGAGTCTGGTTAGGACCAGGCTAGGGGCACAGTGCCCGCAATTATGTCAGTGACGCACACAAATATCTAGAATTATAGATGGTGCAGTGCCCTTGATGCATAAAAAATTGTGGTGATATGAAACAAGGGCATAGGTTTGATCTGAGCTTTGCTAGGGACATCAATAGTTAACTAGAGCGGAAATATTATTTTTTTGAGCTATATGTATTACAAACATTGTTTCACCCTACTAAATTATACGCCCAGCGCCGTTCCAGAAAGTCCAAAATCTTTTCAGAAATCCGCCTTTTCTTTCGCATGGAAAGCCTCGTCAAAAAGCTCCTTCTCCTTTACAAAAAAAACCCAACCAATTTTAAGGATTGGCAGGGGCTTGTCACTGTTCATTTGAATATAATCAAAGTTGATTCTTCCATATCTGCCACCAGTTCCCAGTGGAGCGTTAAAAGGTAGATTTAAATCTAATCAAGTCTTTTTTTCATTTTTTTTCATCACCAAACTCAGCCCATATACAGAAACTGATGTCTGACAAAAAGTGTCAAGATTCAAAAAAGGCTGAAATGGAAGATGTCATCACTCAGGTTTGCAATTAACATCAATATCGCCTGCAAATATACAACAGACTGTACGTGTGTGTGTTTAGGAAGTCCAATTTATTGACCAAGAAGTACATTTCTCTTTTCAGATGGACAACTACACCCAACTAGAATTGACAGACCTCTTTGTGAAGTACAATGTCAAGTCCCCCACCACAGGAAATGACCTAACCCCCCCCATCTCCTTTAACCTCATGTTCCAGACATCTATTGGGCCTGGAGGGAACATGACTGGGTAAGGTGCAAGTTTGATGCTGCATAACTTTACACCTTTCAGTACCTTTAGTTTTTCTCTAAATGTGACTGAATACTTGCAGCTATCTGAGGCCTGAAACTGCACAGGGAATTTTCCTCAACTTCAAGCGACTTTTGGAGTTCAACCAGGGCAAGCTTCCATTTGCTGCTGCTCAGATTGGAAACTCATTTAGGAACGAGATCTCACCCCGTTCTGGACTCATACGTGTCAGGTGAGGGATTCAATGACTCAAACCTAACCAATTTAAGTGTCATTTCTCTGCTTGATGTGTCTTGGTGTGTAGTTTTGGAAGTTGATAATAATCGGGAATATTATGTAAAGGTTAAAGATTGCGGAAGTAACCAGCTGATCCTATAACATCTTACACACCAAGATAAAATGCTCCTAAGTGTGCCCAAAACAAAGTACAAGCTAAAAGGGGATCGGGCTTTTGCGGTAGCAGCTCCTAAACTGTGGAATGTTTTACCCTTACACCGTAGACAGGCAGCCTCACTACCTGTTTTTAAGTCTCTTCTTAAGACCCACCTCTATGCTTTGGCCTTTGAAAACTGAAATGAAATTGGTGTCTGGTTATATTGATGGTATTGGGTCTTTGTATGGTGTGTTACAGTTTTTTTGTTTTTGTATTGTATGAGACGGGTGAGTCTTTGTATTTAGGGCTTTTATGTATTTTATTGTTTTACTGTACAGCACTTTGTGTTTCACTTTGGATCTTAAAGTGCTTTATAAATAAATGTTGCTTGCTTTTGCTACACACAGAGAGTTTACCATGGCTGAGATTGAGCACTTTGTGGACCCAACTGAGAAGATACACCCGAAGTTCCCCAATGTGGCCGACCTTGACATAATGCTATACTCTTCGAAGGCCCAGACCAGCGGCCAGTCTGCCCACATCATGAAACTGGGGGATGCTGTAGAGCAGGTCAGTAAACTATTAATAACTGTCATGTTACTATACACAGACAATGGGATGAAAAGTCAGTGTCACTGTCGGTATGTCAAAGTTTGCCACAGCCAACCAACAGAGGGCAGTGAAATGGCAGTAAATTGCAAAAAGGAATATAACAGTAAAAATAGCAAATATTACAATAAAGTGTTGAGTGCTGGTGGATATTTAAACAAGTTAAAGTGAATACAGTAACCGTTAAGGTAATCATGAAATCAATTTTCACTTAGTTTAATATTGTTGATTGAGAAGCCTGACGGCATGGGGTAAGAAACCTGAGTGGTGCCTGGATGCTCCGGTAGCAGTCATAGCTTAGGTGGCTGTAATCTAAGGCTGTGCAATATGACAAGTCTCATATTCTGATATAGGTCCTTTCATATCCCAATAACGATACATATCACGATATAGCACATTTCTGTAAATTCAATGAACAAATAGTCTGTATAAAAGGACTACATGGAGAGGCCAATTTCTTATTACATTTTTATTATATAGGCTACTTGAAAAATGTATCTTTTGTCAAGGCTCAAAATTGCAACCAGTCTCATTCTCCTGAAACGTATTCTGTGCGACCTCAATACATCTGGCAGCATTTGAGCGAGTGCAAATAATTGTTGTGATGCAACCCTTTTTCGTTTCTCTACAAAACGCTCGCTAATCACTACACAGTAAGTGCCTACTGTGAGCTGATGGTGACCGGTCCAATGTTCTACATAACCTTAAAGGCCATATTGCAGGTTAAACACCACTGTTGATTAATGGGTACATGAAGCACACAAGGTATGTATATAATTTAAAATATCTCCAAATGGTGTCTCCAAATGGTGTTAAAGACCAGTTTTTGTCGTTTTTGGTGTTAGCATTAGCATATTAGTGCAATTTGGTGATGACGTCACGTTGAGGAGTCGTGGAGGAGAGTAGCCTCAGCCTAGTACTAGAACTATGGCGACTGACTGGGATGAGGAAGAGGTGGCAAGAACTACTAATATGTATGATGGTCCGCAGCCGGATAATTTCAAACCAAGTAGACGTGACAGGGCAAATGAGGAATTGCCGTGACCTGATGGCCGTCAAAGCCAATTAAATGGGTGGTGCGAAGAGAATGAGTTGAGAGTTGGTGAAGTGTCCTGGGGTCTCATTTATAAAGCTTGAGTACGCACAAAACGGGGCTGAAAATGTGCGTACGCCACTTTCCACGCAAAGGTTGTGATTTATAAAAAATTAACTTGACGGGAGAATGTGCGGTCCTCCACGCAAACTCTGACCCTCCCGTAGGCCTACGCACATTTTGGAAACAGTTGGAATTGGCGACGCAGATGACCGTACTGTAGTCAGACTGCAGAAAGTAAATGACTGAAAAAAACAATTACTCGTAATAATTATATATTTTGTTTTCCTCACACACTTTTTTCACTCGATTTCATCATTATCATGAAGGTTTAATCCAGCAGTATTATTTTAACTTGTACTGAGTGATAATTGTTCCATAAACACCTTGTACAATCAACTCAAATTTTAAATGAAAATTCAGCGCTGTCTCACCATCATATTGTCCACTACCGGAGTGCAGGAGGGGGAAATGCCCGACTGCATGGAATGCAGATAACATCACATATCCTACCTTTAAATAACTGCAGAATACAGTGTATAACTAAATATATTTATTTAATACTGTGCATATATCATCATATGTCAAAAACTGGAAATAGTCGTTAAGCTCCCGTGCAATCGCTACACTCCACATCATCAGTCCAGACTTTAATAGATTACTGTTCATAACAAAACGCTTTTGTTTTCAAATTGTATCTCGACTCGCGGTATCACTGGCACAGTTGACGCCACTCGCACAGTTTTTGTAATTGGTGATCTACCGGCCACCACATTTTCTGAGTTTTCGGGCTCCACCAATAGGCTAACAGTGTCTGAGAGGTTGTCATGATTCACCGTAAAGAACAATCGCATGCCAGGGTCATGATGAGATACTAGATTAGCATTCATGAGGTGCTTGGCATTGACTATTTATCGTAAAAAATTGGCCTGTTCAGGGCGGGGTACAATGCTGATTCACGTACGCACACTTGTGGGTAATCTGTGATTTATAAAGGGAACATTGCGTACAGGTCTGCATAGGCACGGTTTTATAAATCTGAATTGTGTGCGTACGCCATTTTAGGCTTTTGGGCGTACGTACACTTTTAGTAAGAATCCTACGCACAGTTTTATAAATGAGACCCCTGATGAGTTGCTCTCATTTAGCAACGCATCAACGAGCGCTGGAGCTAGTCTACGAACAGCAGTGCACATATACAATTTGTTTTTACTGTCGGTGGATAGCACCGAGTGAGTCAACGTTTTCTTTATATCTAGTGACAGTGATCATTCAGGGCCTGAAATTAACTTTTTGAAGCACTTGTCCTTTGGACAAGTAGCCTACATTTGCGTTTCACTTTTCCATGCACTAATGTCACGTCCGGGTAAAGATTGTGCCTTTGACCAACGAAGATGAGCTGTAATATTATACAAATGATAACAATTGAGGTGTTATTAACATTTGTATTTGTTACATAACATTTACACAATTTCTGCAGAATGAAACACTTTATGTTATGTACTGTATTGCAGCTTCGTCCCAAGATGTCTACAGACCGTGCAGCTAATTTAATGCTCAACACTTCAACACGGGGGCTTATTACTTGAAACATGAATTAATTACTGTGTCGTCTCAGTTACACTATCGGGGCTTGGAAATACTGTGACTTGCTATAGTAGGCAAATGGCTAGTAGAACATAACATTTCATAATAATTTCAGTCAATAAAACAGCTGCAAGACCCAGTGAAATGTTATATACAGCTAGCAAACTAATGTTAGCTAGCATCGCTAACGACATTGGCTAATTCAACTTCGGTAGGCTATCCTCAGTATTTGCAAGCTGGCCAGTGCAAGTAACATGGCTTTTTTGTTTTTGTTTTAACTTGTCCTGTGGGGCAAGTACATTTGTCTTCCACTTGCCCTACAAAAAAAATCCACTTTGTTAGCTCTAGTTCAGATAAGTAGACTAGTACTCCCGGTAAACTTATCTATATATAGAAATAGAAGACATCATGCTAGCTATGGGCTAGCTATGGGCTGCTTGCCAGTCCCACCTGTAAAATCCCCCCCAAGATCATCCCTAATTAAATCTTTTCCCTGATGTTGTAAACACATTTCCGATTAGATGTCCCACGTTTTGATGGTACTAGCAGAGCCCATATTAGACATTCTCTGGTACTAGCCAAGTGTTTATTTCTAATCGATTTCAAGGGTCTCAAAGCGGCTTTGGTCTGTCGTCTCCCCAACGGGACGTAATGCTATGCATTGTGGGGAAAGAAGAATCATTGCAAAAAGTAGCTACTTTTTCGTATTATATTCCGTTTTGTGACACCCAACAACACCAAATACAATGGATAACAGAAGATGAATAGAACACAAGCTGTCCGTAAGTTACATATAATGTAACTCCTGGGGCTAAATGTACACAAGCGTGTACGCATGAAAATGTGCGCAGAAACGTGTACTGGTGTTTCTACACAGTTTCAGATTTATTAAAACACTTGGCGTGAGAATCTGCTTATCCCCTGCACTTTAGAACCCATGCATACGCTATGTTTAGAGATGTGACACAGCGACAGCGTGATCTACAATGGGAGTAAATTATGTAAGCATCATTCTACAAATGATGCCAATTATGCATTGGGCTATGAGGCCAGAACATTTTTTGTGAATTTGGATCACAGATGAGTTATGCCAATTGTGATAGCCTAAATATTATACAATTTGTGCGCAATGCTTTTGGAGGACATTGCCAATGGGAGATTAAGGCGAGCAGGAGTTCAGGGATTGTGCATATTTATTGGCCCACAAGGATGATTGGTTGATATATCGTTATAGATATCGGAGAGTCATTCTTTTGGATCTCTGTACTTTGTGAGCTGATTCCTGTGTTGGAACTAGTGGTGGGCATAGATTTTTTTAATCTAGAATAATCTCACTGTAATATTGGCGTTAATCTAGATTAAAATGGCTCATTTGAATTCCGCCAAAGGCATTCAGAATATGTGTGCTACCCAAATAATGACTTAAAAGTCTTTGAGAACGGGTTTCTCAAGCCAGGTGGCGCATTAGACAAGGACATTGGCGCATTAGATACAAGCCAACCTTACCGGTTCCATCCAAATAAAATAGCCTAATGAAACATAAAAATGAATGAATAAACAGGCTTCTCAAGCCACTGTGAAGGGGCTGAAATGCGTGTTTCTCACGGTCAATGCGTGGGGGGGGGGGGGTTGAAACAATCAACTTAAACCATGCAACGGAACGTTCGCGCGAATACAAGCAACTCAATCGGGACCAAGACGAACATTTTGACACCGACGTTATGTATGTAGTGCAAATATTCACGTTTTTTTTAGGGGTGGGAAAATAAAAATAATAATAAATATATGTGAGAGAACAAAGGTTGTGCCCTTGCCCATTCTTTTGAATACATTTGCGATCAGGTCAGGCATCTCATGGGCAGAGTGAACACAAATTACCTTCTGGCTATTCCTGTGAGAAAACGTGTAGCAATTGCTCTCTGGAAGCTGGCCACCGGCAGCGAATATAGGTCCATTAGACACCTTTTTGGTGTTGGTCTAAGCACAGTGTTCAACTGTGTTGAGGATTTCTGCGATGCTGTCATAAGTGTCCTGCTTCCTCAACATATCAATACTCCGGATGCTGCCAAGATCATTGAAATGGCCACATTCTTCCATAACCGCTGGAGAATACCACAGTATGTTGGCGCAATAGACGGAAGCCACATCCCTATCATTGCACCTGAGGAGTATCCCCGGGACTACTTTAACCTTTTGCTGCCTAAGCCAACATTCCAAACATTCCATATGCTGTTGAAATATGATATTCATATTAATATGCAAATTTTATGAATTTTCATATTAAATCATACACCTTAACTGTTGACACCATATTGAAGAACAGAACTAGGGGATTTTTATGATGTGAATAAATATATGATTACTTAAGGCAAATCATATTTTATCAAGGTGATTTCAGGCAGCCATTTTTTACAAAAACTTCTCCATCCACCATACCTCATCAGACAACTTCATTTTTAACCACTTTAATTACAAGATGGAGGAAAACTTTGAGCAGGTGGAATATCCACACATCTGTGGGCAATGTGGAACAGAAGACAGATTAGAAATATCATATTTTGATTAAAAGTTATGACCATTCTAGTGACTACATGGAAACACGTGGAAACATGGGGGAAACCTACATTTCTCTGCCCCAAAAGTAGCTAGCGCTATGGCTGGATACTCCTCTCGATAACTAAAAAACGTTGGAGTTTCTTCCACAATCGACCGAATTGGCCAAACAAGGCATGTACATTTAGCTTACAGTGTATATAATCTAGCTAGTTAATGTTGTTTTTCTAAGTTTTTTAGAAATCTGCTCAAATCGAGGCTAAACAGTGCTACTAACGTCATTACTGCCTGTCCTGCCGGACACGGCAGAACGCGAGTTTTTTTCTGGAAAAAACTCGCATCACTCCCACAAACAAATTCTTCGTATGTAAAAAGTTTAGACTTTTAATTGACAATATTGACAACACATATTAATAAACTTGTCTTTACTCAGAATATCGTCTCAGATTTCAATTCGAAGCTGTAAATCTAACACTGTAGGCAATCTCCCATGGTCTCCGCTCTGGCTCCGCCTCGAAAAACAATGGCTGCCGTTGCAGACGATACATTTATTTCCCCCTCCCAGTAACCCCTTAACCAATGATATGTACTTTGAGCTTAACTTGTCATGAGTATCTGGCAGTTTTCAGAAATAAAATCGGTGATTGGACGGCAAAGATATTAAGGCGGGTCTTATGGGTCTTTTTCGACCCATATTTGAATGGGCCGGCTAGATAGGGTTAACAGGAAAGGGTGGCACTCGATCGTGTTACAAGGAGTTGTGGATGGGAAAGGCCTGTTTTGGAGTGTGTGTGTGTGTGGGCTATGCAGGGAGTGTGCATGATACTAGAGTGCTAAGGCAGTCCCATCTATGGGAGCTACTAAATGATGGGGAATTACTTCGAAAGAACAAAATGGCCATCTCTGGCATTAACGCTGGACACTATTTAATTGGTGACCCGGCTTACCCCATGCAGAACTGGCTTATGAAGCCCTTCTCCGACACGGGCAGACTGTCAGCAGAGCAACATACGTACAACTACAGACTGAGCAGTGCGCGGTCAGTTGAAGAGATGGCTTTTGGGAGACTAAAGTGGCGATAGAGATGTCTCCTCAAAAGAAATGACTGCAAGCTGGAGCTGAGCAAGATGATGACCTTGACCTGCTGTGTACTTGTGACAATTTCATTGAGGAGCACGACGGGCAGTTCAACATTCAGCCTCCAGGTCAGGCATTGCCTGAGCATAGTGAGCTGGAAGGGGCAGACATTAGGGCAGCCATAATGAGCTACTTCAACAGAAGAATACATTTTGTACTGCATACCACTGTCCCTTAACCTGTTTTTCGTCCGGGCCCGCCCGCGGGACCGAAAACACTGCCCCCTACCCCCCCCCCGTTACTACGCACTAAATGTTAATAAATATATTTTTTTGACTACTACACATGTTATACATCATTGGAAAGCTACGATTCTTGTGCTTGTAGATATGTAAACCATTTCAAGATCGAGTCACAACAACAAGTTTAGTCAACGTCTTTGTCCAGTCACCACTTTGGTGTTGTTTACAAAGCCAAACGTCTCTACTTACCCTCAAAGGTTCCGTGTCGTCCAGGTATGCAAACAACACATCAAAACTTGATCTGCGTACATTCCCAAGGGTTCAAAGTATCTAACCATGTAAAGTAATTCGTCCAAATACAATGTTTTACATTCATGAATAGCCATTATCCTTTGTTTCATTATTCAAGTTAGCCGACGGAAGAAACAACTTGTTCACATAAAAGTGTTCTTTTCTCCGGTTAGCAACGGAGTATTTACGATATGAAGGCATCAAAATGGCTGTTGAACCCTCCCCTTTTGATTGACACCTTGTTTGACCCAATAGGAGCTTCCATGCCCCGTTGACAGCCCTCTAAAGCCAACTAGGTCTGTGCGTCCTGCCCCCCCCCGCCCCCCCCCCCCCCTCACACACACTCGTTCTAAACTAATTTCTCGAACTGGCTTCGACTGGCTCTGAAATTAGCTCGTTAGCCTTGTAGCTGACAGCTAGCTGAAAATGCCAATACCTCATTTGTATGTGTCTGTGGAGCCGTCAAAATAAAAGTCGATTGCGCAATATGGTTGACAGAATCGGTGTTCTTTGTGCGCCAATCCTAGGAATCAGATAAAGCACTCCAATGTGTTCATGCTTCAGTTTTTGTGTTTCAGTAATACTAATTAGGGATTTAGCTATTATATATGATAGTTCTAAGTACCACCTTTCATTAGAGATAACAATTATGAAAAATAATACCTTTTTATCCTAAGTATTTGACCTTGGTTACAAAGGGTCATTTTGGAGTCTCCAAAAGGCCCTTTTAGAAAACACCTGGATATACTCTTATAAAAACATGTGTCAAATATGAATATATTGTGGTATTATGTTTGACTTTTGATTTGAATTGGATAAGGCTTCAACCTGTGGTCCAATTTAGTCTTCCAGCTAATACCTACCACATCTAGGCCTCTGTTTTCAAAACAAAATCTAGGCGGAAATAGAAACTTTCACTTTCCTTGTGTTCAAGCTTCTATTACTCAACACCAGTAGGACTGACAGGGGTCCTGACAACAGGGGAAATAACTTGAGAGTGTCAGCTTTCAAAAGAGATCATTTACATGCATGTACTCCAAATGGTTCAAGAACAGCTTTCAATTTACTTTGGGTATGCTGTTTAGGCGTTTTCAGGCAAATTTAACAGGATTATGAAAAGGTTAACTGTGTTCTGTTCTGTTTACCTGATAAAAGCTGCACATCTCATCAATTCAAGTTAGAATGATAGGTGAAGTAGTTATAGATGATGAGTAAAATAGCATGTGAGCCTTCACATATTTAAAACTGAAGGGAGTCAGGTGGTTGAGCGGTTAGAGCATCAGGCTAGTAATCAGAAGGCCGCTGGTTCGATTCCCGGCCGAGCCAACTGACGTTGTGTCCTTGGGCAAGGCACTTCACCCTACTTGCCTCGGGGGAATGTCCCTGTACTTACTGTAAGTCGCTCTGGATAAGAGCGTCTGCTAAATGACTAAATGTAAAATTTAAATGATACCGTGGCGGCAGAAATGTTGCCGTGGCGGGCCGCCACCAAATCACATCATCAACATAGCGGAAACACTGAAAGAGCAAAACAGTGGCTGGAGAGCCGCCAAATCACATCATCAACATAGCGGAAACACTGAAAGAGCAAAACAGTGGCTGGAGAGCAAAGGAGTTAGTCAAGCGCTGCTCATGGTACACTGATCATTGAATTATAATGTTTTGCCTTACAACCACAGAGCTCAATGTTGAAACACAATAATGCATGTTTTTACAGAGATCTGGCACAATTTAAACCTCAGAGCACAAAGTAGACTTCAAAAAATGCTGAAAGTGTTTTGAAAGGATTTAAAACACTATTTAAGCGAGGTCTATGTCATTGTGCAGCAAGTCTCTCTAAAGTATTTTCTTCATCTATTTTAGGGAATCATCAATAACTCCGTCCTGGGATACTTCATTGGCAGGATCTACCTCTACCTGATAAAAGTTGGCGTGGCAAAAGACAAGCTTCGCTTCCGCCAGCATATGGACAACGAGATGGCCCATTATGCTTGTGATTGCTGGGATGCAGAGACAAAAACTTCTTACGTAGGTCACTCTGTAGAAGTCCAGTATTTAGCTCTTGTGTTGACCTTGTGGTAAGATGTTGACCTATTCTCCCATAACTGTGTTAATTGCAGGGCTGGATTGAGATTGTGGGCTGTGCTGATCGCTCATGCTATGATCTTAAATGCCATGCACGGGCTACCAAGGTCCCTCTAGCTGCAGAGAAACCCCTCAAAGAACCCATATCCTTTCGAACTTTTACTACACAAGTTGTACAAGATCATTGTTTCCTCTTCGCTATTTCAGGAGAAATAATGTACATGCAATTCAGAAACTGCCACAGGGGAAAAAAGGTGATGTCAAGGTTCTCAAGTTTTCCTTCATCCTCCAAATACATCCACATTTATGAATTATGATTGGCAGATATACCGTGCAATAAGTGCAAATGCATTTTCCAAGGAGATAATTGTCATGCCTTCTGTATAGTGTTACATTAAATTGTATTGGCCAATACTAAACAAAATACATTCCTTTCATCCAAATTATAGAATGGTTACTGAAAAAGAATGTGACCAAATATAATTATTTAACACTAGAAGCGCTGAGCAATTTCCCCCCACTTATAGCGCAGTTAGGGGTCAAATTGACCCATAGTTCTAGACAGTGGCGATGTTACTGACATGTAATGATCGCTAGATGGCGCTTGTTGCGCAAAGCAAAGGCACGGTTTTAAAATGAAAGTGTCTTCGTCAATCTTTCATTTATTTCTGTGTTAGTCTGTGATTATTTCATTAGAGTGTTTATCCCTTCAATCATTCAGCAAATATGTAATTTATTGGCTTCAGAATGTCAAACACGTTGCGGGTTAGGCTAGACGGCAGTTGGTCTTGTAGCCCGACATAAACATTTTATAGTTAGCTGACAAGGTTGCGTTGTTGTCCCCAGTCAAAAGTATAAACAAACACACTGGGACATCATAAACATTCAATGGTCTAATTAGATCCAGTTATAAAAAAAGCCAGTGTCTGCCAGTGCTTCGAGGGAATTATAGTACACTTGTGATTTACTTGTGTAATAAATACTGTGTTTTAATTTAACTAGTTAAATAACCGTTTTCTGATTTGTTTTGGGTGCAGCGTTTAATTGAGGGCGGCATTTATTACACAATGTTCATTTTTGGTGCGCCGTTTATTTGAGGGCGGCGTTTAATCAAAGAAATACGGTACATTTCATTGATATAAAGACACAAGCCATAGTCCAATTTATTGTTCAGGGAGAGCAGGATAAACGAGAGAGCAAGCAGAGGAGAGGGTAGCTTCCAGCGTAGAAGGCTGTGAATATCAACACCCTTTATTTTTGTACGCCTTTCGACTGGTTAGCTCCTGCGATTTCCACACAGAAGAACTTTAGTAGTTAGATGTTTATCTGCTCCAAATGACTGGGTTGTGAAAACAAAAGTTGGAAGCAAAATAGATAGCCTACAACTAATAAGCCCTACAAATCCCCCCACCTGTCACTAGTCAGTCACTAGCTAGCTTGACTGAATCTAGGAGCAAAATGAAGCACAGCTGCCAGCTGTAGGTATATGCAGGTAGCAACGCTAGTGCTAAATAACTATTTAGCAAGTCGGCTCCATGATGCCGGGTAAGTAGGGCTTGTGAGACTGCTCACCAAAAGAACGAAGGGGAACCCACTTGTCTAGCAGATTAAGACATGTTCGTAGGTACCTAGCGAAAAGTAGCCTCAACTTTCCTAGACTTTTAGCTACGGTACTAATGCTGAGGGCTCACTAATATCGCTGTCTGTCTTACTAGAAGAGCGTATCAATGCGTCGTTTCCAACGTGTGCTGACGTTGTGACGTTAGGCTAGCACTGAGGTCCCTTGGTGCACACAAGGCACTTTTTGCCACTAAAACGTTAAACCGTGCAACGGAACGTAAATAAAAATACAAGCAATGCAATTGCTACCAAGATGAACCTTTTGACACTGACGCTGTCTATGTAGTCCAAATATTGAGAGATCATTAGGGGGTGGGAAAAATAAATAATATTAATAATATATATGTGAGATTACAATAGGTTGTGCTGCCGAGGGCAAGCACACCTAATAATATCATAGTAAGATTAAAATCAAACCTTTTGAATAGCCCTTTTCACAAGCAATATCTGAAGAGCTGATGGACAGCAGTTTATTCTGCAGTCCTATTCCCAGTTATTGTCTATCTGGTCACCAAGAATACAGCGGACTTTCCTCACCAGCTTATCCAGTCTGTTAGCATCACTCTCCTTCAATTCGCGCGAACATTCCGTTTGACAGTTAAGGTTTTGTTTCAGTTTTTGTGGAGAAAAGTGAAGCTAATGGAGGCGTACTAGCTAGCCACATTCAGAAACTTTACTAACGTCACAAACACACGCGTGACTACCTATAGTAGAACATTAGTTTAGCAGCGGAAATCCTATTTCCTCACAAATAAATGTTCGTTTTAGGATTTATTATGACATCAGATTACAAGTAAACAATTAGTTTGTGAAAGGATCATTACCTGTGGTTTTAAGTCCCAGATTCGTTTTACAATTGGTGAAACTATCTGACTACTAACCTGAACTTCAATGCCACAGCCTGTTCATGAATGTCTTCTCTACAGGGCTGTGAAAACGGCTAACATTTCCCAGTACTGTAGGTAGGGATTTATGTCTTACGAGTGCACTTTTTAGAGTAGCTAGTGCATTCTGAGTATTACAAAACTGCCCTTCGCTCTATCTAGCTAGTTAGCTTGCCACAGGAATTTCTCTCCCATCTGCAGCACTAAAAAGATATGGACAGATGAGGGAAAATTGTGCCTTGTTTTCGCTCATTAAAACCGATCGACCTCATAATCCGTTTCCATATAGTTGAAACATATATCTATATCTGTGAATGTGTGGACTCAAATATACATAAAGAAACATTTTTCATGTCCGGCGCATTCAAACAATCCCCAACAGTGACTGACTAGTGACAGGTGGGGGGATTTGTAGGGCTTATTAGTTGTAGGCTATCTATTTTGCTTCCTTCTTTTGTTTTCACAACCCAGTCATTTGGAGCAGATAAACATCTAAAAACCTGCAGGGTTACAGTAGACCCAAGGACCAGGATTGAGAGAGGCTGATGTAGAGGGAGTATGAGAGAAGTTGATAAATTTGAATGCGCTTTTCCCTACTTAAAACGTGGATAGCCGATCACATGAGCGCCAAGTCTTCAGATCAGGGATGTTGTTGCTGTCAAGTATCGCTTCCAGTAAACTTATATTAACCAGTTTTACAAAAATACATTTCAAGCTTATTTACGTTTTTGGAGGCATATTTTCAGTTTGCAGATGGTAATGTTGGATTAGGGATTCCAGCTGAGATACCGCCAGTGAAAACGGTGTTAGAATCAGCGAGAATAGAATAGAAACCGATTTAACTACCAGGGAAATGTAGCTGTGACATTTTTATGTCTTTGCCGATGAAAATGGTGGTCTTTTTAGGTCAACTGTTGTTAAACGTTTGCAGTCCTTCTCCTTAACCATTTTGCACAAGGTTATAAATGTGGTCCAGTTCGAGACAAACAAAGGGGCCATTGGCAAGGCCTACAAGAAAGATGCTAAGCTAGCTATGGAATACCTGGCTATTTGTGATGAGTGCTACATCACAGAGCAGGAGCAGTTGCTCACAGAAAATGGGTGAATGTTGGTCTGCATGAAGTGGGGGTATATTTTATGTGTAATAGTAAATCCACTGTGTAACATATACAGGAATGCTAATGGAATGTAACCATCTACTTCTCTATAGAGAGTTCACCATTGAGACAGATGGCAAGTCTTTCAAACTCACCAAGGACATGGTCAGTGTAAAGAGGTTCCAGAAGACCCTGCATGGTGAGAATGTAGCCTGATCTTTATGTGATGATAGATCCATCATCCGTTGGGCTGTACTGAAGTTTGCTTGTCTCATAACAGTTGAAGAAGTCGTTCCCAATGTAATTGAGCCCTCTTTTGGCATCGGAAGAATCATGTACTCCATCTTTGAACACACATTCAAAGTCAGAGAGGGAGACGAACAGAGAACGGTAGGAGTATGGCCAATAAGAAGCTGAAGTAGTTATAATCATGAGTATGTCTTTCTATTTACCTCCTTGTACTCTCCTTCAGTTTTTCAGCTTCCCTGCTACTGTAGCTCCATACAAATGCTCCATCCTTCCTTTGAGCCAAAACCCGGAATTCATGCCTTTTGTTCGTGAACTATGTACGTACTAGACAAAATTGTACAAAATACTTTTTGGGGGTCAAGGAAAGTGGGAGATTAAAACATGAAAAATAAAATCGGGGAAAAAGTCAATGAAATTAATTTACAACTTTTGCATACTTAACTGCTAGTCGAAGCTAGTCACGTTAGGCCAGTGGGAAGAGGAATGTGTAGTGTAGTCTTTAAAGTAAAAAGTGTTTGCAGTCAGTATACACATTCTATTTTTGGCAGACTAATGTTATATATGAGTTGACGGCATGTGCCCACTGTCTCTGTCTCTTTCTGAAGCTGAAGCCATGACAAAAAACGCTGTGTCCTACAAAGTGGATGACTCATCAGGATCCATCGGTAGGCGTTACGCCAGGACAGACGAAATTGGAGTAGCTTTTGGCATCACCATTGATTTTGACACAGTGAATAAAACTCCTCATACCGCCACTCTGAGGGACCGGGATTCAATGAGACAGATAAGAGCAGAGGTATAATACAATCTCTGACAACAAATATAAACTTCCAATTACCAATTTTTAAAGTTTCTATAATCCACACATTGAAATACAAGAAGCGGATTGAATGTAATTTATTAAAAATGAATTTCTCTGCCTCCTAGGTCAATCAATTACCAGGCATTGTGCGTGACCTGGCCAACAATACTAAAACCTGGGCAGAAGTGGAAAGCAAGTATCCTATTTTTGAGGGTCAGGAGACCAGCAAGAAGGACACAGTCGAGGATTAAACCCCTTACTTTGTCTGCCATTTGCTCCTAGGAAATCCAGACGTTTTTACATTTTCATCCATAGGAACAATGATATTGCCACTAATTTGTGCATGAATTTCGCAATATAATAATAATTATGATTTAAAGATAGATTACCTTTTATAGACACATTTACCGATGTGCTGGAGGTAAGTTCAAAAAGCTCCAAAACATGCTTAAAAGTGGAGGAAAATGTGGTTGTAAAGTGTGGAAGATGAAAATTCCAGTCTATGGGCACGCTGAAGGGAAAATATGAAAGCATTTTCATTCAGTTTATTAAACTGAACCAGCTCTTACTAGACATAGCCTGTCAATTTTATCTTGCTCGTAACCATGTTATTAAAGTGATTCTTGCAGGTTGACCAGTTTGATCTCTTAGAAATTTTGTCTAGAGGATTCAACTAATTATCTGCCTTGGGCATTGTGTACAAGTTTTGACAATCTAACATTTATTTGATTCAAGTCTCATTATAAAGAAATAAGTTAAATCTAAAATAACGACAATTCTTAAAGCTGGTGTAGGCAAATTTTGCCAAGTGTGAAAGAAAATTCTAGTGGCACTTTGTAGATCTGAATAGTCAAGAATGGCGGTTTCAATACAATTTATTTGGTTTGTAAAACTTAAGTTTAACAGAGCACTCTGATCAGTCATGACCGAAGGACGTACTACAGGTCGTTCGGTAGAATGATGGAGAACATTCATAAAACACTGCCTTATAATGAACTGAGAACAGATGGTCATAGTCAATCAATACAGCGGTCTCCATGATTGGCTAGCACTGGTCAGTGACAGTCTAAGACAATGAACTGTGTCCCACAGTCCTTTGATGTAGCAGCTCTCTCTTTAAATGAGAAGATGGTTAATGATACACAAACAGGATGTCTGACTTGGCCATCTCCTTGGCCAAAAGGTCAGGTCAGCTGGGTCAACTGAGGTCACGAGAATGCAACAATCCCCCCTACCTCCAGGCCTCTGGCTCTTAGTTAGATATAGGTCATAAATACCTTATGACAATCTGTTACATCCATTCTACAGAATAGAGTACCCTACAGAGCTTCAGCCTCTTACACTTCACTGTCTACTTAAAACACACACATTGTAACTATGTCCTAAAATTCCATCACACAAGCTAGCTATTTTATATGGTTGCCCTGAAGTGCAAAACACACCCACTAATATGAGTACATCCCCCAAATAAAAACACTCCCCATTGATCGACAGAAGTACGAAATGCAATAATGAGTTACGTGCACCAGGACAGTTTTTTGGCCATCAAAGCATGTAGCAAGTGTGTTACACGTAAAAATCGATAGCCAAACAACTATCCTGGTCCACTCTGTCATTATGGCATTTCGTACTTCTGTCGATCAATTTCTTATTTCCTGTTAGTTACTGTGCGTCCAATCAGCGCCGAAAGTGTTGTCCCTAGTAAGTAAGTATGTACATTTTATTTATAAAGCACACTCAACAAAGCAAGGCTGACCGAGGTGCCGAACAAAAGCACAAAAATAATACAAATACATTTAAAAGACACTATAAAATACATAGTAAAAACAGTCAACAACAGCAAAACAAGTAACATCACAACTCTAGTGGGAAACGCCAGAACATATAAGTGGGTCTTAAGCCTGGATTTAAAAACAGACAATGAAGGAGCCTGCCTAATAGACAGGGGAAGCTGATTCCACAGCCTAGGACCGGCAACTGAAAAGGCTCTATCACCTGTGCGTATACAACGTGATCGGGGAGTATACAAAAGCGGCTTGTCCGCAGACTTCAGTGACCTAATGGGTGCGTGCAATTTTAAGAGGTCCGAGATATATGAAGGGGCCTGTCTATTAAAATCAAACAATAACATTTTACATTTAGTCATTTAGCAGACGCTCTTATCCAGAGCGACTTACAGTAAGTACAGGGACATTCCCCCGAGGCAAGTAGGGTGAAGTGCCTTGCCCAAGTACACAACGTCAATTGGCAGAGCCGGGGATCGAACCAGCAACCTTCTGATTACTAGCCCGATTCCCTAACCGCTCAGCCAACTGACTCCCTTAGTAATAAATTATGGAATAGCATTGATAAATTACTTGGGAAGGAAAAACACACAAATGAGAGCATTCCGGTCAATGGCTCTATCCTAAATGATAGCCATGCTATTTCTATTCATTTTAATGATTATTTTTTTAATTCTGTGTAGCAACTTAGTCAGAAATTTCCGGCAATAGACCCTCCGCAACCATTTACTTGTGAAGGGCCTGTATTTGACCTGAGCACAATAAATGAGGCTAAAGTGGATACAATTTGATCAAACTTGTCAAACAGCAAGGCCAAGGATATACACTGCGTGGACACAGCATTTTTAAAGCTACATAAAGAGTCTGTCTCTTCATCACTTACTACAATTATAAACAAATCTATAAATGAGGGCATCTTTCCCAGTACTTTTAAAACAGCTATAGTAACTCCAGTTCATAAATCTGGTGACGATCAGGAGGTCAGTAACTACCGCCCCATTAGTATACTCCAAGCAGCCTCAAAGGTCTTGGAAAAGGTACTGGCAGAACAACTCATTGCCCACCTTGAATCCAAGGCACTTTTACACCCTCTGCAGTTTGGATTCAAGAAAAAACACTCCACTGACACGGCCTGCTGCTACTTCCTTGAGGAATTTAAAACCAACTTAGACCAAGGAGGAGTGGTTGGTGCTATCTCAAGACATTAACAAAGGCAATGCAAAAGGTTGCTTTCTGGCTACACAACTCTTGCCTTACCCTAAACTTGTAACCATGTTTTTCACCAACAGGCTCACACTGAAAGAATGGCCCGATGTCTCAGTAAATGGGCAAACACTCAACAATGTGGATAAATTCAAGTACTTGGGCGTTACCCTTGACCGAACTCTTAGCTTTAAATACCACGTTAAAAAACTGAGAAACACTGAAATTTAACTTGGCTAACTTTAGATACATAAGGAATTCACTAACAGTTGAGGTTTCCAGTATGTATCTGAATGCTATGATTATACCACATTTTTTATATTGTATTACAAGCTGGTCCCAGTCCAACAAAACAGTTCTAAAACCACATGAATCATTATAAAAAAGTGCCCTCAAAATCCATGATAAAAAGCCACGGCGCTACCATCATTGTCATATACTCAATAAATATAAAATTTAAAACTTTGAGAATCTGATAAAGCACTCAAAGGTCTGCTTACTTTTTAAAATGATTCACAATGCTGTAGCTCCCCCCTTGAAAAAATATGTTGTACTCGGCTCTGAGAAGTCATCAAGAACAACAAGATCTGTTACAAGGAGTGAATGTAGTATACCCCGACGCAAAACTGCATTTGGGAAGTCATCATTTTCTTGCACTGCCATGACTCAATGGAATACTCTGCCAACCGGCATTATTTCATGTAGAACTCCCCATGCTTTCTCACATCTCGCAAAGTATTGGCTACATTCAAGACAAGTGTACACATTTATGAATTGTTGAATTTGTGACAGTGTGTGTGTGTTGGGGGCAGCTTGACCTGTCTTGTTGAATCAGCTTCCATGATTGTATTTATCTATTTTATATCATTATTGGCCTTGTTCTGTTATTTTACTTAATAATGTATTATTATTTTTTTCTTATACAAATGTTTCTATGTACCATTCCATTAACCTGCCCAGGGACTGCAGGTGGAAAATAGCAATTTGCTGGAACCTGGCACAATGCATATTTGAGAAAACACAACTTTCTCTAATAATTTAGACAGAAAAGGCAGTGTAGACACAGGTCGGTAATTGTTCAGGCTGGCTTGATCCAAATATGGTTTCTTAAGTAGAGGTTGAACAGCAGCATGTTTAAAACAAGCTGGGACAACACCATGATCCAGGGACACATTTATAATTGACTGGACACTAAGTCCAAGTGATGTAAAAGATTTCAGAATAATCGCTGGGACAATGTCATGAGGACAGGACGACGGCCTCATACCACTAACCATGTCACTAAGAGCAGGAAGGGAAACGTGTTGGAAACTAGAAAGAACATTAAAAACAGCATCCAAAGGCAGAACATTAACCACAGGGGATTTATCAAGAGAAGAGCGAATGGTTTTAATTTTGTCCAGGAAAAAATACATAAATTTGTCACAGATTAAACCAGAAGGAGCTACTTTATAATGACAGCTCGGATTAATTGCAGAATTAAATGTAGCAAATAAAATCTTAGGTCTATTAGTGTGTATTCATTAAATCTTAAATCATGCACTCTGAAAGCTCCTCAAACAGTCATTAAAAATCTCATAAGAGACGGTAAGTCGGTCCTTCTTCCATCTCCTCTCAGCTATAGGACAGGATAGCAGATAGCAGAGATCGGGAATTATCATCTAGCCAATGGTAGGATTTCATTGTTTTAGCTTGTTTCAACTTCAGAGGAACAATAGAGTACAAAATGGTTAAGCAGAATGAGTAGAATAATGAGAGTAAAGGCCGCAATATGCTTCTCTGACTCCGTTAACGGATGGGCGGGGTTACGGATTCGGACGGATAGACTGCGTTTATGGTTCTCCGTAGGCTGTGGGCGCTGAAAACAATTCACCGCCAGAAGAGTAGGTGGCGCAACGGGTTTTTGTAAGTCGTTGTCGAGTGTTTATTTACCTAGGTTATCGAGAAGTCGGAGCAAAAGATGTGGAGGCACAAGATGTGACCATAATTACACGTGTGCATTCCATAACGTTAAACTTTTGTTGCTGTATTATTTTACTTGCAACCCTGGCAGTGGCAAACGATCGTGGGAGCAAATAAAATAAAAAATATATAACCATAATTCAAAACGGTAAGTAGCAGTAGGCAATACTTGCACATATTTTAAGGCTAACAAGTACAAGGTTGAATTGCCTGTGTCAGTCCCTTTTGTAGGATATTGGTATAGCTACAAAGGGCCTATAGAACAATGAAATTGCTTGCAGCCCATAGGAAGAAACATAAAGCGAAGAAAACTGGGGGGACCCTCCTCCACAGGACTTCACTCCTGCTGAGGAGCTGGCCCTCTCCAGCTATCAGGGTCGCCCCATGATGGAAGGAGTGGAAGGGGACATTTCTTCAGACCCTGGTTGCAGCAGCTCGGAAACCCAAGCATATGTATGTTTCAATTAATCTATGTGACCATGTTCATTCAACAATTATTGATGAATATTGTAGGAGTGAAATGTATTACTGTTCTCTGCAGTGACAGGAAATACGGTGGTGTTGCTGCCACCACCCACTGTCGTCCCACTGTGCCATACAGAGGTAACAGTGAAACTAATAGTCATACGCCAGTATGTATGCCATATGTGGTTGCTGAATATTGATCAAATATGCCATTTACTTTCTCAAGTGGAGGTCCTAGATGATCAGGAAACTGTGTCTGCCTGCTCAGAGAGCATTTTGGGGGTACACTTTTGAGTTTTATTTACCACTTGCAACACAGATGGTGAGTGTGTGAACGTGTGGCTGTGATTGAAGTGTCTGTAATGACTTGCTAATGGTGGTGGTCTGAACATGAGAAACAAGTCCTTACAGTGCTCATTTCAAATATGACTCAAATGATTAAATGTATATGGTGTTAAACTCAGCCCTGAGCCTAGGGCCTCCACTTCAAGGCCAAGACAAAGACACAAATTATAAGCAATGAACCTTGAAACAAAGTCAAATGGACACCTTCAACTTTCTCCAAGTGTGCCTTGCAAAGGGACAATGTTATTTATTTGTTTCAGGTTGGAGCAGACAATGCGAGGGCCCTGTATAAAAGAACCCTGTAGCTCGATATAGAGTATAAGAGGCTTTTAATTAAAACAACAAGGCTGGCTTTTTGGTCTGGTCTTCCTATAGGAAGGGAGAACACATAAGGATGTATTTGTTAAACTTTTTTCTATGTTTTGGTCTTTTTATACCTTTTTGTGGCTTTTTTGTTGTGCATTTTGAGTCTTTTGTGGGGGTTTACACCATTTCTTTCTTTCAATGTCCTATTTATTCTTTTTGAAAAATGCTCTAAAAGTGAATGAAACATCCAAATTCAATGAAAGTAGTGAAATGATCATTTATTTAACTTTTGAAGAGCATTGTATGGTACCATACACATTGTTATTTTTGGTTTGAAATGTTTTGGTTGAAAGAAACACACATTTCGGATATGGAAAGGATTAGGAAAAGGCGCAAAGCAACCCACGGACAACAGAATGGGTTAAGGGGAGACACCCCAGTGAATAGGGATAACATATCAACATGAAACCTCCCCAGTTGATAACTAATATTAGGTCAAATATTGTTTTCATTACTAGTTTCCTGTAAATGTATGTTTAAATGAGCAAATGATGCATGAAGTTGTAAAATATGATATAATGTGCATACATTTCCAGAACGGAAATCAGAACATTGCATGAAGACAGAATGAAAATCCTTGTTTCATTTTGTCAACATATTAAGAGTCCAAACAAAGGGAACTTTGTATTTTTCTATTTATTTTTCATCACTCCATTAATCAGATTATGGTGGCAACAGCCGTTGAAGAAAATCCTTTGCAAATTGCGCGGCAGGCAGTGTTCTTGCTCAGGTTCTCCATCACCCACACTATAAAAGTAGGTAGCAAAATAACGAAACGGTGTATATATAGTCTGTGGAACTGTGAGCGGACGGCTTCGATGTGTCGCATTGGCAACATACGGCTGAAGCTGGCAAAGATACGTAATTCCCTCTGCTGAGAATCTATATCTTTCATAAAGATACTCATGAGGGAATGCGAAAGGGTTTTGACGGTCTCTAAATGTTCTGACTCTTCTGAGCGGAGCGCACCTGTCAATATCCGCGCACTAAGCTCCACGGGATCTTCTATGAACGGTGACGGCATTATCCTCAAGAGTTAGTGGGCGGGGATTTTATACCGGTTGATCTCCAATTTGAAGGCCGAATTATACTTCTCCGACTCTGTGACGGACAGACGGACGGAGTCGGACGGATTGGTTGAATTTATAGTACTCCGAAGGCTGTGGGTGCTGAAAACACTTCACTGCCAGAAGAGTAGGTGGCACTGCACTGCGATGCTAGCTAGTTTATCGAAAAGTCGGAGCAAATGTACAAATTAGCCGTTTCGTCAATAAAATAAGCACATTTTCAGCAACTACACTGCCCATTTCTATTCACATTTTAATTCAGATGTTGATTTACAGTACTGTTTAGCTGAAATATGTTGTAAACTTACAGCAATGGCGGTCAAAGGATTCTGTTCCGTCTTGTTGGTCACGGCAACCCCGCCCCTGACCCAAGCGGTTCTTAATACGGACCAATCACAGCCAAGGGGTATCCGTAAAATGACAGACGGATAGTCAGGAAAATAAGGAGGTGCACGTAGAGCTCTCCGAGGGGCTCGGAGAGGGAGTTCCTCGTCGGAGAGGGCGTTCCCTGTGTCCGTCTCCGTAAAAACGGAGAAGTATAAATCGGCCATTAGCCGTTCAGCATGTGTTACCATGGCGATCTACCCCGGTAACAAGTGATCCTCCGTCGTAGTGGAAATTCCAGGTGAAAATCCAGTAGCTAGTCTATTGGAATGAACTGGTCTCAAATGGTTTGTACTGGATTCAACTGGATCCAACTGGGTTTTAAAAATCTACTGGTTTAAACCAGTTAAGAATACCAGTTAAAACCAATCAAAACACATTTAAACCAATTGAGCTATGGGTGGCACCTGATTCACCAGTTCCGTCCAGTTGAAACCAATAGGATGTAACTGGCCAGTTAACCAATTTAAATGAATACAATTGGTTAACTGGTCTAACAAACCCAATAAAATGTTATTGGTGGCATAACTTAAAAAAATCTGTACAATATTATTTGCCATGCAATTTGTAGAAAACAAACCTTTCCGCAACCACGCATTCTTAATTGATGCCTGCTGAAAGTCTTTATCTTGTTCTTCTCCAGGGTCAAAATTATTCAAGCCAACAAGTGTTATAACTGTTTATTTAGTTTTAGAATATGACCTACTGTTAATATACAATTCATAACAACAATGATACAGAGCAAATTCATTACAGCATTTTCTTGAATTTCAGCATTTGAATATATATTTAAACATGTTGCTTAAGTGTGCTGCTTTCTAACAATGGCCCATTTTTATAACAATATTAAATTATTTCTGTAGCACCTTTAATACAGACCTTTTATTTAGTTTTAGAATATGACCTACTGTTAATATACAATTCATAACAAGAATGATACAGAGCAAATTCATTACAGCATTTTCTTGAATTTCAGCATTTGAATATATATTTAAACATGTTGCTTAAGTGTGCTGCTTTCTAACAATGGCCCATTTTTATAACAATATTACACTATTTCTGTAGTACCTTTAATACAGACTTTTCATAAGGACTTTACATCCGCACACAATAAAAACAAACATAATAATAAATATAGCTGCAAGCAGCAATGGGGTGGCCAAGCAGGTCAGATGACCCAGAAGAAACTTTCGACATCCTCAGAAGAGTGTTCCGAGTACACGCAGCAAGTTTGGGGTGAATCCATCAAAGATTTGCTGAGATCGTCCCCCTAGAGGTTAGAGGACACATATCTACAAAGCACAATAAATCTGACTCTTCTTGAGTATAGATCCCCTGAGAATGGAACATTATCATTACCGTTATACTGTTAGACAGCTACTGTGGCATACCTGGCTTCACTAAACAGATAAACCAGTATCATGACATGCTTGATGACTGTGGCTGGGTTCGAACCTATGACCTTGCACTTCAGAGGAACCCGTGTTATTCCTGTGAGCTATACTCACTGCAGGGAAATGCTGTGTTCAGTTACTGTATAAAACAAAGTAAGCAGCACTTTTCATAAGGACTTTACATCCGCACACAATAAAAACAAACATAATAATAAATATAGCTGCAAGCAGCAATGGGGTGGCCAAGCAGGTCAGATGACCCAGAAGAAACTTTCGACATCCTCAGAAGAGTGTTCCGAGTACACGCAGCAAGTTTGGCGTGAATCCATCAAAGATTTGCTGAGATCGTCCCCCTAGAGGTTAGAGGACACATATCTACAAAGCACAATAAATCTGACTCTTCTTGAGTATAGATCCCCTGAGAATGGAACATTATCATTACCATTATACTGTTAGACAGCTACTGTGGCATACCTGGCTTCACTAAACAGATAAACCAGTATCATGACATGCTTGATGACTGTGGCTGGGTTCGAACCTATGACCTTGCACTTCAGAGGAACCCGTGTTATTCCTGTGAGCTATACTCACTGCAGGGAAATGCTGTGTTCAGTTACTGTATAAAACAAAGTAAGCAGCACTTTTCATAAGGACTTTACATCCGCACACAATAAAAACAAACATAATAATAAATATAGCTGCAAGCAGCAATGGGGTGGCCAAGCAGGTCAGATGACCCAGAAGAAACTTTCGACATCCTCAGAAGAGTGTTCCGAGTACACGCAGCAAGTTTGGCGTGAATCCATCAAAGATTTGCTGAGATCGTCCCCCTAGAGGTTAGAGGACACATATCTACAAAGCACAATAAATCTGACTCTTCTTGAGTATAGATCCCCTGAGAATGGAACATTATCATTACCATTATACTGTTAGACAGCTACTGTGGCATACCTGGCTTCACTAAACAGATAAACCAGTATCATGACATGCTTGATGACTGTGGCTGGGTTCGAACCTATGACCTTGCACTTCAGAGGAACCCGTGTTATTCCTGTGAGCTATACTCACTGCAGGGAAATGCTTGTGTTCAGTTACTGTATAAAAAAAAGTAAGCAGTTTCTCCTGTGGGAAGCGTTGTCAGATTTGACCAAAGCCGGACAGTAACGGAGTACATTTACTTGAGTACAGTACTTAAGTACAATTTTGAGGGATCTGTACTTTACTCGAGTATCATTCTTGGGGAGTACTCACGACTTTACTCAAGTACATTTGAGAGGCAAATATTGTACTCTTTACTCCGCTACATTTCTATCCATAACCGTGAGAAGCCGTTACTTCAAATATTATTATTTTTTTAAATCCTCAATTTGTCGTTTCCCTCTCAAACGTGATTGGATTGTGCAGGCACCACTGATTGGGACAGCCAATCAGCAATCACCTTCAGTTTTCCGCCAAAGTCAACTGTCAGATTAGATGAGAGACGTTAACCATGGACGAAACAATGGAAGAAGACGAAGCAGGTCCATCCCGGGAATGTGTTAACCCGTGGCCCCACCTCGCCAGCCTATTTAAATTTTCCGAACAAGTGAATGATAGTTTTCGTTTTTTAAGTGTTTGCTCTGTTTACCAAAACAGAACTTCATCACCGCCTACAAAAATTCATCCTCCAACTTGCGGAAGCATGTCAAGGTACGTACATTCAACTTCCTTACATTTCTAAGCTAGATTCTAGCTACAGGAAAGTGCACTAAATGATTGTAAAAAGCTACATTATCGCATCTAGCCATTCTCGGTTACGTTTGAGTAGTCGAAGCCACATGCACCCGCCAATTTGCCACCTGTAGCTAGCCATTCAGATAGCTAACTTTAGCCTGACAAAAGTTAGCATAAGCCGAGGCAAGCTAATCGTGTAACACAGATAATCAACTGAAGTCCTTTCAGCTTCATGTTTTGACATGCCCCTGACAAATAGAAAGAACATACAGTGTATCTTTTCTAGTCTAAGATCGAGTATGAAACGTCTTTTTTACCATACAAAAGTAAAAGCCTAATTAGTTCAGTCGTAGACTATGCTAGTTGCAAGCAGGGCATTTCAGCTCTCTTGTTTCACCGGAGTGAATAACTAAAGCTAGCCCTACAGTTTAGTCTAAGGGGCTATTTGGCTTTAAAAAAAGTAACAGTTCAGCTGGCCTAGACAGAATTACAATAGTGTTTGAATACATGAGATATATGCTACCCAAAGTCTTGTATTTGCCTGACCTAATATTGCAGGACTTGTTAGAAAGACAGAAGCACCTAAATACTTTGCTCTACCGGAATCTACAGCGAGCTAGCAAGACCGCACACACGAAACACACGTGCTCCAAACCGCGTTAGCATCTGTGTAGCGCGCGCACGACAGAGAGGGAGAGGTACCTACAGACTGCGCGTGTGTGAGGCAGTGTGCATGTGTGCCTCAGTAGCATCCTGATTATATGGATATTTGCCGCGGGGCGAGGGCTTCAATTACCTCTCTCTTTTTTGACTATACATGTGTTTGCATCCCTGTTTGCTGGTCCCCGTAAATTAAAGTTAGTTGCACCAGTAAAACCAATTAAAAAGTTAGACTGGAGCCATTGGAAAATTATGAACAACCAGCACTTCATAATTAATAATACTGCTATGTAGACTACATGATGGGTATCTTTTCTAATATCTATGAGTTTTTTATAGTGTAAACTGAAATATTATACTGTGTTTTACAGAGAAGGCATGAGACACATCTGGAGGAATACTGTCAACTGACTTCAACAGCCTGCAAGAGGCCATCAGAAGGTGGAACAGGCTTCAAGGCGAAGCAACTGAAGCTGTTGGAGACCAAGCAGGTGTCTCAGAAGACGGTTGATCGGCTATCCTCCGCTTCATCGTTCAAGGTCTCCAGCCCTTCTCCCTGCTTGAGAAACCATCCTTTCAAGACCTTATTGTAGAATTGCAACCTAGAAGTCCTGTCATGTCCCGCACAACTGTGCGGCGTAAGATTGATTCAGCTACATCTAAAATGAAAGAAAGTCTCAAGAAAGAAATGAAAAAGGTACCATACATTGCCACCACTACTGATTGTTGGACGGCCAGGAGAAGGAGCTTTATAGGTGTAACAGCCCACTGGCTCGATCCTTGCAGTTTTGAACGCCGTTCAGCTGCCCTTGCTTGCCGTCAACTGAGGGGCTCCCACACATTCGATGCCTTGGCAGCTGTTTTGACCGACATTCATGCAGAGTATGAAATAAGTCTAAAGGTTGTTAGAACTACAACAGACACCGGGTCGAATTTCGTCAAAGCGTTCTGCGTCTTTGGTCAGCAGGACGAAAATAACAATGAAGAGTTAGTTGCAGAAGGCACAATCGAAGAAGAAGTAGGAGAAGATTGTGATGCATCTGATGGTGAAGAAGAGGTGAACTCATTGATGTGGAAGCCATTCTGGAGGAAGATGATGGGCTTCAGTATCAGCTGCCAAAACATCATCGGTGTGCATGTCACTTACTAAATTTAGTTTCCACAGTCGATGTTGATCGGGCTAATACGACAGAAGCTTACAAGAAATTGTCCAGATCAGCCTTTTCTAAGTGTCAGGCACTCTGGAATAAAGCATCGAAGTCTCCTCAAAATGCAGAGCTTATAGAGGAACACTGTAAGCTTCACTTGGTACAGCCTAATTCAACTCGATGGAACTCGTCTTTCATGGCCGTGGAATGTGTGGTCAGAATCATTAGAGACCAAGGACTGGGGTCTCTGAGAACGGTCTGTGCTGCACTCAATGTTCCAATGTAAGTAGCTTATGTTAATGTATAATTGTGTTCTTAATTTGTTAGAATAATGCTTACCACATTATCTGCTGTAGGTACATAAACAAATTAATAAATGTCCAGCATTGCACAGTGGTTCTGTATACATTTTGTTGAAATATGTGTTTGTTTATTTTCTTCTGTTTCTATTAGGTACAGTCCGGCTGACATAGCCTTTTTAGGGGAATATGTCACCACCATGAGTCCAGTTGCGAAGTCCTTGAACATACTACAAGGTGAAGTCAACGTTCAGATGGGCTGGCTGCTCCCGACAATCACCACCCTCACAACCAAGCTTGAAAAGTACAGACCGTCACTCAGATTTTGCAAGCCACTTGTTGATGCTCTTCTTGAAGGTTTGAGGAAGCGGTTTGAGAGCATGATGTCAGAGCCAGTGCTAATTGAAGCAGCCATACTTGTTCCAAGGTTCAAAACCTCCTGGACCAGCAATGACACAGTCCTACAGCTTGGTAAGGAAAACATTTTTTGTTTGTTTGCTTGTTTTTTCAAAAACCTTTACATCCAACAATGATTCTATGCCGTTGCTTACTTACAGAGTAATAATAACGAAAAGGTGTGTTTGTTGGTGTGATTCTGCTGTTTCTAATCAAGGCCTTAGTTACATCAAGACACATCTGCCAGAACACGATGAAGGTCTTCGGTCTCCTGGTACCACAGTATCCTCTTCTGATGAAGATGATGACTTCTTCTCCAATGTCAAGCAGACACATTCCCATGAGATAAGTAAGCAACTTGATGGATACCTAGCCGCTACAGCTGATGGAGTGAATACACTGGCCCCCTATCCAGCTGTGCGTAACCCCTTACTAAAGCTCAACACAGCCCTGCCAGCTTCAGCAGCGTGTGAAAGGCTTTTTAGCATTGCCAGTTTGCTCTTCACCCCAAGAAGGGGATCAATTCATTCACAGAATTTTGAGAACCAACTTCTCCTCAAGTTGAACAAGGACTTCATGACATTTGATTGAACTGAAGTACAGTACACGCACACACACACACACAAAATGTCCTGTGCTACTTCCACACACACACACCCACATACCCAAATCCTGTGCTACTTCCACACATACACACACACACACACAAAATGTCCTGTGCTACTTCCACACATACACACAAAATGTCCTGTGCTACTTCCACACACACACACACCCACATACCCAAAGTCCTGTGCTACTTCCACACATACACAACCACACACACACACACACAAAATGTCCTGTGCTACTTCCACACATACACACACACACACACAAAATGTCCTGTGCTACTTACACACACACACCCACATACCCAACCACACACACAAATAATAATACAAATAATAATTATACTGGTGTTGTACATTATTTGATTTGAATGACAGCTGTTTGCCTAATTTTCAGCCTAATTAGTTTTCATACCAATTATTTATATATTACTTTTCATATATCAGTGTACAGTGTTATATAAATATGCCCATGCTGTTCTCATAACTGAAATCATTTACTTAATTACATTGTTTTGGTATTGTTTCTTGGGTAAGTAACATGGTTATTTTTCAGTGAGCAGTACTTGAGAGGTATGTTGAATGCAGTACTGTGCTGTATATCTTTGATATGTTGACACTGTAGCATGAGTCATTGAGTCATGAGTTGCTGTGTTTGAAATGAGTGTCTTTCCCATGTGGTGAGCCAATTATTGTGTCCGATGAAATATAGTGCGAGTAGACACCACGCATTATCCTTTGTCACAACATGTGAAGCCATGTGTTACGCACTTGTTAGGCAAGTGAGATGTTAAATAAAGCAACATGGTAAAAAGATGAAAATGACTTGATTTTACTTTCAATTCCTTTTACATTCTCCAAGGTATTAACATAAAAATTTTCATAACTCCATGTAGGACATTTCTATACATAAATGTACTGTAAGCACCGTGGCAGTAGTAATGCAATATTTAGAAAATGTACTCTTGTACTCATGATACTCAAGTACTTTTAAAAACAAGTACTGTAGTACTTTTACTTAAGTAGACATCTGACTGTAGTACTTCTACTTGTACTTGACTAAAATTTAGCAAGGGGTATCTGTACTTTTACTCAAGTAAGGAATCTGTGTACTCTGTCCGCCTCTGGATTTGACCCAAGTATAAAAAGCTGTAATTCAGTCCTATTTTGACATGTCAAGGTGATTGTGGTCTGAAAATGATGTCCATGAAAATAGGAGCAATGGCGAACGAGGAGTTTGTTTTTATGAAAATTCCAAATGGCTGACACCCAAAATGGCAGACACGGGACAGTGTGATATATTTCGACTTAGTATGCCACTTAGAATCAGAAGAGACCAATCTTGTGATTTATGACAAATATGTTCAGAAGTTATGATGCAAGAAATCCGATGCACTGGCTAGATGTAGCATCACTATATCGACAAAGCACAATAAATCTGACTCTGAGTATAAATCCTGTGAGAATGAAACATTATCGTGACCATTATGATTATACTGTTCGACAGCTACTGTCGCATACCTGGCATCACTAAACAGATAAACCAGTATCATGACATGCTTGAGACTTCGGCTGGATTCGAACCTACAACCTTGCACTTCAAAGGAGCCCGTCTTATCCCAGTGAGCCATTTTCAGCGCTGGGCATTGCTGTGTACAGTTACTGTATACAAAAAGTAAGCCCTTTCTCCTGTGGCACGCGTGGTCAGATTTGGCCCAAATTGTTGCCCCAACAGCTGTAATTCAGTCCTATTTTGACATGTCAAGGTGATTGTGGTCTGAAGATAATCTGTGCCAAATCTGGTGAATATTGGATACATTGTGTAGGAGTAGGGAATTTTTATTTTTATTCATTCATTCAAAATGGCGGCCTCATCAATTCGTCTGGTATCAGGCATTAACATGCGTCAGACATGGGATCTCCTAAGATATCACGAGACATAGGAATCACTGAAATACAACAAACAAATCAACAGTTATTGGTCAAAACAGTTTTGCCTATTGTAGCGCACCCTAGAGCTCAAATTACCCTACCTTTTTCGGACCTCTTAATAACAGGGTCATGAATCCATACACCAAGTTTGGAGTCAATGCATCAAAGATTCACTAAGATATGACCTCACTTCCCTTTTTCCGGATCAGCTGCTGAATTTGATTGGCTGTCTCTAACAAACGGTTGCGAAAATCAAAGCTCCAGGGGATAACTTTTGTGAGGCTTGGTCTGAAGATCATCTGTGGAAATTTTGAAGAAGATTCTTTAAGAATTGTAGGAGGAGTAGTGAAAAAACGTTTCTCCTTAACATTCAAAATGGCGGAGAATCTATATGACTAGGTATGACGTCATAGTGTGCGTTGAACTTGTCTTGATCCAGGGAATCCAATGATACCTCATTTTGGAAAATGCGGCATGTGGTTCAAAGGTAACGTGTGTAAACACACCTTCAACTTTGACCCATTGGTGGCGTTAGAGGGTTGAAATGGGAGACATGAAACTTGGTGAAAGTGATGAGGGGACAAGTCCCAAAGAGTGTGCCAAATTTCACAACTTCTGACCATGTGGTTCTAGGGGCTGCCATAGACTCCCATTGAGGATGTATAATAATAATAATAAATATAGCTGCAGGCAGCAATGGCGGGTTCCTCCTCAGCATTGCAAACCATTACAAAATTGACATGACACAGACATGTATTTCATACATGTACACAACATTTCAAGACAATTGGATCAATGGCTGATTTGAAGTCATTTTTTGAAATTCTTCACAAATTGTCACTGTAGAGAAATATCCATGCTGCCGACATTATGGTTTCTTGAGACTTCTTTGTTCCCCATTGGCAATATGGGAGTCAGGTGGCTGAGCGGTTAGGGAAGCGGGCTTGTAATCAGAAGGTTGCCAGTTCGATTCCCGGCCGTGCCAGATGACGTTGTGTCCTTGGGCAAGGCACTTCACCCTACTTGCCTCGGGGAGAATGTCCCTGTACTTACTGTAAGTCGCTCTGGATAAGAGCGTCTGCTAAATGTAAATGTAAATATGGCATGCGTACCAACTTTTAGACATTTTGGACTGACAGGGTTAAAATGCCACCCTTTTGAAAGTGACAACTTTGAAGCGTGTTCTGTCAGGCCACCTGTGCTCTGGTCAGGCCCATCATGCAGAGATCCATTCTTTAAAAGCTTTGATTACAACAATAACTTTATGAAAGTCAGAATACACTTTAGTAAAGGAAGTGTGTAGTTTATGTACTACTACTGCTTGCTCTGCCCACACACTTTCCCCATCCATGCCGTTTCCCTCTTTCCCAGTGCATGTGGTGCGGTGGCCGCATGAGGTTTAGGTGTAGTCCAAAAGTTGCCTCCCACAATCAAAACATATTAACCGCAACATTGTTTTCAAATTTTCTCAAAGATGGCTTGAAAACCACAGATATTGACTCTCTTCTTGAGTAGATCTCTTTCCAGAATCTCAGTCAATCCAGAATCAAGATTAGCCTCATAGGCAATTGGTCTGGTCTAGGGCACAGCCCACGTTCAGCTCCTTGCAAGTATAGCCTGTGATAGTAAAATGGCCGACTCTCTGTTCCCATTAAACTACACAGCATGCACACTCAAGGTGACCAACAAGATTATATTAACTAACAAACAATAACATTACAAACATCTAACTGAACGAACACAACAACTGAAATCCCTTGCGTAGCTGTTGTTTTTTTAAATGCCGCACTGCATGCTGGGTACCCAAGAGCGCTGACGCTGATTATCTAGCTGTGCTCCAACTGCGTGATATGACGAGATGCTAGTGGCGCGCTGAGGTCTCAGAGTCTCCTGCCCGAGTTCAACTTCTGCCCGATTAGCAAGCTATTTTTACTAATGTTTTGTTAGCAATTGAATGGTAATACAAGCTAGCTAAAAACAATGTTAGATAGCTTGGCTAAACTGGTTTTCATAGCAACAGAAATCAACAAATCAGATTAGTCAAACTTTATTCAGAAATGGGGGGATGGCGGGAACATTAAAGGTGTAGGTACAGTAAAAGTGAAATGGAACGCGTCTTTCTGCCTTGAAGCTGCGTGCGCATCAACAAGACCCCATCTATAGACAAGTTTACGCGCCAAATCCCAAGGGGCCGCCATAACTCTACACAAATGCATTTCATTTCCGCCGGAAGTGGTTTGCAAAGCGTCTGCCGGTGTAAACACAGCGATGTTGATGCTAGCTTGGGATCACGGTTCTACTACTTTGACATACTTGTCGTTTGACATTTACTACGGGATAAGTTGCCAACGTCGTCGCCATACTTTTAAGTACATTTTAGAGTAGATTTATAGTTATAAAGCTTTTGCCAGTCCATCATTTTGTAGCTTTTAACGTGGAGAAAAGGCAATGTCAGAAGATGACTTTAGTCGGTGATTCATTAGAACATTTGTTGTGTAGCTCTTCAGTCTCTCAGCAAAATGTAGGCTAATTATTTGGCTAAAGGATGCCACACGTATCAGACAGAAGTTGTTCTATAAATTCATAGCCCGGCATTAAAAACATTTATAGTCGGTTGACTGATCGCGTTGTTGTACCCAGTCAAAGGAATAAACACACAGGAACATCATGAACATTCAATGGTCTTGCCAGTTATCCTGGCAAAACATGTAGCATAATGTTCTTTATTTATTGCCAGGACACGGTCCAAGTAGCCTAGGTATACATAACATTGAAAGCTAATTCGTTTGGAATTTCTAGGCTATTGATGTTACATGTTGATGTTCAGCCTATTAACAACTTCAGAAGGACAAGACAGGCAGTACACTGTTATCCTTATTTAAGTGGCTTGTCACTGCCTGAAGTGCCTACTTATCTATATATTCTTCCTATGAACCTGGTTATGACTGCTTTAAACAAGCACCGGTTGGCTACACACCTCATGCCGGGCTTTTACAGATGTGTGTATTGGCACTTTGAAAGGTTTGAATTATTATATCCACATATCAATGTATAATTATTAAATCCACTACAAAGGAACACCAACAAAATGTGAATAGCCTACAAACAATAACCATACTACTGTAGTATAACTGTAACAGGCTAGAGGCGATTCTAGGTTTTAAAACTGGTGGTCGTAGCACTCTATCTAACCACTCGTTCAGGTGCTTTCTCGAGTGTTTGCAACCAACTACCGCACACGTCGTTCCCGAACCACTTTTCTTCATGTTGTAAATTGTATATCCTCTTTGTCACTGCGATATCAGTGCTTTGTCGGCACAACGGAGCTAGCTAGCAAAACAAACCCAGCTCGCCAGAACGGAAGTGAATTGCATCGAAGGGAGGAGTTTAGGAAGTAGAGCGGAAACGGCTCATAAACTTGTCTATATGTAAAGATAACATCCAAGCTAACAATTTCGCCAAATCTGACTGCAGCTTTGTATACCATATGTACCGTGTTATGGTTGTTTGAGTTAAACAACTCGCTAAATGAATTAAATGTCTGTTAAATGTCAAATCCAACTATAAATGTATAAAAGAGAGAGTTCCAATCAAATCTGAATTTGTTTTAAACCTAGAGGTTTAAAAGGCTACCTTTGCCTAAACTGACATGCACCAACTCAGAGAACTGAGTTTCAACAGCCATTTACACATTTAGTCTCTATTTGTTATTCAGATGAATAATCATTGGATTCAGGTCAAAAGTCTATCACTTGAACTAGTTGCATCACTTAAGACACAAAGTCAGCAGCTTGGCATACTGGCACATGGAAAGGATTAAACATTTAGACTTTCATCAAAGTAATGCTGGCTTGTCCTTTTTCATCAATGTCCTCAAAAAAGCAGGCTGCAGAGCTACTGTGTCTGTGGGGTGACTGTCTCTGGAGTGCTGGCAGGCAGGGGCAAGCAGGGCCTGCAGGCAGGCAGGCAGGCAGGCAGGCAGGCCAGCTGGATGAAGCTGTCCTGGGGTCAGGTCTGAAGAGAAGCTGTCCAGCTAGAGAGGGGTAGTCCAGCAAGGGGTCTGTGTGGATCTCACCATCCTCGAGTCTGTTGCATCCTCTGTTGAACTCTGTTGAGCAGGCCTCTGCATGACCCTCCAGACCTGTCAAAGTGAAGAAAGGGTCCATGTCAGTTGTGAAAAATGAAGCTTTTCCCATCTACACTTGATACAGACTTCAGTTTTGACTGTGAAATGCAGTGTCATTACTTGAACTTGAATCCAAATGGCTTGACCTCATGGAGACCCATGCAGTCACTCAAAACACGGGTTCGATTCCAGGCTCTGGCAAGAGTATTTACCTCTAAACTGGTCAATATATACACATCTGACAAAAGACCAACTCGACCTTTGCTTGTAAACAGTGATTCTGACTGTCAGAGACCTTTAAATAGCCTGACTTACCGAAATTGGCAAAACTAGCCTGGCTAACGTAGGTCGCTTTCTCAGGGCATATGACGAATGAAACAGGCTCGCCTTGAAAAATCAGATATACTGACTATCTTTAACAGGCCGTTGTCTACAAAAAGCAGTCCTCCCTGACGTTTTTGGAGTAGAATTGAGTGAAATACAAAATTGTTTACACACTGCCAGTGGGCGAGCCGAGCCTGACTCTGAGGCTAACGTCAAAACAATGTAAGCGCCTATGCGGTCTCCCTGTCGCATAGGCTTATTACAAAGACTTTCACGCCCCAAATCACAATTATGAGCCGACAGGTCTGTGGGGAATTGCTTTTTCTCCTAAAGGCTGCTCTCCTCGACCTTTTTGATGAACAATTCGCCGAGATGCAAAATGACTCACTAATTAATAACAGAGGAAAAAAGCTAGAGCTACAGTAGCTACTTTTCGTGTTCGGTTTCCCGTCACTTCAGAATCACGATCTAAAAGGTCTAAAAGTGCTAAACCTTCACCATAATTCAAGAGTAGTGTACTTTCACAAACCCAATCATTAATTCTAGCTTAAAATGTGTAAAAACAGGACTTACCGAAAGTGGCTTCCTCAAACACGGCTATAACGGGACTCCAGTTGAAAACAACAATGGCCGCCGAAAAAGAATTTATATTCGTAACGGCGAGCTGCGATTGGAAGCGAAATGAAACAGGGGCTAAAAAACGAGGGTGGGGGCTTGGTCAGCACACAATTTCAAGAAAGCGTGTGTGTCAAGGGAAGGCTGAGTGTGTGAGAATTTGGAGCAGGCGAGGGGAGCAATTAGCCAAGCATGCATGTTTCAAATATTCACTAAAAATCGACTTTTCATCTTACAGTCAACTTTTTCTCAGATTTGTATACTAAACATTCTCAAGAGTCTTCATATGACCTTGTGATTGGATCAGAGTAAAAGTTTTTGGCCGGCGGATGTGTAATGCATTATTTTAGCGTTAGCGATAAATTTGATTTGCTTTATATCAATCATTTTTAGAGGTATGAAGTTGCCTTTGCACATGGTAACATGTTGTAGTGTCTTCCACGTGACATACCAAGTTTGGTGTTGATATCTCAAAGATTTGCTTAGATTTGACCAAACGTCCCGTTTGGTTGCTTTGTTGCAGATTTTGATTGGCTCTACCGGACAAACGGTTTTGAAAATCAGAAATCCCAACGATAACTTTTGTGAGGCTCAGTCTGGAGATCATCTATGGCAATTTAGAACTCAATGCTCTTAAGACAGTGGAGATGGTTGTGGACTTCAGGAGGAACACAGCCCCACTCACCCCCATCACCCTGTGTGACTCCCCAGTCAACACTGTGGAGTCCTTCCGCTTCCTGGGCACTATCCTCTCCCAGGACCTCAAGTGGGAACTGAACATCAGCTCCCTCATCAAGAAAGCACAACAGAGGATGTACTTCCTTCGGCAGCTTAAGAAGTTCAACCTGCCAAAGACAATGATGGTGCACTTCTACTCAGCCATCATTGAGTCCATCCTCACCTCCTCCATCACCGTCTGGTACGCTGCTGCCACTGCCAAGGACAAGAGCAGACTGCAGTGTATCATCCGTACTGCTGAGAAGGTGATTGGCTGCAATCTGCCTACCCTCGAGGACCTGCACACCTCGAGGACCCTGAGGCGAGCGAGGAAGATTGTGGCCGACTCCTCCCACCCTGGACACTCCCTGTTTCAGTCACTCCCCTCCGGCAGAAGGCTGCGGTCTATCAGGACCAATACCTCACGCCACAAAAACAGTTTCTTCCCTTCCGCTGTTGGCCTCTTCAACAAGGCCAAGGGACCACACTGACTCAAATGACTTATTGCTTAAAACACACTGCTTTTGCACTGCACCACAACATGGTATCTTGTACATTTGTATTTTTTGTAATATTTGTATTTTTGTATTTTTATATTGTAATTTACGGCAACTTATATTTATCCCACTTAGTACTGCTAGTTTATGTACCCTTAGTATAGTTAGTCCACATATTTAAATTTTAGGTATATGTTTATTGTATGCACCTTCCTGCCAAAGCAAATTCCTTGTCTGTGCAAACTTTCATGGCGAATAAATCCCTTTCTGATTCTGATTCTGATTCTGATTGAAGAAACCAAAAATGTAGGAGGAGTAGGGAAAAAACGTGTTTCCTTAATCTTTATTGTACAGAAAAATCCAATATGGCGGCCGTTATAGCTTCCAGAGGCTTTTTTGTTCCTCATGAGAAATAAGGCATATGTAATGAATTTCAGAATTTTGGGACTTATGGCCTGCAAATGGCATCAATTTGAAAATTGACATATTGGGGCGTGGCCTGTAGCGCCACCTATTGTCTCACATGGCCCATGTTTGGTATGGTAGTTAGTAATGGTCTGCAGTTTCAACATGCCAAATTTCACAACTTTTTACGGTACTGGTCTAGGGGCTGTCATTGACTCCCATGGGTAAAACATAATAATAATAATAATACCACCAATAACAATAGGGTTCTCCTACCGGAGGAACCCTAATAATAATAATAATAATAAAACTAACAATAACAATAGGTTTCCTCCTTACGGAGGAATCCTAATAATAATAATGAAACTAACAATAACAATAGGTTTCCTCCTTACGGAGGAATCCTAATAAATATAACTGCAAGCAGCAATGGCGGATTCCTCCAAACATTGCAAACCACTGAAAAATGTATATTCTTTACAAATTGTCACTGTAAAATTCCATGCTGCAGGCTTACCAATGGGATACCAAATCTGAAATGCAATACCATCAAGATCCACAAGGGCTTTTATTTCAAGCCAAGGAGTGAAGGGAGGGGGCTTGGTGAGCCTACCCATTCCAGAAAGCCTTGTATCTTTGTGTATCAGGGCGTGGCCTGTAGCGTCACTTATTGGTGATATTGGGCCATTTGTGGTGTGGTAGTTACTCTTGGCCTATACTATCAATGTTTCAGGATTTTGAGAACTTTTTACCATTGCATACAAAATCGGAAATGCAATACCATCAAGATCCACATGGGCCTTTGCTAAAGACCAAGCAATGAGTGGGGGCTTGGTCAGCCCACAATTGCCTGAAATGTTGTGTATGCGTCTCGCCAAGCTTGCGCGTGTGTCAAGGGAAAGGCTGAGTGTGTGAGAATGTGGAGCGTGGGCGCTGAGGAGCAGGGGAGACATTTCATTGGAAATTTCCTTAACAATTAGCCAAGCTAGCATTTTTCAAATATTCACCAAAATTCAACTTTTCATCTTACAGTTAACTTTTTCTGAGATTTGTGTACTAAACATTCTCAAGAGTTTTCATGAACTAAAGGCAAACAAATCAACAGTTATTGGCCAAAACACATTTTTGGTTCCTGCGGCCACGCCGATCACATGACACGAACACATGACACCAAATTGATTGGACATCCTCAGAAGAGGGTTCCGAGTCATCCTACCAAGTTTGGTGTTGATATTTCAAAGATTTGCTGAGATTTGATCCAACTTCCTGTTTGGTTGCTTTGTTGACGATTTTGATTGGCTGTACCGGACAAACGGTTTTGAAATTCAAAAATCTGTTGAAGAATTCAGTGAGGGTTGCTCTGACGATGATACCTGCCAATTCTGGGGAATATTGGACAAAAATTGTCGGAGAAGTAGCGAAAAAACGTGTTTCCTAAATCTTTATTGTACAAAAAAAGCCAATATGGTGGCCGTTATAGGTTATTGAGGCTTTTTTGTTCCTCATGAGAAATAAGGCATATATAATGAATTTCAGAATTTTGGGACAAATGGGATGCGAATGGCATCACTTTGTAAATGGAAAATTGGGGCTTGGCCGTAGCGCCACCTATGGATAATGGTGCGTCATTTGTGGTGTGGTAGTTACTCCTGGCCTATACTATCAATGTTTCAGGATTTTGAGAACTTTTTCTAAAATGCATTACCATCAAGATCCACAAGGGCCTTCACTTCAAGCCAAGGAATGAGTGGGGGCTTGGTCAGCCCACAATTGCCTGAAATGTTGTGTATGCGTCTCGCCAAGCCCGCGCGTGTGTCAAGGGAAAGGCTGAGTGTGTGAGAATGTGGAGCACGCGCGCGCTGAAGAGCAGGGGAGACATTTCATTGAAAATTTCGTTAGCAATTAGCCAAGCATGCATGTTTCAAATATTCACATAAAATCGACTTTTCATGTTACAGTCAACTTTTCCTCAGATTTGTGTACTAAACATTCTCAAGAGTCTTCATATGAACTTGTGATTGAATCAAAGTATCAGTTTTTGACCGGCGGATGTGTAAAGCATTATTTTAGCGTTAGCGATAAATTCGATTTGCTTTATATCAATCATTTTTTGAGATATGAAGTTGCCTTTGCACATGGTATCATGTTGTAGTGTCGTCCACCGATATACCAAGTTTAGTGTTGACATCTCAAAGATTTGCTGAGATTTGACCCAAGTTCCTGTTTGGTTACTTTTTTGCTGATTTTGATTGGCTGTGCCGGACAAACGGTTTATAAAATCAAAACGCCATGGGATAACTTTTGTGAGGCTTGGTCTGAAGATCATCTCTGGTCATTTTGAAGAAGATATGACAAAAATTGTAGGAGGAGTAGGCTTTCAAAGGTTTTTGATACAACCGGAAATAGCGGAAAATCTATATAACCGGAAATTGACGTCATAGGGTGCGTTGAACTCGTCTTGATCCAGGGAATCCAATGGTACCTCATTTTTGAAAATCAGTCATACGGTTCAAAAGTTGCGTGTGTAAACACAAGTCCAACTTTGACCCATTGGTGGCGCTAGAGTGGTCTGATGGGATACATGAAACTTGGTGTAGGTATAGGGGGAACTGTCCTTAATGAGTGTGCCAAATTTAACAAAAAGTTATCCAAGGGTTCTAGGGGCTGCCATTGACTCCCATGGAACTAGAATAATAATAATAAAATATAACTGCAAGCAGCAATGGCGGATTCCTCCAAACATTGCAAACCACTGAAAAATTTATATTCTTTACAAATAGTCACTGTAAAATTCCATGCCGCAGACTTACCAATGGGATACCAAATATGAAATGCAATACCATCAAGATCCACAAGGGCTTTTATTTCAAGCCAAGGAGTGAAGGGAGGGGGCTTGGTTGAGCCTACCCATTCCAGAAAGCCTTGTATCTTTGTGTATCAGGGTGTGGCCTGTAGCGTCACTTATGGGTGATATTGGGCCATTTGTGGTGTGGTAGTTACTCTTGGCCTATACTATCAATGTTTCAGGATTTTGAGAACTTTTTACCGTTGCATACAAAATCGGAAATGCAATACCATCAAGATCCACATGGGCCTTTGCTAAAGACCAAGCAATGAGTGGGGGCTTGGTCAGCCCACAATTGCCTGAAATGTTGTGTATGCGTCTCGTCAAGCTTGCGCGTGTGTCAAGGGAAAGGCTGAGTGTGTGAGAATGTGGAGCGCGCGCGCTGAGGAGCAGGGGAGACATTTCATTGGAAATTTCCTTAACAAGCCAAGCATGCATTTTTCAAATATTCACCAAATTTCAACTTTTCATGTTACAGTCAACTTTTTCTGAGATTTGTGTACTAAACATTCTCAAGAGTCTTTATGAACATGTGATTGAATCAGAGTTTTTTGACTGGTGGATGTGTAAAGCATTATTTTAGCGTTAGATAGAAATAAATTTGATTTCCTTTATTTCAATCATTTTTTAAGATATTAATTTGCCTTCTCACATGGGAACATGATGTAGTGTCTTTCACGTGACACACCAAGTTTGGTGGTGATATTTCAAAGATTTGCTGAGATTTGATCCAACTTCCTGTTTGGTTGCTTTGTTGACGATTTTGATTGGCTGTACCGGACAAACGGTTTTGAAATTCAAAAATCTGTTGAAGAATTCAGTGAGGGTTGCTCTGACGATGATACCTGCCAATTCTGGGGAAGATTGGACAAAAATTGTAGGAGAAGTAGCGAAAAAACGTGTTTCCTAAATCTTTATTGTACAAAAAAATCCAATATGGCGGCCGTTATAGGTTATTGAGGATTTTTTGTTCCTCATGAGAAATAAGGCATATCTAATGAATTTCAGAATTTTGGGACAAAATGGATGCGAATGGCATCACTTTGTAAATGGACAATTGGGGCTTGGCCGTAGCGCCACCTATGGATAATGGTGTGTCATTTGTGGTGTGGTAGTTACTCCTGGCCTATACTATCAATGTTTCAGGATTTTGAGAACTTTTTCTAAAATGCATTACCATCAAGATCCACAAGGGCCTTCACTTCAAGCCAAGGAATGAGTGGGGGCTTGGTCAGCCCACAATTGCCTGAAATGTTGTGTATGCGTCTCGCCAAGCCCGCGCGTGTGTCAAGGGAAAGACTGAGTGTGTGAGAATGTGGAGCTCGCGCGCGCTGAAGAGCAGGGGAGACATTTCATTGAAAATTTCGTTAGCAATTAGCCAAGCATGCATGTTTCAAATATTCACATAAAATCGACTTTTCATGTTACAGTCAACTTTTCCTCAGATTTGTGTACTAAACATTCTCAAGAGTCTTCATATGAACTTGTGATTGAATCAAAGTATCAGTTTTTGACCGGCGGATGTGTAAAGCATTATTTTAGCGTTAGCGATAAATTCGATTTGCTTTATATCAATCATTTTTTGAGATATGAAGTTGCCTTTGCACATGGTAACATGTTGTAGTGTCTTTCTTGTGACATATCAAGTTACGTGTTGATATCTCAAAGATTTGCTGAGATTTGACCCAAGTTCCTGTTTGGTTGCTTTTTTGCTGAATTTGATTGGCTGTGCCGGACAAACGGTTTAGAAAATCAAAACGCCATGGGATAACTTTTGTGAGGCTTGGTCTGAAGATCATCTATGGTCATTTTGAAGAAGATATGACAAAAATTGTAGGAGGAGTAGGCTTTCAAAGGTTTTTGATAAAACCGGAAATGGTGGAAAATCTATATAACCGGAAATTGACGTCATAGGGTGCGTTGAACTCGTCTTGATCCAGGGAATCCAACGGTACCTCATTTTTGAAAATAAGTCATACGGTTCAAAAGTTGCGTGTGTAAACACAAGTCCAACTTTGACCCATTGGTGGCGCTAGAGTGGTCTGATGGGATACATGAAACTTGGTGTAGGTATAGAAGGAACTGTCCTTAATGAGTGTGCCAAATTTAACAAAAAGTTATCCAAGGGTTCTAGGGGCTGCCATTGACTCCCATGGAACTAGAATAATAATAATAATAATAATAATAATAAAACTAACAATAACAATAGGTTTCCTCCTTACGGAGGAATCCTAATAATATAGCTGCAAGCAGCAATGGTGGATTCCTCCTAAGATTGCGAACCATTGAAAAATGTATATTCTTCACAATTTGTCACTGTATAGAAACATCCATGCTGCAGACTTACCAATGGGATAACAAATCTGAAATGCAATACCATCAAGATCCACAAGGGCTTTTATTTCAAGCCAAGGAGTGAAGGGAGGGGGGGCTTGGTGAGCTTACCCATTCCAGAAAGCCTTGTATCTTTGTGTATCAGGGCGTGGCCTGTAGCGTCACTTATGGGTGATATTGGGCCATTTGTGGTGTGGTAGTTACTCTTGGCCTATACTATCAATGTTTCAGGATTTTGTGAACTTTTTACCATTGCATACATAATCGGAAATGCAATACCACCAAGATCCACATGGGCCTTTGCTAAAGACCAAGCAATGAGTGGGGGCTTGGTCAACCCACAATTGCCTGAAATGTTGTGTATGCGTCTCGCCAAGCTTGCGCGTGTGTCAAGGGAAAGGCTGAGTGTGTGAGAATGTGGAGCGCGCGCGCTGAGGAGCAGGGGAGAAAATTCATTGGAAATTACCTTAAGAATTAGCCAAGCATGCATTTTTCAAATATTCACCAAAATTCAACTTTTCATGTTACAGTCAACTTTTTCTGAGATTTGTGTACTAAACATTCTCAAGAGTCTTTATGAACATGTGATTGAATCAGAGTTTTTTGACTGGCGGATGTGTAAAGCATTATTTTAGCGTTAGATAGAAATAAATTAGATTTCCTTTATTTCAATCATTTTTTAAGATATTAATTTGCCTTCTCACATGCGAACATGATGTAGTGTCTTTCACGTGACACACCAAGTTTGGTGGTGATATTTCAAAGATTTGCTGAGATTTGATCCAACTTCCTGTTTGGTTGCTTTGTTGACGATTTTGATTGGCTGTACCGGACAAACGGTTTTGAAATTCAAAAATCTGTTGAAGAATTCAGTGAGGGTTGCTCTGACGATGATACCTGCCAATTCTGGGGAATATTGGACAAAAATTGTCGGAGAAGTAGCGAAAAAACGTGTTTCCTAAATCTTTATTGTACAAAAAAATCCAATATGGTGGCCGTTATAGGTTATTGAGGCTTTTTTGTTCCTCATGAGAAATAAGGCATATATAATGAATTTCAGAATTTTGGGACAAATGGGATGCGAATGGCATCACTTTGTAAATGGAAAATTGGGGCTTGGCCGTAGCGCCACCTATGGATAATGGTGCGTCATTTGTGGTGTGGTAGTTACTCCTGGCCTATACTATCAATGTTTCAGGATTTTGAGAACTTTTTCTAAAATGCATTACCATCAAGATCCACAAGGGCCTTCACTTCAAGCCAAGGAATGAGTGGGGGCTTGGTCAGCCCACAATTGCCTGAAATGTTGTGTATGCGTCTCGCCAAGCCCGCGCGTGTGTCAAGGGAAAGGCTGAGTGTGTGAGAATGTGGAGCACGCGCGCGCTGAAGAGCAGGGGAGACATTTCATTGAAAATTTCGTTAGCAATTAGCCAAGCATGCATGTTTCAAATATTCACATAAAATCGACTTTTCATGTTACAGTCAACTTTTCCTCAGATTTGTGTACTAAACATTCTCAAGAGTCTTCATATGAACTTGTGATTGAATCAAAGTATCAGTTTTTGACCGGCGGATGTGTAAAGCATTATTTTAGCGTTAGCGATAAATTCGATTTGCTTTATATCAATCATTTTTTGAGATATGAAGTTGCCTTTGCACATGGTATCATGTTGTAGTGTCTTTCTTGTGACATATCAAGTTACGTGTTGATATCTCAAAGATTTGCTGAGATTTGACCCAAGTTCCTGTTTGGTTGCTTTTTTGCTGAATTTGATTGGCTGTGCCGGACAAACGGTTTAGAAAATCAAAACGCCATGGGATAACTTTTGTGAGGCTTGGTCTGAAGATCATCTATGGTCATTTTGAAGAAGATATGACAAAAATTGTAGGAGGAGTAGGCTTTCAAAGGTTTTTGATAAAACCGGAAATGGTGGAAAATCTATATAACCGGAAATTGACGTCATAGGGTGCGTTGAACTCGTCTTGATCCAGGGAATCCAACGGTACCTCATTTTTGAAAATAAGTCATACGGTTCAAAAGTTGCGTGTGTAAACACAAGTCCAACTTTGACCCATTGGTGGCGCTAGAGTGGTCTGATGGGATACATGAAACTTGGTGTAGGTATAGAAGGAACTGTCCTTAATGAGTGTGCCAAATTTAACAAAAAGTTATCCAAGGGTTCTAGGGGCTGCCATTGACTCCCATGGAACTAGAATAATAATAATAATAATAATAATAATAAAACTAACAATAACAATAGGTTTCCTCCTTACGGAGGAATCCTAATAATATAGCTGCAAGCAGCAATGGTGGATTCCTCCTAAGATTGCGAACCATTGAAAAATGTATATTCTTCACAATTTGTCACTGTATAGAAACATCCATGCTGCAGACTTACCAATGGGATAACAAATCTGAAATGCAATACCATCAAGATCCACAAGGGCTTTTATTTCAAGCCAAGGAGTGAAGGGAGGGGGGGCTTGGTGAGCTTACCCATTCCAGAAAGCCTTGTATCTTTGTGTATCAGGGCGTGGCCTGTAGCGTCACTTATGGGTGATATTGGGCCATTTGTGGTGTGGTAGTTACTCTTGGCCTATACTATCAATGTTTCAGGATTTTGTGAACTTTTTACCATTGCATACATAATCGGAAATGCAATACCATCAAGATCCACATGGGCCTTTGCTAAAGACCAAGCAATGAGTGGGGGCTTGGTCAACCCACAATTGCCTGAAATGTTGTGTATGCGTCTCGCCAAGCTTGCGCGTGTGTCAAGGGAAAGGCTGAGTGTGTGAGAATGTGGAGCGCGCGCGCTGAGGAGCAGGGGAGAAAATTCATTGGAAATTACCTTAAGAATTAGCCAAGCATGCATTTTTCAAATATTCACCAAAATTCAACTTTTCATGTTACAGTCAACTTTTTCTGAGATTTGTGTACTAAACATTCTCAAGAGTCTTTATGAACATGTGATTGAATCAGAGTTTTTTGACTGGCGGATGTGTAAAGCATTATTTTAGCGTTAGATAGAAATAAATTAGATTTCCTTTATTTCAATCATTTTTTAAGATATTAATTTGCCTTCTCACATGCGAACATGATGTAGTGTCTTTCACGTGACACACCAAGTTTGGTGGTGATATTTCAAAGATTTGCTGAGATTTGATCCAACTTCCTGTTTGGTTGCTTTGTTGACGATTTTGATTGGCTGTACCGGACAAACGGTTTCGAAATTCAAAAATCTGTTGAAGAATTCAGTGAGGGTTGCTCTGACGATGATACCTGCCAATTCTGGGGAAGATTGGACAAAAATTGTAGGAGAAGTAGCAAAAAAACGTGTTTCCTAAATCTTTATTGTACAAAAAAATCCAATATGGCGGCCGTTATAGGTTATTGAGGCTTTTTTGTTCTTCATGAGAAATAAGGCATATCTAATGAATTTCACAATTTTGGGACAAATGGGATGCGAATGGCATCACTTTGTAAATGGAAAATTGGGGCTTGGCCGTAGCGCCACCTATGGATAATGGTGCGTCATTTGTGGTGTGGTAGTTACTCCTGGCCTATACTATCAATGTTTCAGGATTTTGAGAACTTTTTCTAAAATGCATTACCATCAAGATCCACAAGGGCCTTCACTTCAAGCCAAGGAATGAGTGGGGGCTTGGTCAGCCCACAATTGCCTGAAATGTTGTGTATGCGTCTCGCCAAGCCCGCGCGCGTGTCAAGGGAAAGGCTGAGTGTGTGAGAATGTGGAGCACGCGCGCGCTGAAGAGCAGGGGAGACATTTCATTGAGATTTTCGTTAGCAATTAGCCAAGCATGCATGTTTCAAATATTCACATAAAATCGACTTTTCATGTTACAGTCAACTTTTCCTCAGATTTGTGTACTAAACATTCTCAAGAGTCTTCATATGAACTTGTGATTGAATCAAAGTATCAGTTTTTGACCGGCGGATGTGTAAAGCATTATTTTAGCGTTAGCGATAAATTCGATTTGCTTTATATCAATCATTTTTTGAGATATGAAGTTGCCTTTGCACATGGTAACATGTTGTAGTGTCGTCCACCGATATACCAAGTTTAGTGTTGATATCTCAAAGATTTGCTGAGATTTGACCCAAGTTCCTGTTTGGTTTCTTTTTTGCTGATTTTGATTGGCTGTGCCGGACAAACGGTTTAGAAAATCAAAACGCCATGGGATAACTTTTGTGAGGCTTGGTCTGAAGATCATCTCTGGTCATTTTGAAGAAGATATGACAAATATTGTAGGAGGAGTAGGCTTTCAAAGGTTTTTTATACAACCGGAAATAGCGGAAAATCTATATGACCGGAAATTGACGTCATAGGTGCGTTGAACTCGTCTTGATCCAGGGAATCCAATGGTACCTCATTTTTGAAAATCAGTCATACGGTTCAAAAGTTGCATGTGTAAACACAAGTCCAACTTTGACCCATTGGTGGCGCTAGAGTGGTCTGATGGGATACATGAAACTTGGTGTAGGTATAGAAGGAACTGTCCTTAATGAGTGTGCCAAATTTAACAAAAAGTTATCCAAGGGTTCTAGGGGCTGCCATTGACTCCCATGGAACTAGAATAATAATAATAATAATAATAATAATAAAACTAACAATAACAATAGGTTTCCTCCTTACGGAGGAATCCTAATAACTGCAAGCAGCAATGGCGGATTCCTCCAAACATTGCAAACCACTGAAAAATGTATATTCTTTACAAATAGTCACTGTAAAATTCCATGCCGCAGACTTACCAATGGGATACCAAATATGAAATGCAATACCATCAAAATCCACATGGGCCTTTGCTAAAGACCAAGCAATGAGTGGGGGCTTGGTCAGCCCACAATTGCCTGAAATGTTGTGTATGCGTCTCGTCAAGCTTGCGCGTGTGTCAAGGGAAAGGCTGAGTGTGTGAGAGAATGTGGAGCGCGCGCGCTGAGGAGCAGGGGAGACATTTCATTGGAAATTTCCTTAACAATTAGCCAAGCATGCATTTTTCAAATATTCACCAAATTTCAACTTTTCATGTTACAGTCAACTTTTTCTGAGATTTGTGTACTAAACATTCTCAAGAGTTTTCATGAACTAAAGGCAAACAAATCAACAGTTATTGGCCAAAACACATTTTTGGTTCCTACGGCCACGCCGATCACATGACACGATCACATGACACCAAATTGATTGGACATCCTCAGAAGAGGGTTCCGAGTCATCCTACCAAGTTTGGTGTTGATATCTCAAAGATTTGCTGAGATTTGACCCAAGTTCCTGTTTGGTTACTTTTTTGCTGATTTTGATTGGCTGTGCCGGACAAACGGTTTATAAAATCAAAACGCCATGGGATAACTTTTGTGAGGCTTGGTCTGAAGATCATCTCTGGTCATTTTGAAGAAGATATGACAAAAATTGTAGGAGGAGTAGGCTTTCAAAGGTTTTTGATAAAACCGGAAATAGCGGAAAATCTATATAACCGGAAATTGACGTCAAAGGGTGCGTTGAACTCGTCTTGATCCAGGGAATCCAATGGTACCTCATTTTTGAAAATCGGTCATACGGTTCAAAAGTTGCGTGTGTAAACACAAGTCCAACTTTGACCCATTGGTGGCGCTAGAGTGGTCTGATGGGATACATGAAACTTGGTGTAGGTATAGAAGGAACTGTCCTTAATGAGTGTGCCAAATTTAACAAAAAGTTATCCAAGGGTTCTAGGGGCTGCCATTGACTCCCATGGAACTAGAATAATAATAATAATAATAATAATAATAAAACTAACAATAACAATAGGTTTCCTCCTTACGGAGGAATCCTAATAAAACTAACAATAACAATAGGTTTCCTCCTTACGGAGGAATCCTAATAATAAATATAGCTGCAAGCAGCAATGGCGGATTCCTCCAAAACATTGCGAACCATTGAAAAATGTATATTCTTCACAAATTGTCACTGTATACAAACATCCATGCTGTAGACTTACCAATGGGATACCAAATCTGAAATGCAATACCATCAAGATCCACAAGGGCTTTTATTTCAAGCCAAGGAGTGAAGGGTGGGGGCTTGGTGAGCCTACCCATTCCAGAAAGCCTTGTATCTTTGGCCTGTAGCGTCACTTATGGGTGATATTGGGCCATTTGTGGTGTGGTAGTTACTCTTGGCCTATACTATCAATCTTTCAGGATTTTGAGAACTTTTTACCATTGCATACAAAATCGGAAATGCAATACCACCAAGATCCACATGGGCCTTTGCTAAAGACCAAGCAATGAGTGGGGGCTTGGTCAGCCCACAATTGCCTGAAATGTTGTGTATGCGTCTCGCCAAGCTTGCGCGTGTGTCAAGGGAAAGGCTGAGTGTGTGAGAATGTGGAGCACGCGCGCGCTGAGGAGCTGTACCAGACAAACGGTTGTGAAAATAAAAAATCTGTTGAATACATGAGTGAGGGTTGCTCTGACGATGATGTGTGCCAATTCTGGGGAAGATTGCACCAGAATTGAAGGAGGAGTAGCGAAAAAACGTGTTTCCTTAATCTTTATTGTACAGAAAAATCCAATATGGCGCCCGTTATAGGTTCTTGAGGTTTTTTTTGTTCCTCATGAGAAATAAGGCATATCTAATGAATTTCAGAATTTTGGGACAAATGGGATGCAAATGGCATCACTTTGAATATAGGCAAATTGGGGCATGGCTGTAGAGGTTTAAAAAGCTACCTCTGCCTAAACTGACATGCACCAACTCAGAGTATTGCGTTTCAATAACCTCTTCATTGCATTCACTCTTATTCCCATAGCTATTGTGGTAGCAAACAAGAATAACTACGTGTGGCCTACACATCAAACAAAACTTCTAGTCAATTGGAGTCATGGTTCATAAGAAGATATTTGTTCATTTTCAAAATGTTCACCGTACATGGTGGACTGTATGGGTCACCACTGTATAGTTTCCCATTATAAATAAGGCATGTATAGTTTCCGACGTTTTAGACTGATGGTGTGGAAATGCCATCACTTTGAAAATGGACAATTGGGGCGTGGCCGTAGCGCCACCTATGGGTAATGGTGGGTCATTTGTGGTGTGGTAGTTTCTCATGGCCTATACTATCAATGTTTCAGGATTTTGAGAACTTTTTACCATTGCATACAAAATCGGAAATGCAATACCATCAAGATCCACATGGGCCTTTGCTAAAGACCAAGCTATGAGTGGGGGCTTGGTCAGCCCACAATTGCCTGAAATGTTGTGTATGCGTCTCGTCAAGCTTGCGCGTGTGTCAAGTGAAAGGCTGAGTGTGTGAGAATGTGGAGCGCGCGCGCTGAGGAGCAGGGGAGACATTTCATTGGAAATTTCCTTAACAATTAGCCAAGCATGCATTTTTTTAATATTCACCAAAAATCAACTTTTCATTTTACAGTCAACTTTTTCTGAGATTTGTGTACTAAACATTCTCAAGAGTCTTCATGAACTTGTGATTGAATCAGAGTACCAGTTTTTGACTGGCGGATGTGTAAAGCATTATTTTAGCGTTAGAAATAAAAAAGATTTCCTTTATTTCAATCATTTTTTAAGATATTAATTTGCCTTCTCACATGGGAACATGATGTAGTGTCTTTCACGTGACACACCAAGTTTGGTGTTGATATTTCAAAGATTTGCTGAGATTTGATCCAACTTCCTGTTTGGTTGCTTTGTTGACGATTTTGATTGGCTGTACCAGACAAACGGTTTTGAAATTCAAAAATCTGTTGAAGAATTCAGTGAGGGTTGCTCTGATGATGATACCTGCCAATTCTGGGGAAGATTGGACAAAAATTGTAGGAGAAGTAGCAAAAAAACGTGTTTCCTAAATCTTTATTGTCCAAAAAAATCAAATATGGCGGCCGTTATAGGTTATTGAGGCTTTTTTGTTCCTCATGAGAAATAAGTCATATCTAATGAATTTCAGAATTTTGGGACAAATGGGATGCGAATGGCCTCACTTTGTAAATGGAAAATTGGGGCTTGGCCGTAGCGCCACCCATGGATAATGGTGCGTCATTTGTGGTGTGGTAGTTACTCCTGGCCTATACTATCAATGTTTCAGGATTTTGAGAACTTTTTCTAAAATGCATTACCATCAAGATCCACAAGGGCCTTCACTTCAAGCCAAGGAATGAGTGGGGGCTTGGTCAGCCCACAATTGCCTGAAATGTTGTGTTTGCGTCTCGCCAAGCCCGCGCGTGTGTCAAGGGAAAGGCTGAGTGTGTGAGAATGTGGAGCGCGCGTGCTGAGGTGCAGAGGGAGACATTACATTGAAAATTTCGTTAGCAATTAGCCAAGCATGCATGTTTCAAATATTCACCAAAAATCTACTTTTCATGTTACAGTCAACTTTTCCTCAGATTTGTGTACTAAACATTCTCAAGAGTCTTCATATGAACTTGTGATTGAATCAGAGTATCAGTTTTTTACTGGCGGATGTGTAAAGCATTATTTTAGCGTTAGCGATAAATTTGATTTGCTTTATATCAACCATTTTTGGAGATATGAAATAGCCTTTGCATATGGTAACATGTTGTAGTGTCGTCCACCGATATACCAAGTTTAGTGTTGATATCTCAAAGATTTGCTGAGATTTGACCCAAGTTCCTGTTTGGTTTCTTTTATTGCTGATTTTGATTGGCTGTGCCGGACAAACGGTTTATAAAATCAAAACGCCATGGGATAACTTTTGTGAGGCTTGGTCTGAAGATCATGTATGGTCATTTTGAAGAAGATATGACAAAAATTGTAGGAGGAGTAGGCTTTCAAAGGTTTTTGATACAACCGGAAATAGCGGAAAATCTATATAACCGGAAATTGACGTCATAGGGTGCGTTGAACTCGTCTTGATCCAGGGAATCCAATGGTACCTCATTTTTGAAAATCAGTCATACGGTTCAAAAGTTGCGTGTGTAAACACAAGTCCAACTTTGACCCATTGGTGGCGCTAGAGTGGTCTGATGGGATACATGAAACTTGGTGTAGGTATAGAAGGAACTGTCCTTAATGAGTGTGCCAAATTTAACAAAAAGTTATCCAAGGGTTCTAGGGGCTGCCATTGACTCCCATGGAACTAGAATAATAATAATAAATATAACTGCAAGCAGCAATGGCGGATTCCTCCAAACATTGCAAACCACTGAAAAATGTATATTCTTTACAAATTGTCAATGTAAAATTCCATGCTGCAGACTTACCAATGGGATACCAAATCTGAAATGCAATACCATCAAGATCCACAAGGGCTTTTATTTCAAGCCAAGGAGTGAAGGGAGGGGGCTTGGTGAGCCTACCCATTCCAGAAAGCCTTGTATCTTTGTGTATCAGGGCGTGGCCTGTAGCGTCACTTATGGGTGATATTGGGCCATTTGTGGTGTGGTAGTTACTCTTGGCCTATACTATCAATGTTTCAGGATTTTGAGAACTTTTTACCATTGCATACAAAATCGGAAATGCAATACCACCAAGATCCACATGGGCCTTTGCTAAAGACCAAGCAATGAGTGGGGGCTTGGTCAGCCCACAATTGCCTGAAAGGTTGTGTATGCGTCTCGCCAAGCTTGCGCATGTGTCAAGGGAAAGGCTGAGTGTGTGAGAATGTGGAGCGCGCGCGCTGAGAAGCAGAGGGAGACATGACATTGGAAATTTCATTAGCAATTAGTCAAGCATGCATGTTTCAAATATTCACCAAAATTAAACTTTTCATGTTACAGTCAACTTTTTCTGAGATTTGTGTACTAAACATTCTCAAGAGTCTTTATGAACATGTGATTGAATCAGAGTTTTTTGACTGGCGGATGTTATAAGCATTATTTTAGCGTTAGATAGAAATAAATTAGATTTCCTTTATTTCAATCATTTTTTAAGATATTAACTTGCCTTCTCACATGGGAACATGATGTAGTGTCTTTCACGTGACACACCAAGTTTGGTGGTGATATTTCAAAGATTTGCTGAGATTTGATCCAACTTCCTGTTTGGTTGCTTTGTTGACGATTTTGATTGGCTGTACCGGACAAACGGTTTTTAAATTCAAAAATCTGTTGAAGAATTCAGTGAGGGTTGCTCTGACGATGATACCTGCCAATTCTGGGGAAGATTGGACAAAAATTGTAGGAGAAGTAAAGAAAAAACGTGCTTCCTAAATCTTTATTGTACAAAAAAATCCAATATGGCGGCCGTTATAGGTTATTGAGGCTTTTTTGTTCCTCATGAGAAATAAGGCATATCTAATGAATTTCAGAATTTTGGGACAAATGGGATGCGAATGGCATCACTTTGTAAATGGAAAATTGGGGCTTGGCCGTAGCGCCACCTATGGATAATGGTGCGTCATTTGTGGTGTGGTAGTTACTCCTGGCCTATACTATCAATGTTTCAGGATTTTGAGAACTTTTTCTAAAATGCATTACCATCAAGATCCACAAGGGCCTTCACTTCAAGCCAAGGAATGAGTGGGGGCTTGGTCAGCCCACAATTGCCTGAAATGTTGTGTATGCGTCTCGCCAAGCCCGCGCGTGTGTCAAGGGAAAGGCTGAGTGTGTGAGAATGTGGAGCAAGCGCGCGCTGAAGAGCAGGGGAGACATTTCATTGAAAATTTCGTTAGCAATTAGCCAAGCATGCATGTTTCAAATATTCACCACAAATCGACTTTTCATGTTACAGTCAACTTTTCCTCAGATTTGTGTACTAAACATTCTCAAGAGTCTTCATATGAACTTGTGATTGAATCAAAGTATCAGTTTTTGACCGGCGGATGTGTAAAGCATTATTTTAGCGTTAGCGATAAATTCGATTTGCTTTATATCAATCATTTTTTGAGATATGAAGTTGCCTTTGCACATGGTAACATGTTGTAGTGTCGTCCACCGATATACCAAGTTTAGTGTTGATATCTCAAAGATTTGCTGAGATTTGACCCAAGTTCCTGTTTGGTTACTTTTTTGCTGATTTTGATTGGCTGTGCCGGACAAACGGTTTAGAAAATCAAAACGCCATGGGATAACTTTTGTGAGGCTTGGTCTGAAGATCATCTCTGGTCATTTTGAAGAAGATATGACAAAAATTGTAGGAGGAGTAGGCTTTCAAAGGTTTTTGATACAACCGGAAATAGCGGAAAATCTATATAACCGGAAATTGACGTCATAGGGTGCGTTGAACTCGTCTTGATCCAGGGAATCCAATGGTACCTCATTTTTGAAAATCAGTCATACGGTTCAAAAGTTGCGTGTCTAAACACAAGTCCAACTTTGACCCATTGGTGGCGCTAGAGTGGTCTGATGGGATACATGAAACTTGGTGTAGGTATAGAAGGAACTGTCCTTAATGAGTGTGCCAAATTTAACAAAAAGTTATCCAAGGGTTCTAGGGGCTGCCATTGACTCCCATGGAACTAGAATAATAATAATAATAATAATAAAACTAACAATAACAATAGGTTTCCTCCTTACGGAGGAATCCTAAATATAACTGCAAGCAGCAATGGCGGATTCCTCCAAACATTGCAAACCATTGAAAAATTTATATTCTTTACAAATTGTCACTGTAAAAATCCATGCTGCAGACTTACCGATGGGACACCAAATCTGAAATGCAATACCATCAAGATCCACAAGAGCTTTTATTCCGAGCCAAGGAGTGAAGGGAGGGGGCTTGGTGAGCCTACCCATTCCAGAAAGCCTTGTATCTTTGTGCATCAGGGCGTGGCCAGTAGCGTCACCTATGGGTGATGTTGGGCCATTTGTGGTGTGGTAGTTACTGTTAACCTATACTATCAATGTCTCAGGATTTTTAGAACTTTTTACCATTGCATACAAAATCGGAAATGCAATACCATCAAGATCCACATGGGCCTTTGCTAAAGACCAAGAAATGAGTGGGGGCTTGGTCAGCCCACAATTGTCTGAAATGTTGTGTATGCGTCTCGCCAAGCTTGCGCGTGTCAAGGGAAAGGCTGAGTGTGTGAGAATGTGGAGCGCGCGTGCTGAGGGTCAGGGGAGACATTTCATTGGAAATTTCCTTAACAATTAGCAGAGCATGCATTTTTCAAATATTCACCAAAAATCAACTTTTCATCTTAGAGTCAACTTTTTCTGAGATTTGTGTACTAAACATTCTCAAGAGTCTTTATGAACATGTGATTGAATCAGAGGTTTTTGACTGGCGGGTGTGTAAAGCATTATTTTAGCGTTAGATAGAAATAAATTAGATTTCCTTTATTTCAATCATTTTTTAAGATATTAATTTGCCTTCTCACATGGGAACATGATGTAATGTCTTTGAAATTCAAAAATCTGTTGAAGAATTCAGTGAGGGTTGCTCTGACGATGATACCTGCCAATTCTGGGGACGATTGGACAAAAATTGTAGGAGAAGTAAAGAAAAAACGTGTTTCCTAAATCTTTATTGTACAAAAAAATCCAATATGGCGGCCGTTATAGGTTATTGAGGCTTTTTTGTTCCTCATGAGAAATAAGGCATATCTAATGAATTTCAGAATTTTGGGACAAATGGGATGCGAATGGCATCACTTTGTAAATGGAAAATTGGGGCTTGGCCGTAGCGCCACCTATGGATAATGGTGCGTCATTTGTGGTGTGGTAGTTACTCCTGGCCTATACTATCAATGTTTCAGGATTTTGAGAACTTTTTCTAAAATGCATTACCATCAAGATCCACAAGGGTCTTCACTTCAAGCCAAGGAGTGAAGGGAGGGGGCTTGGTGAGCCTACCCATTCCAGAAAGCCTTGTATCTTTGTGTATCAGGTCGTGGCCTGTAGCGTCACTTATGGGTGATATTGGGCCATTTGTGGTGTGGTAGTTACTCTTGGCCTATACTATCAATGTTTCAGGATTTTGAGAACTTTTTACCATTGCATACAAAATCGGAAATGCAATACCATCAAGATCCACATGGGCCTTTGCTAAAGACCAAGCAATGAGTGGGGCTTGGTCAGCCCACAATTGCCTGAAATGTTGTGTATGCGTCTCGTCAAGCTTGCGCGTGTGTCAGGGAAAGGCTGAGTGTGTGAGAATGTGGAGCGCGCGCGCTGAGGAGCAGGGGAGACATTTCATTGGAAATTTCCTTAACAATTAGCCAAGCAAGCATTTTTCAAATATTCACCTAAATTCAACTTTTCATCTTACAGTCAACTTTTTCTGAGATTTGTGTACTAAACATTCTCAAGAGTCTTCATGAACTTGTGATTGAATCAGAGTTTTTTGACTGCCGTAACTGTAAAGCATTATTTTAGCGTTAGAAATAAATTAGATTTCCTTTATTTCAATCATTTTTTAAGATATTAATTTGCCTTCTCACATGGGAACATGACGTAGTGTCTTTCACGTGACACACCAAGTTTGGTGTTGATATTTCAAAGATTTGCTGAGATTTGATCCAACTTCCTGTTTGGTTGCTCTGTTGACGATTTTGATTGGCTGTACCGGACAAACGGTTTTGAAATTCAAAAATCTGTTGAAGATTTCAGTGAGGGTTAATCTGACGATGATACCTGGCAATTCTGGGGAAGATTGGACAAAAATTGTAATAGAAGTAGCGAAAAAACGTGTTTCCTAAATCTTTATTGTACAAAAAAATCCAATATGGCGGCCGTTATAGGTTATTGAGGCTTTTTTGTTCCTCGTGAGAAATAAGGCATATCTAATTGAATTTCAGAATTTTGGGACAAATGGGATGAGAATGGCATCACTTTGTAAATAGACAATTGGGGCTTGGCCGTAGCGCCACCTATGGATAATGGTGCGTCATTTGTGGTGTGGTAGTTACTCCTGGCCAATACTATCAATGTTTCAGGATTTTGAGAACTTTTTCTAAAATGCATTACCATCAAGATCCACAAGGGCCTTCACTTCAAGCCAAGGAATGAGTGGGGGCTTTGTCAGCCCACAATTGCCTGAAATGTTGTGTATGCGTCTCGCCAAGCCCGCGCGTGTGTCAAGGGAAAGGCTGAGTGTGTGAGAATGTGGAGCACGCGCGCGCTGAAGAGCAGGGGAGACATTTCATTGAAAATTTCGTTAGCAATTAGCCAAGCATGCATTTTTCAAATATTCACCACAAATCGACTTTTCATGTTACAGTCAACTTTTCCTCAGATTTGTGTACTAAACATTCTCAAGAGTCTTCATATGAACTTGTGATTGAATCAAAGTATCAGTTTTTGACCGGCGGATGTGTAAAGCATTATTTTTGCGTTAGCGATAAATTCAATTTGCTTTAAATCAACCATTTCTGGAGATATGAAATAGCCTTTGCACATGGTAACATGTTGTAGTGTCTTCCTTGTGACATACCAAGTTACGTGTTGATATCTCAAAGATTTGCTGAGATTTGACCCAAGTTCCTGTTTGGTTACTTTTTTGCTGATTTTGATTGGCTGTGCCGGACAAACGGTTTAGAAAATCAAAACGCCATGGGATAACTTTTGTGAGGCTTGGTCTGAAGATCATCTCTGGTCATTTTGAAGAAGATATGACAAAAATTGTAGGAGGAGTAGGCTTTCAAAGGTTTTTGATACAACCGGAAATAGCGGAAAATCTATATAACCGGAAATTGACGTCATATGGTGCGTTGAACTCGTCTTGATCCAGGGAATCCAATGGTACCTCATTTTTGAAAATCAGTCATACGGTTCAAAAGTTGCGTGTGTAAACACAAGTCCAACTTTGACCCATTGGTGGCGCTAGAGTGGTCTGATGGGATACATGAAACTTGGTGTAGGTATAGAAGGAACTGTCCTTAATGAGTGTGCCAAATTTGTCAAAAAGTTATCCAAGGGGTCTAGGGGCTGCCATTGACTCCCATGGAACTAGAATAATAATAATAATAATAATAATAAAACTAACAATAACAATAGGTTTCCTCCTTACGGAGGAATCCTAAATATAACTGCAAGCAGCAATGGCGGATTCCTCCAAACATTGCAAACCATTGAAAATGTATATTCTTTACAAATTGTCACTGTAAAATTCCATGCTGCAGACTTACCAATGGGATACCAAATCTGAAATGCAATACCATAAAGATCCACAAGGGCTTTTATTTCAAGCCAAGGAGTGAAGGGAGGGGGCATGGTGAGCCTACACATTCCAGAAAGCCTTCTATCTTTGTGTATCAGGGCGTGGCCTGTAGCGTCACTTATGGGTGATATTGGGCCATTTGTGGTGTGGTAGTTACTCTTGGCCTATACTATCAATGTTTCAGGATTTTGAGAACTTTTTACCATTGCATACAAAATCGGAAATGCAATACCATCAAGATCCACACGGGCCTTTGCTAAAGACCAAGCAATGAGTGGGGGCTTGGTCAGCCCACAATTGAATCCAATATGGCGGCCGTTATAGGTTATTGAGGCTTTTTTGTTCCTCATGAGAAATAAGGCATATCTAATGAATTTCAGATTTTTGGAACAAATGGGATGAGAATGGCATCACTTTGTAAATGGAAAATTGGGGCTTGGCCGTAGCGCCACCTATGGATAATGGTGCGTCATTTGTGGTGTGGTAGTTACTCCTGGCCTATACTATCAATGTTTCAGGATTTTGAGAACTTTTTCTAAAATGCATTACCATCAAGATCCACAAGGGCCTTCACTTCAAGCCAAGGAATGAGTGGGGGCTTGGTCAGCCCACAATTGCCTGAAATGTTGTGTATGCGTCTCGCCAAGCCCGCGCGTGTGTCAAGGGAAAGGCTGAGTGTGTGAGAATGTGGAGCGCGCGCGCGCTGAAGAGCAGGGGAGACATTTCATTGAAAATTTCGTTAGCAATTAGCCAAGCATGCATGTTTCAAATATTCACATAAAATCGACTTTTCATGTTACAGTCAACTTTTCCTCAGATTTTTGTACTAAACATTCTCAAGAGTCTTCATATATCTTATCATCCCTGTGCCCAAAAAGCCAAGGCCAACAGGACATAATGACTACAGACCCGTCGCCCTGACCTCTGTGGTAATGAAGTCTTTCGAGCGCCTGGTGCTGGCACACCTTAAATCCATCACTGACCCTCTACTGGACCCCCTGCAGTTTGCCTACAGAGCCAACAGGTCTGTGGACGATGCAGTTAACATGGCCCTCCACTTCACCCTACAGCACCTGGACTCCCCAGCATCCTATGCCAGGATCCTGTTTGTGGACTTCAGCTCTGCCTTCAACACCATCATCCCCGCCCTGCTTCAGGACAAGCTCTCCCAGCTGAACGTGCCTGATTCCACCTGCAGGTGGATCACAGACTTCCTGTCTGACAGGAAGCAGTGCGTTAAGCTGGGAACACAAGTCTCTGACTCCCGGTCCATCAGCACCGGATCACCTCAGGGCTGCGTCCTTTCTCCTCTGCTCTTCTCCCTGTACACCAACAGTTGCACCTCCAGTCATCCGTCCGTCAAACTCCTGAAGTTTGCGGACGACACCACCCTTATTGGGCTCATCTCTGGTGGAGACGAGTCTGATTATAGGTGGGAAGCGGCCAACCTGGTGACCTGGTGCAGCCAGAACAACTTAGAGCTCAATGCTCTTAAGACAGTGGAGATGGTTGTGGACTTCAGGAGGAACACAGCCCCACTCACCCCCATCACCCTGTGTGACTCCCCAGTCAACACTGTGGAGTCCTTCCGCTTCCTGGGCACTATCCTCTCCCAGGACCTCAAGTGGGAACTGAACATCAGCTCCCTCATCAAGAAAGCACAACAGAGGATGTACTTCCTTCGGCAGCTGAAGAAGTTCAACCTGCCAAAGACAATGATGGTGCACTTCTACTCAGCCATCATTGAGTCCATCCTCACCTCCTCCATCACCGTCTGGTACGCTGCTGCCACTGCCAAGGACAAGAGCAGACTGCAGCGTATCATCCGTACTGCTGAGAAGGTGATTGGCTGCAATCTGCCTACCCTCGAGGACCTGCACACCTCGAGGACCCTGAGGCGAGCGAGGAAGATTGTGGCCGACTCCTCCCACCCTGGACACTCCCTGTTTCAGTCACTCCCCTCCGGCAGAAGGCTGCGGTCTATCAGGACCAATACCTCACGCCACAAAAACAGTTTCTTCCCTTCCGCTGTTGGCCTCTTCAACAAGGCCAAGGGACCACACTGACTCAAATGACTTATTGCTTAAAACACACTGCTTTTGCACTGCACCACAACATGGTATCTTGTACATTTGTATTTTTTGTAATATTTGTATTTTTGTATTTTTATATTGTAATTTACGGCAACTTATATTTATCCCACTTAGTACTGCTAGTTTATGTACCCTTAGTATAGTTAGTCCACATATTTAAATTTTAGGTATATGTTTATTGTATGCACCTTCCTGCCAAAGCAAATTCCTTGTCTGTGCAAACTTTCATGGCGAATAAATCCCTTTCTGATTCTGATTCTGATTCTGATATGAACTTGTGATTGAATCAAAGTATCAGTTTTTGACCGGCGGATGTGTAAAGCATTATTTTAGCGTGAGCGATAAATTCGATTTGCTTTATATCAATCATTTTTTGAGATATGAAGTTGCCTTTGCACATGGTAACATGTTGTAGTGTCGTCCACCGATGTACCAAGTTTAGTGTTGATATCTCAAAGATTTGCTGAGATTTGACCCAAGTTCCTGTTTGGTTACTTTTTTGCTTATTTTGATTGGCTGTGCCGGACAAACAGTTTAGAAAATCAAAACGCCATGGGATAAGTTTTGTGAGGCTTGGTCTGAAGATCATCTCTGGTCATTTTGAAGTAGATATGACAAAAATTGTAGGAGGAGTAGGCTTTCAAAGGTTTTTGATACAACCGGAAATAGCGGAAAATCTATATAACTGGAAATTGACGTCATAGGGTGCGTTGAACTCGTCTTGATCCAGGGAATCCACTGGTACCTCATTTTTGAAAATCAGTCATACGGTTCAAAAGTTGCGTGTGTAAACACAAGTCCAACTTTGACCCATTGGTGGCGCTAGAGTGGTCTGATGGGATACATGAAACTTGGTGTAGGTATAGAAGGAACTGTCCTTAATGAGTGTGCCAAATTTAACAAAAAGTTATCCAAGGGTTCTAGGGGCTGCCATTGACTCCCATGGAACTAGAATAATAATAATAATAATAATAATAAAACTAACAATAACAATAGGTTTCCTCCTTACGGAGGAATCCTAATAAAACTAACAATAACAATAGGTTTCCTCCTTACGGAGGAATCCTAATAATAAAACTAACAATAACAATAGGTTTCCTCCTTACGGAGGAATCCTAAATATAACTGCAAGCAGCAATGGCGGATTCCTCCAAACATTGCAAACCATTGAAAATGTATATTCTTTACAAATTGTCACTGTAAAATTCCATGCTGCAGACTTACCAATGGGATACCAAATCTGAAATGCAATACCATAAAGATCCACAAGGGCTTTTATTTCAAGCCAAGGAGTGAAGGGAGGGGGTTTGGTGAGCCTACACATTCCAGAAAGCCTTCTATCTTTGTGTATCAGGGCGTGGCCTGTAGCGTCACTTATGGGTGATATTGGGCCATTTGTGGTGTGGTAGTTACTCTTGGCCTATACTATCAATGTTTCAGGATTTTGATAACTTTTTACCATTGCATACAAAATCGGAAATGCAATACCATCAAGATCCACACGGGCCTTTGCTAAAGACCAAGCAATGAGTGGGGGCTTGGTCAGCCCACAATTGAATCCAATATGGCGGCCGTTATAGGTTATTGAGGCTTTTTTGTTCCTCATGAGAAATAAGTCATATCTAATGAATTTCAGAATTTTGGGACAAATGGGATGCGAATGGCCTCACTTTGTAAATGGAAAATTGGGGCTTGGCCGTAGCGCCACCCATGGATAATGGTGCGTCATTTGTGGTGTGGTAGTTACTCCTGGCCTATACTATCAATGTTTCAGGATTTTGAGAACTTTTTCTAAAATGCATTACCATCAAGATCCACAAGGGCCTTCACTTCAAGCCAAGGAATGAGTGGGGGCTTGGTCAGCCCACAATTGCCTGAAATGTTGTGTATGCGTCTCGCCAAGCCCGCGCGTGTGTCAAGGGAAAGGCTGAGTGTGTGAGAATGTGGAGCGCGCGTGCTGAGGAGCAGAGGGAGACATTACATTGAAAATTTCGTTAGCAATTAGCCAAGCATGCATGTTTCAAATATTCACCAAAAATCTACTTTTCATGTTACAGTCAACTTTTCCTCAGATTTGTGTACTAAACATTCTCAAGAGTCTTCATGAACTTCTGATTGAATCAGAGTTTTTTGACTGGCGGATGTGTAAAGCATTATTTGAGCGTTAGAAATAAATTAGATTTCCTTTATTTCAATCATTTTTTAAGATATTAATTTGCCTTCTCACATGGGAACATGATGTAGTGTCTTTCACGTGACACACAAAGTTTGGTGTTGATATTTCAAAGATTTGCTGAGTTTTGATCCAACTTCCTGTTTGGTTGCTTTGTTGGCTATACCGGACAAACTGTTTTAAAATTCAAAAATCTGTTGAAGAATTCAGTGAGGGTTGCTCTGACGATGATACCTGCCAATTCTGGGGAAGATTGGACACAAATTGTAGGAGATGTTGCGAAAAAACGTGTTTCCTAAATCTTTATTGTAGAGAAAAATCCAATATGGTGGCCGTTAAAGGTTATTGAGGCTTTTTTGTTCCTCATGAGAAATAAGGCATATCTAATGAATTTCAGAATTTTGGGACAAATGGGATGCGAATGGCATCACTTTGTAAATGGAAAATTGGGGCTTGGCCGTAGCGCCACCTATGGATAATGGTGCGTCATTTGTGGTGTGGTAGTTACTCCTGGCCTATACTATCGGAAACACACTAGATCTAGTGATAACAACTGGACTAAATATCAATAATATTTCAATAACTGATCTACCCCTCTCAGACCATCATTATATACTTTTTAATGTGGAAATTATCCTAACAAAAACCAAAAAAGAATTCTTAGTCCATAGAAGATATTTAGACGATACAGCTATGATGACATTTTCTGAACAATTTGCTCTACATGAGCCGACTTACCATGATTGCTCTCTGAATGAAATGGTAGAGAACCTCAATTATGCACTATTATCTGTGTTAGACTCTGTTGCACCACTGAAAACCAAAAAGAAGTGCACAAGCAGAACCTCCCCATGGATGAGAAATAAAAATGTTAGTGAAACGAAAAGAAAATGCCGTGCAGCAGAGAGAAAATGGAGGAAAACAAAGATCACTATCCACTACAATATCTACAAAGATACACTAACCACCTTTAACAAAACCATCCGTCTAGCAAGGAGAGAATATTTCTCCAACATTATTACAGAAAATGCCAGAAATTCCAGAGTTCTTTTCTCCACCATTGACCAGCTGCTAAACACTGTCCCTGCCCCACCTCCATCCTCAGCAGTTAAATGTGAAGAGCTTGCTTTGTTCTTCAAGAACAAAATAACTTTGATTAGAGCGAGTATTATTAATAGTGGGGTCGAAACTGACATCAGTAGATTCTGCAACATAACCATGAGCACATTTACCTGTATCACACTTAGTGAACTTTCCAAAATTGTCAGCGAATCTAACTCCACAACCTCAGATATTGATCCTATACCCACAACATTCTTTAAGCGAGTGTTTGATAGTGTCTCAGGTCCGGTGCTAGAGATTATAAACACATCCCTTAGAACTGGCGTCTTCCCAGATGCCTTCAAAACAGCTGTTGTAAAGCCCCTATTAAAGAAACCCAAATTGGATAACAGTCTACTTGCAAATTACAGACCAATATCAAACCTCCCATTTATTAGTAAAGTACTGGAAAAGATAGTTTTAGTCCAATTAAATTATTTTCTTGAAGAAAATAACATCCTGGAAGTCTCGCAGTCAGGTTTCAGGAAATATCACAGTACTGAAACTGCTCTCACCAAAATAATTAGCGACCTCAGACTAAACTCTGATGCAAATAAAGTCTCTATCCTTATCCTGTTAGATCTCAGTGCAGCATTTGATACAATTGATCACGACATCCTAATCAATAGACTGGAAAAGCTTATTGGGTTCACGGATAGTGTATTGAACTGGCTGAAATCATATATCACAGGAAGGAAGTTTTATGTTAAGCTTTTATTGGTTTTACCAAAATTAAAAACAGTTATTTACAGCATTGGTAAAAACTTCCACCACATTTCACCCAGTGTCGATACGTCAATCACAATCACCCTTTACCTCAAAACGAAAAACACAAATTCACCAGTGTGGGCCCTCCCTGCGCCAACCTAAACCCTCCAGGAAAGCGAGGAAAAACTCCTCACAAAAACTCTTTGAGAAAATTAAGAAGAAACCTCGGGAGGAGCCATTCGAGGGGGTATCCCCTCCTCCAGGGATGGTTGGGGGTGCTGCAGGTCGGGCCGAGTCCAAGTGCAGTGCAAATGATGTGTGTCTGAGGTGAGAGTTTCTGTAACGTTCCGGTAAGTGGGGTGGGGTGTGTGGGTGGCGGGGTTGGAGGGGCCAGACTTCTTGATGAGTGGGATGGGGGGGGGGTTTCTTGTGGCGGGGGGTGGGGGGTGTAGTGTCCTTTTCGGGGGCCCAGGGAGAGGGGTTCCAGGTGCTGCAGCTGGTGTGCCGGGGAGGGGCGATGACCGGTCCTTGGGGGGGAGGGGGGGGGGGGGGGGGGGGTAGAGGGTGCTGCTGCTGGGATGGTGTTGGCAAACTGGAACCCTTGTGGCCTGGTGGGTTTCTCCTCTCCGGACCCTCGTACTGGGGACAGGTGTTGGTGTCCCTGGGTCTTCGGGCTTGGTGCCGGAACGGGTGAAGCGGTGGGGTGAGTGGAGTGGTGGCTGCCAGGGCGGTGGTGATGGTGTTGGGGGCGATGAGGGTGTTGGACGGGGAACGCCGCCGGCCTTCGGGGACGGAGCATGTAGTGCAGAGATGGTGTGGTGGCATGGGGGGCTGAGTTAGATGGACACGTCCTTCCACCTCTCCACCCCCCATGTGTCTCTGGCGGTGTCCGGGTTATTTTTAAAGTCCAGGATGGCGTAGTCCCTGAGGAGGAGAGTGATTCTCCTCCTCTGGACAATGAAAGGGTGGTCCTGTTGATGATAGACCCTGCTGTTCCTTGTCTCCCATATCACCTGCTTGACGGCGCTGACGATCCTCCACTGATGTTGTAGGCGGGGGGTCGTACAGCCCCCCGGAGGACCGAACAGGATGTCGTCCGCCGTCAAGCGAGGCAAGGTGTTGTTCCTGTAGAGGGAGACAGAGGGAACAAACAGGGCCCAGACCCGCCTGGCCACGGTGCACTTGACAAACAGGTGGTAAATGTTTTCAGTGTCAGTGCAACCGTGGGGGCAGAGCTCGGTACGGGCCATGCGCCGTCTATGCATGAATTCTCTGGTGGGGAGACAGCCGTGAGCAGTTGACCAATTCAAATCCTTTTGTTTATTGTTGATGCATTTATGGTTAATGTTTTTCCATACCTGTTGGATGTCCAGGGCCGGCCTGGCCTTGGGTGGTGTGGTGATGTCCTTCCCTCTGATGTGTGCCATGATGTCCTTGTATTTCCAGGAGGCCAGGCCGGCTGCAGGCAGACCCGTCCTGAAGGCAAAGTTCTTCCACTCCCTGTATACTTTTGGGGGGTCCCAGCAGTAGGGCACAGTGTGGTTGATGGTGGTGTTGGTGATACGGAGTGCTCTGAGTATGGGTGTGGCGAAGTACCTCTCAAAGGTTCCTGCCTTCCTGTCCGGTTTATGGATATTTGTGACCAGTCGTGAGAGGCCCTGTGCCCTAATGATGTTGAGGATGTCTGGGACCCCCTTCCCCCCCTTCTCCTCTGCGCTGAACATGATGGTCCTCTTCAAGCGCTCCATGGTGCTCCCCCAGACAAAGGTGAACATCAGGCGCTCGATGGTTTTGCTCGTCACCCTGTCCGGGGGAAACACCCTCCCGACGTAGAGGAGAATGGGGAGGATAATTGCCTTCAGGATCAAGATCTTGCCCGTTATTGTGAGGGACCGTGCACTCCATTGGGCGATCTTTTGCTTGGCATGGCTGATGGTGTTGGCCCAGGTCAGGGTCCCTTTCCCGTTGTTCTGGTAGATGACTCCGAGCAGCTTGATGTTGTCTGTCTTTACAGGGAAAGAGGTGGTGATGTCTTCTTTCCAGTGTTGCGACAGGTACAGTTCGCTCTTACCTCGATTGACCAGGGCGCCAGTGGCTGCACAGTAGTCGTCCACCACCTTCGTTGCCGCGGCGATGGACCGACTATCTGTGCCGACGATGGTGATGTCGTCCATGTACGCCACCACCCGGAGCCTCTCTCCCTGGGCCCCCGGGAGGTGATAACCCTGGATGTTCTGTGTAGCTCTGATTTTACGGAGGAAAGGCTCCAGGTAGATGACGTACAGCAGGGGTGCTAGGGGGCATCCTTGTCTGACCCCAGACCGGATGGGAAAGGGGTCTGTTAGCTGTCTGTTGACCAGGACTCTGCTTGTGATGTTGTTGTAGCAGAGCCTGGTCCAGTGGATGAGGTGTTGTGGGAAGTTCATCCTCCCTAGCACCTCCTGCAGGAAGCCATGGCTTACCCGGTCGAAGGCCTTCTCTTGGTCGAGGCAGAGGAGCGCGAAGGGGGACCTCCGCTCCTGGGAGTGGAAGATGAGGTCTCTCACCAGGAGCAGGTTGTCGTTTATGGACCTTCCGGGGACGCCGCAGGTCTGGTCCGGGTTGATGATTGCGGGGAGGTGTGTTTGGAAGCGCCACATGAGGGCCTTCGTGAGGATTTTGTAGTCGGAACAGAGGAGGTTGATGGGGCGCCAATTCCGGAGGTCCTTGAGGTCCCCCTTCTTGGGTATTAGTGTTACTGTACTCTGTCTCATCGATTCTCCTAGCCTCCTTTCCCTGTAGACCGCTCGGAGGACCTGGGCCAGATCGCCCTTGATGAGTTCCCAGAAGGCCTGATAGAATTCCGCCGGGATCCCGTCCGGTCCCGGGGCCTTCTGGGTGTTCATGGCGTGCACGGCCCGGGTGAGCTCCTCCAGACTCAGCTCTGGTTCCTCGCCCTCGCCCCCCTCTTTGATTTGGTCCAGACCGTCGAGGAAGGTTTCCGCCAGAGTCCCGTCCGCCGGCTTGGTGTCGAACAGCCGGCCGTAGAACTCCTCGGTCACCCTCCTGATGTCGTCGCTGTCTGTGACGGTCTGGCCGCTGGTGTTATAGAGGGACAGGATGCCTTGTTGTTTAGACCGTGCCCTGCGGAAGAAGTATTTGGTGCATTTCTCCTCCTCCTCCAGGCCCTAGAGTTTATCCCTGAAAGTCTTCCTCTCCTGTTCTTCCCGATAGAGTGTGGCCAGGTGCTCCTTGGTCTCTGACAGCTCCCGGGTCACGTCGAATCCTCTGAGTTGGAGGAGGCTCAGGCGTTGCAGGGCCCCGTTGTGGTGGTAGAAACGGGCCCTCTGTTCCCGAGCCTTCCTCCTTCCCACCCCTCCGAAGAACCCCTTGACCCGGGACTTGACCATTTCCCACCACTCTATCGGGGATGTAAATAGTTCTTTCAGGGTCCTCCACTCCAGGTAGCGCCTGGAGAAGGAGTGGCTGATGGAGGGGTCCTGGAGTACAGATGTGTTCATCCTCCAGGGCCCCCTCGTTGGTCTGGCTGGTCCCTCCCATCGCAGGGTCACGGTCAGCATCCTGTGGTCTGAGAAGTGCGTCGCCTGGGTCTTGAAGGAGCACACTCCCAGACCTGGCGAGAGCAAGAACATGTCGATCCTTGAAGAGGCAGAGCCCGAGGATCTCACCCACGTGTGTGTTGGGGGGGAGGTGCCGCCGACATCCATCAGGGAGAAGTCATTGATGATGTCCTGTAGTGCTTTGGTGGATCTGTCCTTCCAGGGTTTGCTCCGATCCTCATCCCTCAGGGCGCAGTTGAAATCACCCCCTACCAATACTGGCATGGGGGTCATCAGAAGAGGTCGAAGCTTCGCGTAGAGGGAGACTCTCTCTGTGGCGTTGGAGGGGCCGTAGACGTTGATGACCCTGAGCGGGGAACCCCGGACCTCCAGGTCGACGGCCAGGATCCGCCCGCTCTCGACGACTCGGTGGCTGGTTTGTCGGAGAAATGGATTGGCCACCAACATCCCGACCCCATCCGATTTATTGGTGTTGGAACCTGACCAGAGAGAGTCTCCCCGAGTCCACTCCCCCTCCAGAAGTGCATCCATCTCCATGTAGGGGATGGCACACTCCTGGAGGAGGTAGATGTCGGCCGGTTGTGTTGAGAGGTGTCTGAAAACGGTTGCCCTCTTCTCCAGTCGTAACATGCTGCGGGTGTTGAGTGATGTTATTGTGATAGTCATGGTGATTGTGATGATTTGACGGGTCCGCTGATTCCTGTGGCGATGATTTGGAGGTTCCTGATGGCCTCCTGTCCATATTCCGGGTCGGGCACCTCCCCCTGATTGCTCACGGCTTCGTCGTCCCCCCACCGTCTGCCTGGTGGTGGAGATTCGGCTGGCACGGAGGGTCCTTGGGTGGGCCGGGGCTGGCTGGTCTGATCCTGTGTGGGCTCAGAGACTGCTGTGGAGGGTTGGCGTCTGGACTTGGGACCAGGGTGAGGTCGTGGGGGAAGGGGGGGAGGGGGAGGGGGGGGGGGGACCTGGAGGCTTTGGTGGTGGTTTCGGGGGGGATGGAGAGTCAGAAGTCGGGGTGGAGTCGTCTTCGGAGGTGGCAGTGGTGGGTTTGCGCTTCCTCTTCAGAACGACCATGTTCCAGTCAGTGAGTGGTGAGTCCTCGTTGTAGAGTGACTGGGAGTGTGGGGGTAAGTCGTGGGAGGGAATGATCCCTACCAGAGCCGGTTCCCTCACATTCACCGGCTTGGCAGGGGTGGATGTACGTATTGGGAGATACACCGGGGAGGTCATGTCGGTGGAGTCAGAGTCCGGTCGTGTCGTCCCCGGTGGATTTGCCGTGGTGGGGGTCGGCAGGTCTGTCTGGGAGTCCGGTAGGTCTGGTTGTGTCGTCGGGGATGAGACTGCCCCCGGGAGTGGGGAGAGGGGGTGGATGTCGGTCGGGGAGTCAGGGGGGAGGTCGGTGAAGGGGGCCGGTACCGAGTCGGGTTCCGATACCGGGTCGGGGTCAGTAATTATGAATAGGGGGGGTGTGGAGGAGTCTGAGGAGGGGGAGGGGGAGGGGGAAGGGGGGAGGGGGGGGGAGGTTGGTGGAGGGGGGTCGGCCTGCTCCTTCTGAGGTTGAGCTCCGGGCGGTGCCGTAGGGGGGGTATTGGCCGGCCTCCTTGTCTTGTTGGCGTAGGAGTGGGGGCAGTCTCTGTAGAGGTGTCCCTGAAGCCCACACAGGTTGCAGGGGCGTGTGTTAGTGCATTCCGCCGTGGGGTGTTCCCCTCGGCAGATGCGGCAGATGGTCTTTGTGCAGGCCGCGGCCAGATGTCCAAGGTGGCCGCAGGTCCTGCACAATTTGGGCATACCGTAGTAGTGGACGGTGCCCCTGTGGTTCCCCAGGTTGATGGTACTGGGGATGTGTTGGACACCGCCCACCGCTGAAGGATCCGGTGTGAGCTGGACCAGCCATTTCCGTGCCCCGGTCCACACTCCATCCTCGTCCAGGACCCTCCTCGCTCCAGAGTTGACGCGGGCATAGCGGCGCAGCCAAACCTCCACGTCGTACTCCTGCACAGCTTCGTTGTGGAATTGAATGGTGACTACTTTGTTTTCCCTGTCTGAAAGTGGTTCTGTGTGGAGATGGCTGAAAGGCGGGTTATTTTTGTTCTGGCGGTACATGGTCCAAAATTGCTCTAACAGTTGTGGTGTTTTGAAACTGACCTCAAAGGTGTTGGGGGTTGAGGGCGGTTTCACCAGGCAGTTGAGATCGAGCGGCGCAAAGCCCATACCTCGTTGGAGTACGGCTCTGCTGAATTCCAGGCGGGTCATTCCGGTTGTGGTGTCTCTCTGTCCTGTCGTCGTTGCGGTGGTTGTGGATCCTTTGGTGACTCCGTCCCCGGCAGCCTCATCGGATTTCACCGTCACTCTGACGGCGTTCACCCGTCTCATCGCCCCAGGGTTCATCCTGGCAGCCATGGTGATGGTGCGTGTTCCCCGAACCTGCAAGGGTGGGGGGGGGAAGAAGACTCAGAGCCGGCTGAGGCCACTCGGTAGCCCGTCCCCAAGGGACGGTACTCTCCTGTGGCCCGCCTGCTCCTAGAGGTGGTGTTGGGGCTCCTGGCCCTCCTCCCGTCTGGTCTGAGATGGACAGTCTTCCTATGGAGGACAGAGGAAGACCTGAGAGCAAGGCAGAGCCACCAGAGTGCTTGGCCCTTGGCGTGCCACTCTCCTGTGGCCTGCTTGCTCTCGGCGTAGGTGGTGGGGCTCTCTCCCGTCTGTCCCTCCTTCCTCCGGGTCTGGTCTGGCGGAAAAGGTCCTTATCCCGACTTTTCGAGCGGTCTGGCCAGCCGCAAAGGGGGGGGGGGTATGGGGATCCGGGAGATGCGGGGTACTGGGAGTCGAGGGTGGGGCCGGTCTGCACCGACCTAGCCCCTCCTTCTGTTCCTCTGCCTCCTGCCTCTCACCGGGGCCAGCGGGCACCGGAGGATTCCGGTCCTATCCTGGGTGTTCCGCAGCTGGGCGGGTCTGGGAGTCGGCGGAGTACTGGGAAAGCCGGAGGGGTCAGGGCTGGTCTACCACGACCTAGCACCCTCCTCCTGCTCCCCTGCCTCCTGCCCCTCACCGGGCCCTGTGGCACCGGAGGGTTCCGGGCCTGTTCGGGGTGTTCCGCAGCTGGGTGGTTGGGCTGAAGATTTTGGCAGAACCGCGGTCAGGCCACGTATTCTGCCTCTGTCTCCAGCCAAGTGGTGAAAAAGGGGGGAAAGTAATGAAGAGAGAAAGGGGGATCGAAAACCTGGCCTCCACCGCAGAGCCAACAAAGGAATCGCAAGCCGTGTCGCATACACCGCAAGACCCCGGACTTTCGATTTCTTTCCTGACCACCACGGCTAAACGGGAACCAGAGTGCCGATTTGATACTTCCTGATCAAGGTGTCTCCCCTGCCAGGTAAGTATTTATGTTAGTTTAGGTGACCATAGGTCCAAGAAACATCAGAACTGCTACGGGGTTGCTCAAGGAAGCTGCTTAGGTCCATTACTTTTTTCTCTTTATATGTTACCACTCGGCGACATAATCAGAAAACATAACATAGATTTCCATAGCTATGCGGATGACACACAACTATATATATCCACTGAACCCAACGATGCAACGGCCATCAATTCCATTACAAACTGCCTGTTGGCAATAAACAAATGGATGAATGATAACTTTCTTAAATTAAATGAAGACAAAACCGAAGTCCTACTATGTGGCCCCAAATCCAAAAGAGAGATGCTTATTAAGAATCTTGGAGGCTTAACCCCCTGTCTTAAACCAGAGGTGACGAGTCTCTGCGTAATCCTGGACTCAGATTTGAATTTCAACTCTCACATTAATAAAGTGACCAAAACAGCTTTCTTTCACCTGAGGAATATAGCAAAGGTACGACCATTCATAAACCAAAATGATGCAGAGAAGTTAATTCATGCTTTTATATCCAGCCGGCTGGACTACTGTAACGCACTTTTCACTGGTCTTCCCAAGAAAACCACTGAAAGACTACAGCTCATTCAAAATTCTGCAGCTAGATTATTAACCAAAACTAAAAGGAGAAAACACATTAGTCCTGTCCTAGCTACTTTACACTGGCTCCCTGTTACCTTCAGAATTGACTTTAAGGTCCTTTTTCTCACATACAAAGCTCTACACGGACAAGGACCTAGCTACATTGCTAACTCCTTTATAAACTACACACCAGCTAGAACACTGCGATCATCAAATGCAGGCCTATTAGAGGTCACCAGAAGCAGTCATAAGAAGATTGGTGATTCGGCCTTTGTCAATTACGCCCCAAAACTATGGAACAAATTACCCATAAATATTAGGGAAGCTAACACTCTAGACATTTTTAAAAGACAGCTTAAAACCTACCTTTTTACCGAAGCATTTAAGTAATTTTATCTCAAAAGGGTTTTCCTACTTTTTAAAGTTGTTTTCTCTCTTGAACAGAGATCTTATTGGGATTTTTATTATTGTTTGAATTATTTATCACTTGTATTATTGTTTTTATTGATTTTATGTAAAGCACCTTGAGCTACAATTCTTGTATGAAATGTGCTATATAAATAAAGTCTTACTTACTTACTTACTTACTATCAATGTTTCAGGATTTTGAGAACATTTTCTAAAATGCATTACCATCAAGATCCACAAGGGCCTTCACTTCAAGCCAAGGAATGAGTGGGGGCTTGGTCAGCCCACAATTGCCTAAAATGTTGTGTATGCGTCTCGCCAAGCCCGCGCGTGTGTCAAGGGAAAGGCTGAGTGTGTGAGAATGTGGAGCACGCGCGCGCTGAAGAGCAGGGGAGACATTTCATTGAAAATTTCGTTAGCAATTAGCCAAGCATGCATGTTTCAAATATTCACATAAAATCGACTTTTCATGTTACAGTCAACTTTTCCTCAGATTTGTGTACTAAACATTCTCAAGAGTCTTCATATGAACTTGTGATTAAATCAAAGTATCAGTTTTTGACCGGCGGATGTGTAAAGCATTATTTTAGCGTTAGCGATAAATTCGATTTGCTTTATATCAATCATTTTTTGAGATATGAAGTTGCCTTTGCACATGGTATCATGTTGTAGTGTCGCCCACCGATATACCAAGTTTAGTGTTGACATCTCAAAGATTTGCTGAGATTTGACCCAAGTTCCTGTTTGGTTACTTTTTTGCTGATTTTGATTGGCTGTGCCGGACAAACGGTTTAGAAAATCAAAACGCCATGGGATAACTTTTGTGAGGCTTGGTCTGAAGATCATCTCTGGTCATTTTGAAGAAGATATGACAAAAATTGTAGGAGGAGTAGGCTTTCAAAGGTTTTTGATACAACCGGAAATAGCGGAAAATCTATATAACCGGAAATTGACGTCATAGGGTGCGTTGAACTCGTCTTGATCCAGGGAATCCAATGGTACCTCATTTTTTTCCCATGGAACTAGAATAATAATAATAATAAAACTAACAATAACAATAGGTTTCCTCCTTACGGAGGAATCCTAATAATAAATATAGCTGCAAGCAGCAATGGCGGATTCCTCCAAAACATTGCGAACCATTGAAAAATGTATATTCTTCACAAATTGTCACTGTATACAAACATCCATGCTGTAGACTTACCAATGGGATACCAAATCTGAAATGCAATACCATCAAGATCCACAAGGGCTTTTATTTCAAGCCAAGGAGTGAAGGGTGGGGGCTTGGTGAGCCTACCCATTCCAGAAAGCCTTGTATCTTTGGCCTGTAGCGTCACTTATGGGTGATATTGGGCCATTTGTGGTGTGGTAGTTACTCTTGGCCTATACTATCAATCTTTCAGGATTTTGAGAACTTTTTACCATTGCATACAAAATCGGAAATGCAATACCACCAAGATCCACATGGGCCTTTGCTAAAGACCAAGCAATGAGTGGGGGCTTGGTCAGCCCACAATTGCCTGAAATGTTGTGTATGCGTCTCGCCAAGCTTGCGCGTGTGTCAAGGGAAAGGCTGAGTGTGTGAGAATGTGGAGCACGCGCGCGCTGAGGAGCTGTACCAGACAAACGGTTGTGAAAATAAAAAATCTGTTGAATACATGAGTGAGGGTTGCTCTGACGATGATGTGTGCCAATTCTGGGGAAGATTGCACCAGAATTGAAGGAGGAGTAGCGAAAAAACGTGTCTCCTTAATCTTTATTGTACAGAAAAATCCAATATGGCGCCCGTTATAGGTTCTTGAGGTTTTTTTGTTCCTCATGAGAAATAAGGCATATCTAATGAATTTCAGAATTTTGGGACAAATGGGATGCAAATGGCATCACTTTGAATATAGGCAAATTGGGGCATGGCTGTAGAGGTTTAAAAAGCTACCTCTGCCTAAACTGACATGCACCAACTCAGAGTATTGCGTTTCAATAACCTCTTCATTGCATTCACTCTTATTCCCATAGCTATTGTGGTAGCAAACAAGCATAACTACGTGTGGCCTACACATCAAACAAAACTTCTAGTCAATTGGAGTCATGGTTCATAAGAAGATATTTGTTCATTTTCAAAATGTTCACCGTACATGGTGGACTGTATGGGTCACCACTGTATAGTTTCCCATTATAAATAAGGCATGTATAGTTTCCGACGTTTTAGACTGATGGTGTGGAAATGCCATCACTTTGAAAATGGACAATTGGGGCGTGGCCGTAGCGCCACCTATGGGTAATGGTGGGTCATTTGTTGTGTGGTAGTTTCTCATGGCCTATACTATCAATGTTTCAGGATTTTGAGAACTTTTTACCATTGCATACAAAATCGGAAATGCAATACCATCAAGATCCACATGGGCCTTTGCTAAAGACCAAGCTATGAGTGGGGGCTTGGTCAGCCCACAATTGCCTGAAATGTTGTGTATGCGTCTCGTCAAGCTTGCGCGTGTGTCAAGTGAAAGGCTGAGTGTGTGAGAATGTGGAGCGCGCGCGCTGAGGAGCAGGGGAGACATTTCATTGGAAATTTCCTTAACAATTAGCCAAGCATGCATTTTTTTAATATTCACCAAAAATCAACTTTTCATTTTACAGTCAACTTTTTCTGAGATTTGTGTACTAAACATTCTCAAGAGTCTTCATGAACTTGTGATTGAATCAGAGTATCAGTTTTTGACTGGCGGATGTGTAAAGCATTATTTTAGCGTTAGAAATAAAAAAGATTTCCTTTATTTCAATCATTTTTGAAGATATTAATTTGCCTTCTCACATGGGAACATGATGTAGTGTCTTTCACGTGACACACCAAGTTTGGTGTTGATATTTCAAAGATTTGCTGAGATTTGATCCAACTTCCTGTTTGGTTGCTTTGTTGACGATTTTGATTGGCTGTACCAGACAAACGGTTTTGAAATTCAAAAATCTGTTGAAGAATTCAGTGAGGGTTGCTCTGACGATGATACCTGCCAATTCTGGGGAAGATTGGACAAAAATTGTAGGAGAAGTAGCAAAAAAACGTGTTTCCTAAATCTTTATTGTCCAAAAAAATCAAATATGGCGGCCGTTATAGGTTATTGAGGCTTTTTTGTTCCTCATGAGAAATAAGTCATATCTAATGAATTTCAGAATTTTGGGACAAATGGGATGCGAATGGCCTCACTTTGTAAATGGAAAATTGGGGCTTGGCCGTAGCGCCACCCATGGATAATGGTGCGTCATTTGTGGTGTGGTAGTTACTCCTGGCCTATACTATCAATGTTTCAGGATTTTGAGAACTTTTTCTAAAATGCATTACCATCAAGATCCACAAGGGCCTTCACTTCAAGCCAAGGAATGAGTGGGGGCTTGGTCAGCCCACAATTGCCTGAAATGTTGTGTTTGCGTCTCGCCAAGCCCGCGCGTGTGTCAAGGGAAAGGCTGAGTGTGTGAGAATGTGGAGCGCGCGTGCTGAGGAGCAGAGGGAGACATTACATTGAAAATTTCGTTAGCAATTAGCCAAGCATGCATGTTTCAAATATTCACCAAAAATCTACTTTTCATGTTACAGTCAACTTTTCCTCAGATTTGTGTACTAAACATTCTCAAGAGTCTTCATATGAACTTGTGATTGAATCAGAGTATCAGTTTTTTACTGGCGGATGTGTAAAGCATTATTTTAGCGTTAGCGATAAATTTGATTTGCTTTATATCAACCATTTTTGGAGATATGAAATAGCCTTTGCATATGGTAACATGTTGTAGTGTCGTCCACCGACATACCAAGTTTAGTGTTGATATCTCAAAGATTTGCTGAGATTTGACCCAAGTTCCTGTTTGGTTTCTTTTATTGCTGATTTTGATTGGCTGTGCCGGACAAACGGTTTATAAAATCAAAACGCCATGGGATAACTTTTGTGAGGCTTGGTCTGAAGATCATGTATGGTCATTTTGAAGAAGATATGACAAAAATTGTAGGAGGAGTAGGCTTTCAAAGGTTTTTGATACAACCGGAAATAGCGGAAAATCTATATAACCGGAAATTGACGTCATAGGGTGCGTTGAACTCGTCTTGATCCAGGGAATCCAATGGTACCTCATTTTTGAAAATCAGTCATACGGTTCAAAAGTTGCGTGTGTAAACACAAGTCCAACTTTGACCCATTGGTGGCGCTAGAGTGGTCTGATGGGATACATGAAACTTGGTGTAGGTATAGAAGGAACTGTCCTTAATGAGTGTGCCAAATTTAACAAAAAGTTATCCAAGGGTTCTAGGGGCTGCCATTGACTCCCATGGAACTAGAATAATAATAATAATAAAACTAACAATAACAATAGGTTTCCTCCTTACGGAGGAATCCTAATAATAAAACTAACAATAACAATAGGTTTCCTCCTTACGGAGGAATCCTAAATATAACTGCAAGCAGCAATGGCGGATTCCTCCAAACATTGCAAACCATTGAAAATGTATATTCTTTACAAATTGTCACTGTAAAATTCCATGCTGCAGACTTACCAATGGGATACCAAATCTGAAATGCAATACCATAAAGATCCACAAGGGCTTTTATTTCAAGCCAAGGAGTGAAGGGAGGGGGTTTGGTGAGCCTACACATTCCAGAAAGCCTTCTATCTTTGTGTATCAGGGCGTGGCCTGTAGCGTCACTTATGGGTGATATTGGGCCATTTGTGGTGTGGTAGTTACTCTTGGCCTATACTATCAATGTTTCAGGATTTTGATAACTTTTTACCATTGCATACAAAATCGGAAATGCAATACCATCAAGATCCACACGGGCCTTTGCTAAAGACCAAGCAATGAGTGGGGGCTTGGTCAGCCCACAATTGAATCCAATATGGCGGCCGTTATAGGTTATTGAGGCTTTTTTGTTCCTCATGAGAAATAAGTCATATCTAATGAATTTCAGAATTTTGGGACAAATGGGATGCGAATGGCCTCACTTTGTAAATGGAAAATTGGGGCTTGGCCGTAGCGCCACCCATGGATAATGGTGCGTCATTTGTGGTGTGGTAGTTACTCCTGGCCTATACTATCAATGTTTCAGGATTTTGAGAGCTTTTTCTAAAATGCATTACCATCAAGATCCACAAGGGCCTTCACTTCAAGCCAAGGAATGAGTGGGGGCTTGGTCAGCCCACAATTGCTTGAAATGTTGTGTATGCGTCTCGCCAAGCCCGCGCGTGTGTCAAGGGAAAGGCTGAGTGTGTGAGAATGTGGAGCGCGCGTGCTGAGGAGCAGAGGGAGACATTACATTGAAAATTTCGTTAGCAATTAGCCAAGCATGCATGTTTCAAATATTCACCAAAAATCTACTTTTCATGTTACAGTCAACTTTTCCTCAGATTTGTGTACTAAACATTCTCAAGAGTCTTCATATGAACTTGTGATTGAATCAGAGTATCAGTTTTTTACTGGCGGATGTGTAAAGCATTATTTTAGCGTTAGCGATAAATTTGATTTGCTTTATATCAACCATTTTTGGAGATATGAAATAGCCTTTGCATATGGTAACATGTTGTAGTGTCGTCCACCGATATACCAAGTTTAGTGTTGATATCTCAAAGATTTGCTGAGATTTGACACAAGTTCCTGTTTGGTTTCTTTTATTGCTGATTTTGATTGGCTGTGCCGGACAAACGGTTTATAAAATCAAAACGCCATGGGATAACTTTTGTGAGGCTTGGTCTGAAGATCATGTATGGTCATTTTGAAGAAGATATGACAAAAATTGTAGGAGGAGTAGGCTTTCAAAGGTTTTTGATACGACCGGAAATAGCGGAAAATCTATATATTTGGAAATTGACGTCATAGGGTGCGTTGAACTCGTCTTGATCCAGGGAATCCAATGGTACCTCATTTTGGAAAATCAGTCATACGGTTCAAAAGTTGCGTGTGTAAACACAAGTCCAACTTTGACCCATTGGTGGCGCTAGAGTGGTCTGATGGGATACATGAAACTTGGTGTAGGTATAGAAGGAACTGTCCTTAATGAGTGTGCCAAATTTAACAAAAAGTTATCCAAGGGTTCTAGGGGCTGCCATTGACTCCCATGGAACTAGAATAATAATAATAAATATAACTGCAAGCAGCAATGGCGGATTCCTCCAAACATTGCAAACCACTGAAAAATGTATATTCTTTACAAATAGTCACTGTAAAATTCCATGCCGCAGACTTACCAATGGGATACCAAATATGAAATGCAATACCATCAAGATCCACAAGGGCTTTTATTTCAAGCCAAGGAGTGAAGGGAGGGGGCTTGGTTGAGCCTACCCATTCCAGAAAGCCTTGTATCTTTGTGTATCAGGGTGTGGCCTGTAGCGTCACTTATGGGTGATATTGGGCCATTTGTGGTGTGGTAGTTACTCTTGGCCTATACTATCAATGTTTCAGGATTTTGAGAACTTTTTACCGTTGCATACAAAATCGGAAATGCAATACCATCAAGATCCACATGGGCCTTTGCTAAAGACCAAGCAATGAGTGGGGGCTTGGTCAGCCCACAATTGCCTGAAATGTTGTGTATGCGTCTCGTCAAGCTTGCGCGTGTGTCAAGGGAAAGGCTGAGTGTGTGAGAATGTGGAGCGCGCGCGCTGAGGAGCAGGGGAGACATTTCATTGGAAATTTCCTTAACAATTAGCCAAGCATGCATTTTTTTAATATTCACCAAAAATCAACTTTTCATTTTACAGTCAACTTTTTCTGAGATTTGTGTACTAAACATTCTCAAGAGTCTTCATGAACTTGTGATTGAATCAGAGTATCAGTTTTTGACTGGCGGATGTGTAAAGCATTATTTTAGCGTTAGAAATAAAAAAGATTTCCTTTATTTCAATCATTTTTGAAGATATTAATTTGCCTTCTCACATGGGAACATGATGTAGTGTCTTTCACGTGACACACCAAGTTTGGTGTTGATATTTCAAAGATTTGCTGAGATTTGATCCAACTTCCTGTTTGGTTGCTTTGTTGACGATTTTGATTGGCTGTACCAGACAAACGGTTTTGAAATTCAAAAATCTGTTGAAGAATTCAGTGAGGGTTGCTCTGACGATGATACCTGCCAATTCTGGGGAAGATTGGACAAAAATTGTAGGAGAAGTAGCAAAAAAACGTGTTTCCTAAATCTTTATTGTCCAAAAAAATCAAATATGGCGGCCGTTATAGGTTATTGAGGCTTTTTTGTTCCTCATGAGAAATAAGTCATATCTAATGAATTTCAGAATTTTGGGACAAATGGGATGCGAATGGCCTCACTTTGTAAATGGAAAATTGGGGCTTGGCCGTAGCGCCACCCATGGATAATGGTGCGTCATTTGTGGTGTGGTAGTTACTCCTGGCCTATACTATCAATGTTTCAGGATTTTGAGAACTTTTTCTAAAATGCATTACCATCAAGATCCACAAGGGCCTTCACTTCAAGCCAAGGAATGAGTGGGGGCTTGGTCAGCCCACAATTGCCTGAAATGTTGTGTTTGCGTCTCGCCAAGCCCGCGCGTGTGTCAAGGGAAAGGCTGAGTGTGTGAGAATGTGGAGCGCGCGTGCTGAGGAGCAGAGGGAGACATTACATTGAAAATTTCGTTAGCAATTAGCCAAGCATGCATGTTTCAAATATTCACCAAAAATCTACTTTTCATGTTACAGTCAACTTTTCCTCAGATTTGTGTACTAAACATTCTCAAGAGTCTTCATATGAACTTGTGATTGAATCAGAGTATCAGTTTTTTACTGGCGGATGTGTAAAGCATTATTTTAGCGTTAGCGATAAATTTGATTTGCTTTATATCAACCATTTTTGGAGATATGAAATAGCCTTTGCATATGGTAACATGTTGTAGTGTCGTCCACCGACATACCAAGTTTAGTGTTGATATCTCAAAGATTTGCTGAGATTTGACCCAAGTTCCTGTTTGGTTTCTTTTATTGCTGATTTTGATTGGCTGTGCCGGACAAACGGTTTATAAAATCAAAACGCCATGGGATAACTTTTGTGAGGCTTGGTCTGAAGATCATGTATGGTCATTTTGAAGAAGATATGACAAAAATTGTAGGAGGAGTAGGCTTTCAAAGGTTTTTGATACAACCGGAAATAGCGGAAAATCTATATAACCGGAAATTGACGTCATAGGGTGCGTTGAACTCGTCTTGATCCAGGGAATCCAATGGTACCTCATTTTTGAAAATCAGTCATACGGTTCAAAAGTTGCGTGTGTAAACACAAGTCCAACTTTGACCCATTGGTGGCGCTAGAGTGGTCTGATGGGATACATGAAACTTGGTGTAGGTATAGAAGGAACTGTCCTTAATGAGTGTGCCAAATTTAACAAAAAGTTATCCAAGGGTTCTAGGGGCTGCCATTGACTCCCATGGAACTAGAATAATAATAATAATAAAACTAACAATAACAATAGGTTTCCTCCTTACGGAGGAATCCTAATAATAAAACTAACAATAACAATAGGTTTCCTCCTTACGGAGGAATCCTAAATATAACTGCAAGCAGCAATGGCGGATTCCTCCAAACATTGCAAACCATTGAAAATGTATATTCTTTACAAATTGTCACTGTAAAATTCCATGCTGCAGACTTACCAATGGGATACCAAATCTGAAATGCAATACCATAAAGATCCACAAGGGCTTTTATTTCAAGCCAAGGAGTGAAGGGAGGGGGTTTGGTGAGCCTACACATTCCAGAAAGCCTTCTATCTTTGTGTATCAGGGCGTGGCCTGTAGCGTCACTTATGGGTGATATTGGGCCATTTGTGGTGTGGTAGTTACTCTTGGCCTATACTATCAATGTTTCAGGATTTTGATAACTTTTTACCATTGCATACAAAATCGGAAATGCAATACCATCAAGATCCACACGGGCCTTTGCTAAAGACCAAGCAATGAGTGGGGGCTTGGTCAGCCCACAATTGAATCCAATATGGCGGCCGTTATAGGTTATTGAGGCTTTTTTGTTCCTCATGAGAAATAAGTCATATCTAATGAATTTCAGAATTTTGGGACAAATGGGATGCGAATGGCCTCACTTTGTAAATGGAAAATTGGGGCTTGGCCGTAGCGCCACCCATGGATAATGGTGCGTCATTTGTGGTGTGGTAGTTACTCCTGGCCTATACTATCAATGTTTCAGGATTTTGAGAGCTTTTTCTAAAATGCATTACCATCAAGATCCACAAGGGCCTTCACTTCAAGCCAAGGAATGAGTGGGGGCTTGGTCAGCCCACAATTGCTTGAAATGTTGTGTATGCGTCTCGCCAAGCCCGCGCGTGTGTCAAGGGAAAGGCTGAGTGTGTGAGAATGTGGAGCGCGCGTGCTGAGGAGCAGAGGGAGACATTACATTGAAAATTTCGTTAGCAATTAGCCAAGCATGCATGTTTCAAATATTCACCAAAAATCTACTTTTCATGTTACAGTCAACTTTTCCTCAGATTTGTGTACTAAACATTCTCAAGAGTCTTCATATGAACTTGTGATTGAATCAGAGTATCAGTTTTTTACTGGCGGATGTGTAAAGCATTATTTTAGCGTTAGCGATAAATTTGATTTGCTTTATATCAACCATTTTTGGAGATATGAAATAGCCTTTGCATATGGTAACATGTTGTAGTGTCGTCCACCGATATACCAAGTTTAGTGTTGATATCTCAAAGATTTGCTGAGATTTGACACAAGTTCCTGTTTGGTTTCTTTTATTGCTGATTTTGATTGGCTGTGCCGGACAAACGGTTTATAAAATCAAAACGCCATGGGATAACTTTTGTGAGGCTTGGTCTGAAGATCATGTATGGTCATTTTGAAGAAGATATGACAAAAATTGTAGGAGGAGTAGGCTTTCAAAGGTTTTTGATACGACCGGAAATAGCGGAAAATCTATATATTTGGAAATTGACGTCATAGGGTGCGTTGAACTCGTCTTGATCCAGGGAATCCAATGGTACCTCATTTTGGAAAATCAGTCATACGGTTCAAAAGTTGCGTGTGTAAACACAAGTCCAACTTTGACCCATTGGTGGCGCTAGAGTGGTCTGATGGGATACATGAAACTTGGTGTAGGTATAGAAGGAACTGTCCTTAATGAGTGTGCCAAATTTAACAAAAAGTTATCCAAGGGTTCTAGGGGCTGCCATTGACTCCCATGGAACTAGAATAATAATAATAAATATAACTGCAAGCAGCAATGGCGGATTCCTCCAAACATTGCAAACCACTGAAAAATGTATATTCTTTACAAATAGTCACTGTAAAATTCCATGCCGCAGACTTACCAATGGGATACCAAATATGAAATGCAATACCATCAAGATCCACAAGGGCTTTTATTTCAAGCCAAGGAGTGAAGGGAGGGGGCTTGGTTGAGCCTACCCATTCCAGAAAGCCTTGTATCTTTGTGTATCAGGGTGTGGCCTGTAGCGTCACTTATGGGTGATATTGGGCCATTTGTGGTGTGGTAGTTACTCTTGGCCTATACTATCAATGTTTCAGGATTTTGAGAACTTTTTACCGTTGCATACAAAATCGGAAATGCAATACCATCAAGATCCACATGGGCCTTTGCTAAAGACCAAGCAATGAGTGGGGGCTTGGTCAGCCCACAATTGCCTGAAATGTTGTGTATGCGTCTCGTCAAGCTTGCGCGTGTGTCAAGGGAAAGGCTGAGTGTGTGAGAATGTGGAGCGCGCGCGCTGAGGAGCAGGGGAGACATTTCATTGGAAATTTCCTTAACAAGCCAAGCATGCATTTTTCAAATATTCACCAAATTTCAACTTTTCATGTTACAGTCAACTTTTTCTGAGATTTGTGTACTAAACATTCTCAAGAGTCTTTATGAACATGTGATTGAATCAGAGTTTTTTGACTGGTGGATGTGTAAAGCATTATTTTAGCGTTAGATAGAAATAAATTAGATTTCCTTTATTTCAATCATTTTTTAAGATATTAATTTGCCTTCTCACATGGGAACATGATGTAGTGTCTTTCACGTGACACACCAAGTTTGGTGGTGATATTTCAAAGATTTGCTGAGATTTGATCCAACTTCCTGTTTGGTTGCTTTGTTGACGATTTTGATTGGCTGTACCGGACAAACGGTTTTGAAATTCAAAACTCTGTTGAAGAATTCAGTGAGGGTTGCTCTGACGATGATACCTGCCAATTCTGGGGAAGATTGGACAAAAATTGTAGGAGAAGTAGCGAAAAAACGTGTTTCCTAAATCTTTATTGTACAAAAAAATCCAATATGGCGGCCGTTATAGGTTATTGAGGATTTTTTGTTCCTCATGAGAAATAAGGCATATCTAATGAATTTCAGAATTTTGGGACAAAATGGATGCGAATGGCATCACTTTGTAAATGGACAATTGGGGCTTGGCCGTAGCGCCACCTATGGATAATGGTGTGTCATTTGTGGTGTGGTAGTTACTCCTGGCCTATACTATCAATGTTTCAGGATTTTGAGAACTTTTTCTAAAATGCATTACCATCAAGATCCACAAGGGCCTTCACTTCAAGCCAAGGAATGAGTGGGGGCTTGGTCAGCCCACAATTGCCTGAAATGTTGTGTATGCGTCTCGCCAAGCCCGCGCGTGTGTCAAGGGAAAGACTGAGTGTGTGAGAATGTGGAGCTCGCGCGCGCTGAAGAGCAGGGGAGACATTTCATTGAAAATTTCGTTAGCAATTAGCCAAGCATGCATGTTTCAAATATTCACATAAAATCGACTTTTCATGTTACAGTCAACTTTTCCTCAGATTTGTGTACTAAACATTCTCAAGAGTCTTCATATGAACTTGTGATTGAATCAAAGTATCAGTTTTTGACCGGCGGATGTGTAAAGCATTATTTTAGCGTTAGCGATAAATTCGATTTGCTTTATATCAATCATTTTTTGAGATATGAAGTTGCCTTTGCACATGGTAACATGTTGTAGTGTCTTTCTTGTGACATATCAAGTTACGTGTTGATATCTCAAAGATTTGCTGAGATTTGACCCAAGTTCCTGTTTGGTTGCTTTTTTGCTGAATTTGATTGGCTGTGCCGGACAAACGGTTTAGAAAATCAAAACGCCATGGGATAACTTTTGTGAGGCTTGGTCTGAAGATCATCTATGGTCATTTTGAAGAAGATATGACAAAAATTGTAGGAGGAGTAGGCTTTCAAAGGTTTTTGATAAAACCGGAAATGGTGGAAAATCTATATAACCGGAAATTGACGTCATAGGGTGCGTTGAACTCGTCTTGATCCAGGGAATCCAACGGTACCTCATTTTTGAAAATAAGTCATACGGTTCAAAAGTTGCGTGTGTAAACACAAGTCCAACTTTGACCCATTGGTGGCGCTAGAGTGGTCTGATGGGATACATGAAACTTGGTGTAGGTATAGAAGGAACTGTCCTTAATGAGTGTGCCAAATTTAACAAAAAGTTATCCAAGGGTTCTAGGGGCTGCCATTGACTCCCATGGAACTAGAATAATAATAATAATAATAATAATAAAACTAACAATAACAATAGGTTTCCTCCTTACGGAGGAATCCTAAATATAACTGCAAGCAGCAATGGCGGATTCCTCCAAACATTGCAAACCACTGAAAAATGTATATTCTTTACAAATTGTCACTGTAAAATTCCATGCTGCAGACTAACCAATGGGATACCAAATCTGAAATGCAATACCATCAAGATCCACAAGGGCTTTTATTTCAAGCCAAGGACTGAAGGGAGGGGGCTTGGTGAGCCTGCCCATTCCAGAAAGCCTTGTATCTTTGTGTATCAGGGCGTGGCCTGTAGCGTCACTTATGGGTGATATTGGGCCATTTGTGGTGTGGTAGTTACTCTTGGCCTATACTATCAATGTTTCAGGATTTTCAGAACTTTTTACCATTGCATACAAAATCGGAAATGCAATACCATCAAGATCCACACGGGCCTTTGCTAAAGACCAAGCAATGAGTGGGGGCTTGGTCAGCCCACAATTGAATCCAATATGGCGGCCGTTATAGGTTATTGAGGCTTTTTTGTTCCTCATGAGAAATAAGTCATATCTAATGAATTTCAGAATTTTGGGACAAATGGGATGCGAATGGCCTCACTTTGTAAATGGAAAATTGGGGCTTGGCCGTAGCGCCACCCATGGATAATGGTGCGTCATTTGTGGTGTGGTAGTTACTCCTGGCCTATACTATCAATGTTTCAGGATTTTGAGAACTTTTTCTAAAATGCATTACCATCAAGATCCACAAGGGCCTTCACTTCAAGCCAAGGAATGAGTGGGGGCTTGGTCAGCCCACAATTGCCTGAAATGTTGTGTATGCGTCTCGCCAAGCCCGCGCGTGTGTCAAGGGAAAGGCTGAGTGTGTGAGAATGTGGAGCGCGCGTGCTGAGGAGCAGAGGGAGACATTACATTGAAAATTTCGTTAGCAATTAGCCAAGCATGCATGTTTCAAATATTCACCAAAAATCTACTTTTCATGTTACAGTCAACTTTTCCTCAGATTTGTGTACTAAACATTCTCAAGAGTCTTCATGAACTTCTGATTGAATCAGAGTTTTTTGACTGGCGGATGTGTAAAGCATTATTTGAGCGTTAGAAATAAATTAGATTTCCTTTATTTCAATCATTTTTTAAGATATTAATTTGCCTTCTCACATGGGAACATGATGTAGTGTCTTTCACGTGACACACAAAGTTTGGTGTTGATATTTCAAAGATTTGCTGAGTTTTGATCCAACTTCCTGTTTGGTTGCTTTGTTGGCTATACCGGACAAACTGTTTTAAAATTCAAAAATCTGTTGAAGAATTCAGTGAGGGTTGCTCTGACGATGATACCTGCCAATTCTGGGGAAGATTGGACACAAATTGTAGGAGATGTTGCGAAAAAACGTGTTTCCTAAATCTTTATTGTAGAGAAAAATCCAATATGGTGGCCGTTAAAGGTTATTGAGGCTTTTTTGTTCCTCATGAGAAATAAGGCATATCTAATGAATTTCAGAATTTTGGGACAAATGGGATGCGAATGGCATCACTTTGTAAATGGAAAATTGGGGCTTGGCCGTAGCGCCACCTATGGATAATGGTGCGTCATTTGTGGTGTGGTAGTTACTCCTGGCCTATACTATCGGAAACACACTAGATCTAGTGATAACAACTGGACTAAATATCAATAATATTTCAATAACTGATCTACCCCTCTCAGACCATCATTATATACTTTTTAATGTGGAAATTATCCTAACAAAAACCAAAAAAGAATTCTTAGTCCATAGAAGATATTTAGACGATACAGCTATGATGACATTTTCTGAACAATTTGCTCTACATGAGCCGACTTACCATGATTGCTCTCTGAATGAAATGGTAGAGAACCTCAATTATGCACTATTATCTGTGTTAGACTCTGTTGCACCACTGAAAACCAAAAAGAAGTGCACAAGCAGAACCTCCCCATGGATGAGAAATAAAAATGTTAGTGAAACGAAAAGAAAATGCCGTGCAGCAGAGAGAAAATGGAGGAAAACAAAGATCACTATCCACTACAATATCTACAAAGATACACTAACCACCTTTAACAAAACCATCCGTCTAGCAAGGAGAGAATATTTCTCCAACATTATTACAGAAAATGCCAGAAATTCCAGAGTTCTTTTCTCCACCATTGACCAGCTGCTAAACACTGTCCCTGCCCCACCTCCATCCTCAGCAGTTAAATGTGAAGAGCTTGCTTTGTTCTTCAAGAACAAAATAACTTTGATTAGAGCGAGTATTATTAATAGTGGGGTCGAAACTGACATCAGTAGATTCTGCAACATAACCATGAGCACATTTACCTGTATCACACTTAGTGAACTTTCCAAAATTGTCAGCGAATCTAACTCCACAACCTCAGATATTGATCCTATACCCACAACATTCTTTAAGCGAGTGTTTGATAGTGTCTCAGGTCCGGTGCTAGAGATTATAAACACATCCCTTAGAACTGGCGTCTTCCCAGATGCCTTCAAAACAGCTGTTGTAAAGCCCCTATTAAAGAAACCCAAATTGGATAACAGTCTACTTGCAAATTACAGACCAATATCAAACCTCCCATTTATTAGTAAAGTACTGGAAAAGATAGTTTTAGTCCAATTAAATTATTTTCTTGAAGAAAATAACATCCTGGAAGTCTCGCAGTCAGGTTTCAGGAAATATCACAGTACTGAAACTGCTCTCACCAAAATAATTAGCGACCTCAGACTAAACTCTGATGCAAATAAAGTCTCTATCCTTATCCTGTTAGATCTCAGTGCAGCATTTGATACAATTGATCACGACATCCTAATCAATAGACTGGAAAAGCTTATTGGGTTCACGGATAGTGTATTGAACTGGCTGAAATCATATATCACAGGAAGGAAGTTTTATGTTAGTTTAGGTGACCATAGGTCCAAGAAACATCAGAACTGCTACGGGGTTGCTCAAGGAAGCTGCTTAGGTCCATTACTTTTTTCTCTTTATATGTTACCACTCGGCGACATAATCAGAAAACATAACATAGATTTCCATAGCTATGCGGATGACACACAACTATATATATCCACTGAACCCAACGATGCAACGGCCATCAATTCCATTACAAACTGCCTGTTGGCAATAAACAAATGGATGAATGATAACTTTCTTAAATTAAATGAAGACAAAACCGAAGTCCTACTATGTGGCCCCAAATCCAAAAGAGAGATGCTTATTAAGAATCTTGGAGGCTTAACCCCCTGTCTTAAACCAGAGGTGACGAGTCTCTGCGTAATCCTGGACTCAGATTTGAATTTCAACTCTCACATTAATAAAGTGACCAAAACAGCTTTCTTTCACCTGAGGAATATAGCAAAGGTACGACCATTCATAAACCAAAATGATGCAGAGAAGTTAATTCATGCTTTTATATCCAGCCGGCTGGACTACTGTAACGCACTTTTCACTGGTCTTCCCAAGAAAACCACTGAAAGACTACAGCTCATTCAAAATTCTGCAGCTAGATTATTAACCAAAACTAAAAGGAGAAAACACATTAGTCCTGTCCTAGCTACTTTACACTGGCTCCCTGTTACCTTCAGAATTGACTTTAAGGTCCTTTTTCTCACATACAAAGCTCTACACGGACAAGGACCTAGCTACATTGCTAACTCCTTTATAAACTACACACCAGCTAGAACACTGCGATCATCAAATGCAGGCCTATTAGAGGTCACCAGAAGCAGTCATAAGAAGATTGGTGATTCGGCCTTTGTCAATTACGCCCCAAAACTATGGAACAAATTACCCATAAATATTAGGGAAGCTAACACTCTAGACATTTTTAAAAGACAGCTTAAAACCTACCTTTTTACCGAAGCATTTAAGTAATTTTATCTCAAAAGGGTTTTCCTACTTTTTAAAGTTGTTTTCTCTCTTGAACAGAGATCTTATTGGGATTTTTATTATTGTTTGAATTATTTATCACTTGTATTATTGTTTTTATTGATTTTATGTAAAGCACCTTGAGCTACAATTCTTGTATGAAATGTGCTATATAAATAAAGTCTTACTTACTTACTTACTTACTATCAATGTTTCAGGATTTTGAGAACATTTTCTAAAATGCATTACCATCAAGATCCACAAGGGCCTTCACTTCAAGCCAAGGAATGAGTGGGGGCTTGGTCAGCCCACAATTGCCTAAAATGTTGTGTATGCGTCTCGCCAAGCGTGTGTCAAGGGAAAGGCTGAGTGTGTGAGAATGTGGAGCACGCGCGCGCTGAAGAGCAGGGGAGACATTTCATTGAAAATTTCGTTAGCAATTAGCCAAGCATGCATGTTTCAAATATTCACATAAAATCGACTTTTCATGTTACAGTCAACTTTTCCTCAGATTTGTGTACTAAACATTCTCAAGAGTCTTCATATGAACTTGTGATTGAATCAAAGTATCAGTTTTTGACCGGCGGATGTGTAAAGCATTATTTTAGCGTTAGCGATAAATTCGATTTGCTTTATATCAATCATTTTTTGAGATATGAAGTTGCCTTTGCACATGGTATCATGTTGTAGTGTCGCCCACCGATATACCAAGTTTAGTGTTGACATCTCAAAGATTTGCTGAGATTTGACCCAAGTTCCTGTTTGGTTACTTTTTTGCTGATTTTGATTGGCTGTGCCGGACAAACGGTTTAGAAAATCAAAACGCCATGGGATAACTTTTGTGAGGCTTGGTCTGAAGATCATCTCTGGTCATTTTGAAGAAGATATGACAAAAATTGTAGGAGGAGTAGGCTTTCAAAGGTTTTTGATACAACCGGAAATAGCGGAAAATCTATATAACCGGAAATTGACGTCATAGGGTGCGTTGAACTCGTCTTGATCCAGGGAATCCAATGGTACCTCATTTTTTTCCCATGGAACTAGAATAATAATAATAATAATTCTAACAATAACAATAGGTTTCCTCCTTACGGAGGAATCCTAATAATAAATATAGCTGCAAGCAGCAATGGCGGATTCCTCCAAAACATTGCGAACCATTGAAAAATGTATATTCTTCACAAATTGTCACTGTATACAAACATCCATGCTGTAGACTTACCAATGGGATACCAAATCTGAAATGCAATACCATCAAGATCCACAAGGGCTTTTATTTCAAGCCAAGGAGTGAAGGGTGGGGGCTTGGTGAGCCTACCCATTCCAGAAAGCCTTGTATCTTTGGCCTGTAGCGTCACTTATGGGTGATATTGGGCCATTTGTGGTGTGGTAGTTACTCTTGGCCTATACTATCAATCTTTCAGGATTTTGAGAACTTTTTACCATTGCATACAAAATCGGAAATGCAATACCACCAAGATCCACATGGGCCTTTGCTAAAGACCAAGCAATGAGTGGGGGCTTGGTCAGCCCACAATTGCCTGAAATGTTGTGTATGCGTCTCGCCAAGCTTGCGCGTGTGTCAAGGGAAAGGCTGAGTGTGTGAGAATGTGGAGCACGCGCGCGCTGAGGAGCTGTACCAGACAAACGGTTGTGAAAATAAAAAATCTGTTGAATACATGAGTGAGGGTTGCTCTGACGATGATGTGTGCCAATTCTGGGGAAGATTGCACCAGAATTGAAGGAGGAGTAGCGAAAAAACGTGTCTCCTTAATCTTTATTGTACAGAAAAATCCAATATGGCGCCCGTTATAGGTTCTTGAGGTTTTTTTGTTCCTCATGAGAAATAAGGCATATCTAATGAATTTCAGAATTTTGGGACAAATGGGATGCAAATGGCATCACTTTGAATATAGGCAAATTGGGGCATGGCTGTAGAGGTTTAAAAAGCTACCTCTGCCTAAACTGACATGCACCAACTCAGAGTATTGCGTTTCAATAACCTCTTCATTGCATTCACTCTTATTCCCATAGCTATTGTGGTAGCAAACAAGCATAACTACGTGTGGCCTACACATCAAACAAAACTTCTAGTCAATTGGAGTCATGGTTCATAAGAAGATATTTGTTCATTTTCAAAATGTTCACCGTACATGGTGGACTGTATGGGTCACCACTGTATAGTTTCCCATTATAAATAAGGCATGTATAGTTTCCGACGTTTTAGACTGATGGTGTGGAAATGCCATCACTTTGAAAATGGACAATTGGGGCGTGGCCGTAGCGCCACCTATGGGTAATGGTGGGTCATTTGTGGTGTGGTAGTTTCTCATGGCCTATACTATCAATGTTTCAGGATTTTGAGAACTTTTTACCATTGCATACAAAATCGGAAATGCAATACCATCAAGATCCACATGGGCCTTTGCTAAAGACCAAGCTATGAGTGGGGGCTTGGTCAGCCCACAATTGCCTGAAATGTTGTGTATGCGTCTCGTCAAGCTTGCGCGTGTGTCAAGTGAAAGGCTGAGTGTGTGAGAATGTGGAGCGCGCGCGCTGAGGAGCAGGGGAGACATTTCATTGGAAATTTCCTTAACAATTAGCCAAGCATGCATTTTTTTAATATTCACCAAAAATCAACTTTTCATTTTACAGTCAACTTTTTCTGAGATTTGTGTACTAAACATTCTCAAGAGTCTTCATGAACTTGTGATTGAATCAGAGTGTCAGTTTTTGACTGGCGGATGTGTAAAGCATTATTTTAGCGTTAGAAATAAAAAAGATTTCCTTTATTTCAATCATTTTTGAAGATATTAATTTGCCTTCTCACATGGGAACATGATGTAGTGTCTTTCACGTGACACACCAAGTTTGGTGTTGATATTTCAAAGATTTGCTGAGATTTGATCCAACTTCCTGTTTGGTTGCTTTGTTGACGATTTTGATTGGCTGTACCAGACAAACGGTTTTGAAATTCAAAAATCTGTTGAAGAATTCAGTGAGGGTTGCTCTGACGATGATACCTGCCAATTCTGGGGAAGATTGGACAAAAATTGTAGGAGAAGTAGCAAAAAAACGTGTTTCCTAAATCTTTATTGTCCAAAAAAATCAAATATGGCGGCCGTTATAGGTTATTGAGGCTTTTTTGTTCCTCATGAGAAATAAGTCATATCTAATGAATTTCAGAATTTTGGGACAAATGGGATGCGAATGGCCTCACTTTGTAAATGGAAAATTGGGGCTTGGCCGTAGCGCCACCCATGGATAATGGTGCGTCATTTGTGGTGTGGTAGTTACTCCTGGCCTATACTATCAATGTTTCAGGATTTTGAGAACTTTTTCTAAAATGCATTACCATCAAGATCCACAAGGGCCTTCACTTCAAGCCAAGGAATGAGTGGGGGCTTGGTCAGCCCACAATTGCCTGAAATGTTGTGTTTGCGTCTCGCCAAGCCCGCGCGTGTGTCAAGGGAAAGGCTGAGTGTGTGAGAATGTGGAGCGCGCGTGCTGAGGAGCAGAGGGAGACATTACATTGAAAATTTCGTTAGCAATTAGCCAAGCATGCATGTTTCAAATATTCACCAAAAATCTACTTTTCATGTTACAGTCAACTTTTCCTCAGATTTGTGTACTAAACATTCTCAAGAGTCTTCATATGAACTTGTGATTGAATCAGAGTATCAGTTTTTTACTGGCGGATGTGTAAAGCATTATTTTAGCGTTAGCGATAAATTTGATTTGCTTTATATCAACCATTTTTGGAGATATGAAATAGCCTTTGCATATGGTAACATGTTGTAGTGTCGTCCACCGACATACCAAGTTTAGTGTTGATATCTCAAAGATTTGCTGAGATTTGACCCAAGTTCCTGTTTGGTTTCTTTTATTGCTGATTTTGATTGGCTGTGCCGGACAAACGGTTTATAAAATCAAAACGCCATGGGATAACTTTTGTGAGGCTTGGTCTGAAGATCATGTATGGTCATTTTGAAGAAGATATGACAAAAATTGTAGGAGGAGTAGGCTTTCAAAGGTTTTTGATACAACCGGAAATAGCGGAAAATCTATATAACCGGAAATTGACGTCATAGGGTGCGTTGAACTCGTCTTGATCCAGGGAATCCAATGGTACCTCATTTTTGAAAATCAGTCATACGGTTCAAAAGTTGCGTGTGTAAACACAAGTCCAACTTTGACCCATTGGTGGCGCTAGAGTGGTCTGATGGGATACATGAAACTTGGTGTAGGTATAGAAGGAACTGTCCTTAATGAGTGTGCCAAATTTAACAAAAAGTTATCCAAGGGTTCTAGGGGCTGCCATTGACTCCCATGGAACTAGAATAATAATAATAATAAAACTAACAATAACAATAGGTTTCCTCCTTACGGAGGAATCCTAATAATAAAACTAACAATAACAATAGGTTTCCTCCTTACGGAGGAATCCTAAATATAACTGCAAGCAGCAATGGCGGATTCCTCCAAACATTGCAAACCATTGAAAATGTATATTCTTTACAAATTGTCACTGTAAAATTCCATGCTGCAGACTTACCAATGGGATACCAAATCTGAAATGCAATACCATAAAGATCCACAAGGGCTTTTATTTCAAGCCAAGGAGTGAAGGGAGGGGGTTTGGTGAGCCTACACATTCCAGAAAGCCTTCTATCTTTGTGTATCAGGGCGTGGCCTGTAGCGTCACTTATGGGTGATATTGGGCCATTTGTGGTGTGGTAGTTACTCTTGGCCTATACTATCAATGTTTCAGGATTTTGATAACTTTTTACCATTGCATACAAAATCGGAAATGCAATACCATCAAGATCCACACGGGCCTTTGCTAAAGACCAAGCAATGAGTGGGGGCTTGGTCAGCCCACAATTGAATCCAATATGGCGGCCGTTATAGGTTATTGAGGCTTTTTTGTTCCTCATGAGAAATAAGTCATATCTAATGAATTTCAGAATTTTGGGACAAATGGGATGCGAATGGCCTCACTTTGTAAATGGAAAATTGGGGCTTGGCCGTAGCGCCACCCATGGATAATGGTGCGTCATTTGTGGTGTGGTAGTTACTCCTGGCCTATACTATCAATGTTTCAGGATTTTGAGAGCTTTTTCTAAAATGCATTACCATCAAGATCCACAAGGGCCTTCACTTCAAGCCAAGGAATGAGTGGGGGCTTGGTCAGCCCACAATTGCTTGAAATGTTGTGTATGCGTCTCGCCAAGCCCGCGCGTGTGTCAAGGGAAAGGCTGAGTGTGTGAGAATGTGGAGCGCGCGTGCTGAGGAGCAGAGGGAGACATTACATTGAAAATTTCGTTAGCAATTAGCCAAGCATGCATGTTTCAAATATTCACCAAAAATCTACTTTTCATGTTACAGTCAACTTTTCCTCAGATTTGTGTACTAAACATTCTCAAGAGTCTTCATATGAACTTGTGATTGAATCAGAGTATCAGTTTTTTACTGGCGGATGTGTAAAGCATTATTTTAGCGTTAGCGATAAATTTGATTTGCTTTATATCAACCATTTTTGGAGATATGAAATAGCCTTTGCATATGGTAACATGTTGTAGTGTCGTCCACCGATATACCAAGTTTAGTGTTGATATCTCAAAGATTTGCTGAGATTTGACACAAGTTCCTGTTTGGTTTCTTTTATTGCTGATTTTGATTGGCTGTGCCGGACAAACGGTTTATAAAATCAAAACGCCATGGGATAACTTTTGTGAGGCTTGGTCTGAAGATCATGTATGGTCATTTTGAAGAAGATATGACAAAAATTGTAGGAGGAGTAGGCTTTCAAAGGTTTTTGATACAACCGGAAATAGCGGAAAATCTATGTAACCGGAAATTGACGTCATAGGGTGCGTTGAACTCGTCTTGATCCAGGGAATCCAATGGTACCTCATTTTGGAAAATCAGTCATACGGTTCAAAAGTTGCGTGTGTAAACACAAGTCCAACTTTGACCCATTGGTGGCGCTAGAGTGGTCTGATGGGATACATGAAACTTGGTGTAGGTATAGAAGGAACTGTCCTTAATGAGTGTGCCAAATTTAACAAAAAGTTATCCAAGGGTTCTAGGGGCTGCCATTGACTCCCATGGAACTAGAATAATAATAATAAATATAACTGCAAGCAGCAATGGCGGATTCCTCCAAACATTGCAAACCACTGAAAAAATGTATATTCTTTACAAATTGTCACTGTAAAATTCCATGCTGCAGACTAACCAATGGGATACCAAATCTGAAATGCAATACCATCAAGATCCACAAGGGCTTTTATTTCAAGCCAGTGAAGGGAGGGGGCTTGGTGAGCTTACCCATTCCAGAAAGCCTTGTATCTTTGTGTATCAGGGCGTGGCCTGTAGCGTCACTTATGGGTGATATTGGGCCATTTGTGGTGTGGTAGTTACTCTTGGCCTATACTATCAATGTTTCAGGATTTTCAGAACTTTTTACCATTGCATACAAAATCGGAAATGCAATACCATCAAGATCCACATGGGCCTTTGCTAAAGACCAAGCAATGAATGGGGGCTTGGTCTGCCCACAATTGCCTGAAATGTTGTGTATGCGTCTCGCCAAGCTTGCGCGTGTGTCAAGGGAAAGGCTGAGTGTGTGAGAATGTGGAGCGCGCGCGCTGAGGAGCAGGGGAGACATTTCATTGGAAATTTCCTTAACAATTAGCCAAGCATGCATTTTTCAAATATTCACCAAAAATCAACTTTTCATCTTACAGTCAACTTTTTCTGAGATTTGTGTACTAAACATTCTCAAGAGTCTTCATGAACTTCTGATTGAATCAGAGTTTTTTGACTGGCGGATGTGTAAAGCATTATTTGAGCGTTAGAAATAAATTAGATTTCCTTTATTTCAATCATTTTTTAAGATATTAATTTGCCTTCTCACATGGGAACATGATGTAGTGTCTTTCACGTGACACACAAAGTTTGGTGTTGATATTTCAAAGATTTGCTGAGTTTTGATCCAACTTCCTGTTTGGTTGCTTTGTTGGCTATACCGGACAAACTGTTTTAAAATTCAAAAATCTGTTGAAGAATTCAGTGAGGGTTGCTCTGACGATGATACCTGCCAATTCTGGGGAAGATTGGACACAAATTGTAGGAGATGTTGCGAAAAAACGTGTTTCCTAAATCTTTATTGTACAGAAAAATCCAATATGGTGGCCGTTAAAGGTTATTGAGGCTTTTTTGTTCCTCATGAGAAATAAGGCATATCTAATGAATTTCAGAATTTTGGGACAAATGGGATGCGAATGGCATCACTTTGTAAATGGACAATTGGGGCTTGGCCGTAGCGCCACCTATGGATAATGGTGCGTCATTTGTGGTGTGGTAGTTACTCCTGGCCTATACTATCGGAAACACACTAGATCTAGTGATAACAACTGGACTAAATATCAATAATATTTCAATAACTGATCTACCCCTCTCAGACCATCATTATATACTTTTCAATGTGGAAATTATCCTAACAAAAACCAAAAAAGAATTCTTAGTCCATAGAAGATATTTAGACGATACAGCTATGATGACATTTTCTGAACAATTTGCTCTACATGAGCCGACTTACCATGATTGCTCTCTGAATGAAATGGTAGAGAACCTCAATTATGCACTATTATCTGTGTTAGACTCTGTTGCACCACTGAAAACCAAAAAGAAGTGCACAAGCAGAACCTCCCCATGGCTGAGAAATAAAAATGTTAGTGAAACGAAAAGAAAATGCCGTGCAGCAGAGAGAAAATGGAGGAAAACAAAGATCACTATCCACTACAATATCTACAAAGATACACTAACCACCTTTAACAAAACCATCCGTCTAGCAAGGAGAGAATATTTCTCCAACATTATTACAGAAAATGCCAGAAATTCCAGAGTTCTTTTCTCCACCATTGACCAGCTGCTAAACACTGTCCCTGCCCCACCTCCATCCTCAGCAGTTAAATGTGAAGAGCTTGCTTTGTTCTTCAAGAACAAAATAACTTTGATTAGAGCGAGTATTATTAATAGTGGGGTCGAAACTGACATCAGTAGATTCTGCAACATAACCATGAGCACATTTACCTGTATCACACTTAGTGAACTTTCCAAAATTGTCAGCGAATCTAACTCCACAACCTCAGATATTGATCCTATACCCACAACATTCTTTAAGCGAGTGTTTGATAGTGTCTCAGGTCCGGTGCTAGAGATTATAAACACATCCCTTAGAACTGGCGTCTTCCCAGATGCCTTCAAAACAGCTGTTGTAAAGCCCCTATTAAAGAAACCCAAATTGGATAACAGTCTACTTGCAAATTACAGACCAATATCAAACCTCCCATTTATTAGTAAAGTACTGGAAAAGATAGTTTTAGTCCAATTAAATTATTTTCTTGAAGAAAATAACATCCTGGAAGTCTCGCAGTCAGGTTTCAGGAAATATCACAGTACTGAAACTGCTCTCACCAAAATAATTAGCGACCTCAGACTAAACTCTGATGCAAATAAAGTCTCTATCCTTATCCTGTTAGATCTCAGTGCAGCATTTGATACAATTGATCACGACATCCTAATCAATAGACTGGAAAAGCTTATTGGGTTCACGGATAGTGTATTGAACTGGCTGAAATCATATATCACAGGAAGGAAGTTTTATGTTAGTTTAGGTGACCATAGGTCCAAGAAACATCAGAACTGCTACGGGGTTGCTCAAGGAAGCTGCTTAGGTCCATTACTTTTTTCTCTTTATATGTTACCACTCGGCGACATAATCAGAGAACATAACATAGATTTCCATAGCTATGCGGATGACACACAACTATATATATCCACTGAACCCAACGATGCAACGGCCATCAATTCCATTACAAACTGCCTGTTGGCAATAAACAAATGGATGAATGATAACTTTCTTAAATTAAATGAAGACAAAACCGAAGTCCTACTATGTGGCCCCAAATCCAAAAGAGAGATGCTTATTAAGAATCTTGGAGGCTTAACCCCCTGTCTTAAACCAGAGGTGACGAGTCTCTGCGTAATCCTGGACTCAGATTTGAATTTCAACTCTCACATTAATAAAGTGACCAAAACAGCTTTCTTTCACCTGAGGAATATAGCAAAGGTACGACCATTCATAAACCAAAATGATGCAGAGAAGTTAATTCATGCTTTTATATCCAGCCGGCTGGACTACTGTAACGCACTTTTCACTGGTCTTCCCAAGAAAACCACTGAAAGACTACAGCTCATTCAAAATTCTGCAGCTAGATTATTAACCAAAACTAAAAGGAGAAAACACATTAGTCCTGTCCTAGCTACTTTACACTGGCTCCCTGTTACCTTCAGAATTGACTTTAAGGTCCTTTTTCTCACATACAAAGCTCTACACGGACAAGGACCTAGCTACATTGCTAACTCCTTTATAAACTACACACCAGCTAGAACACTGCGATCATCAAATGCAGGCCTATTAGAGGTCACCAGAAGCAGTCATAAGAAGATTGGTGATTCGGCCTTTGTCAATTACGCCCCAAAACTATGGAACAAATTACCCATAAATATTAGGGAAGCTAACACTCTAGACATTTTTAAAAGACAGCTTAAAACCTACCTTTTTACCGAAGCATTTAAGTAATTTTATCTCAAAAGGGTTTTCCTACTTTTTAAAGTTGTTTTCTCTCTTGAACAGAGATCTTATTGGGATTTTTATTATTGTTTGAATTATTTATCACTTGTATTATTGTTTTTATTGATTTTATGTAAAGCACCTTGAGCTACAATTCTTGTATGAAATGTGCTATATAAATAAAGTCTTACTTACTTACTTACTTACTTACTATCAATGTTTCAGGATTTTGAGAACATTTTCTAAAATGCATTACCATCAAGATCCACAAGGGCCTTCACTTCAAGCCAAGGAATGAGTGGGGGCTTGGTCAGCCCACAATTGCCTAAAATGTTGTGTATGCGTCTCGCCAAGCCCGCGCGTGTGTCAAGGGAAAGGCTGAGTGTGTGAGAATGTGGAGCACGCGCGCGCTGAAGAGCAGGGGAGACATTTCATTGAAAATTTCGTTAGCAATTAGCCAAGCATGCATGTTTCAAATATTCACATAAAATCGACTTTTCATGTTACAGTCAACTTTTCCTCAGATTTGTGTACTAAACATTCTCAAGAGTCTTCATATGAACTTGTGATTGAATCAAAGTATCAGTTTTTGACCGGCGGATGTGTAAAGCATTATTTTAGCGTTAGCGATAAATTCGATTTGCTTTATATCAATCATTTTTTGAGATATGAAGTTGCCTTTGCACATGGTATCATGTTGTAGTGTCGCCCACCAATATACCAAGTTTAGTGTTGACATCTCAAAGATTTGCTGAGATTTGACCCAAGTTCTTGTTTGGTTACTTTTTTGCTGATTTTGATTGGCTGTGCCGGACAAACGGTTTAGAAAATCAAAACGCCATGGGATAACTTTTGTGAGGCTTGGTCTGAAGATCATCTCTGGTCATTTTGAAGAAGATATGACAAAAATTGTAGGAGGAGTAGGCTTTCAAAGGTTTTTGATACAACCGGAAATAGCGGAAAATCTATATAACCGGAAATTGACGTCATAGGGTGCGTTGAACTCGTCTTGATCCAGGGAATCCAATGGTACCTCATTTTTTTCCCATGGAACTAGAATAATAATAATAATAAAACTAACAATAACAATAGGTTTCCTCCTTACGGAGGAATCCTAATAATAAATATAGCTGCAAGCAGCAATGGCGGATTCCTCCAAAACATTGCGAACCATTGAAAAATGTATATTCTTCACAAATTGTCACTGTATACAAACATCCATGCTGTAGACTTACCAATGGGATACCAAATCTGAAATGCAATACCATCAAGATCCACAAGGGCTTTTATTTCAAGCCAAGGAGTGAAGGGTGGGGGCTTGGTGAGCCTACCCATTCCAGAAAGCCTTGTATCTTTGGCCTGTAGCGTCACTTATGGGTGATATTGGGCCATTTGTGGTGTGGTAGTTACTCTTGGCCTATACTATCAATCTTTCAGGATTTTGAGAACTTTTTACCATTGCATACAAAATCGGAAATGCAATACCACCAAGATCCACATGGGCCTTTGCTAAAGACCAAGCAATGAGTGGGGGCTTGGTCAGCCCACAATTGCCTGAAATGTTGTGTATGCGTCTCGCCAAGCTTGCGCGTGTGTCAAGGGAAAGGCTGAGTGTGTGAGAATGTGGAGCACGCGCGCGCTGAGGAGCTGTACCAGACAAACGGTTGTGAAAATAAAAAATCTGTTGAATACATGAGTGAGGGTTGCTCTGACGATGATGTGTGCCAATTCTGGGGAAGATTGCACCAGAATTGAAGGAGGAGTAGCGAAAAAACGTGTTTCCTTAATCTTTATTGTACAGAAAAATCCAATATGGCGCCCGTTATAGGTTCTTGAGGTTTTTTTGTTCCTCATGAGAAATAAGGCATATCTAATGAATTTCAGAATTTTGGGACAAATGGGATGCAAATGGCATCACTTTGAATATAGGCAAATTGGGGCATGGCTGTAGAGGTTTAAAAAGCTACCTCTGCCTAAACTGACATGCACCAACTCAGAGTATTGCGTTTCAATAACCTCTTCATTGCATTCACTCTTATTCCCATAGCTATTGTGGTAGCAAACAAGCATAACTACGTGTGGCCTACACATCAAACAAAACTTCTAGTCAATTGGAGTCATGGTTCATAAGAAGATATTTGTTCATTTTCAAAATGTTCACCGTACATGGTGGACTGTATGGGTCACCACTGTATAGTTTCCCATTATAAATAAGGCATGTATAGTTTCCGACGTTTTAGACTGATGGTGTGGAAATGCCATCACTTTGAAAATTGACAATTGGGGCGTGGCCGTAGCGCCACCTATGGGTAATGGTGGGTCATTTGTGGTGTGGTAGTTTCTCATGGCCTATACTATCAATGTTTCAGGATTTTGAGAACTTTTTACCATTGCATACAAAATCGGAAATGCAATACCATCAAGATCCACATGGGCCTTTGCTAAAGACCAAGCTATGAGTGGGGGCTTGGTCAGCCCACAATTGCCTGAAATGTTGTGTATGCGTCTCGTCAAGCTTGCGCGTGTGTCAAGTGAAAGGCTGAGTGTGTGAGAATGTGGAGCGCGCGCGCTGAGGAGCAGGGGAGACATTTCATTGGAAATTTCCTTAACAATTAGCCAAGCATGCATTTTTTTAATATTCACCAAAAATCAACTTTTCATTTTACAGTCAACTTTTTCTGAGATTTGTGTACTAAACATTCTCAAGAGTCTTCATGAACTTGTGATTGAATCAGAGTATCAGTTTTTGACTGGCGGATGTGTAAAGCATTATTTTAGCGTTAGAAATAAAAAAGATTTCCTTTATTTCAATCATTTTTGAAGATATTAATTTGCCTTCTCACATGGGAACATGATGTAGTGTCTTTCACGTGACACACCAAGTTTGGTGTTGATATTTCAAAGATTTGCTGAGATTTGATCCAACTTCCTGTTTGGTTGCTTTGTTGACGATTTTGATTGGCTGTACCAGACAAACGGTTTTGAAATTCAAAAATCTGTTGAAGAATTCAGTGAGGGTTGCTCTGACGATGATACCTGCCAATTCTGGGGAAGATTGGACAAAAATTGTAGGAGAAGTAGCAAAAAAACGTGTTTCCTAAATCTTTATTGTCCAAAAAAATCAAATATGGCGGCCGTTATAGGTTATTGAGGCTTTTTTGTTCCTCATGAGAAATAAGTCATATCTAATGAATTTCAGAATTTTGGGACAAATGGGATGCGAATGGCCTCACTTTGTAAATGGAAAATTGGGGCTTGGCCGTAGCGCCACCCATGGATAATGGTGCGTCATTTGTGGTGTGGTAGTTACTCCTGGCCTATACTATCAATGTTTCAGGATTTTGAGAACTTTTTCTAAAATGCATTACCATCAAGATCCACAAGGGCCTTCACTTCAAGCCAAGGAATGAGTGGGGGCTTGGTCAGCCCACAATTGCCTGAAATGTTGTGTTTGCGTCTCGCCAAGCCCGCGCGTGTGTCAAGGGAAAGGCTGAGTGTGTGAGAATGTGGAGCGCGCGTGCTGAGGAGCAGAGGGAGACATTACATTGAAAATTTCGTTAGCAATTAGCCAAGCATGCATGTTTCAAATATTCACCAAAAATCTACTTTTCATGTTACAGTCAACTTTTCCTCAGATTTGTGTACTAAACATTCTCAAGAGTCTTCATATGAACTTGTGATTGAATCAGAGTATCAGTTTTTTACTGGCGGATGTGTAAAGCATTATTTTAGCGTTAGCGATAAATTTGATTTGCTTTATATCAACCATTTTTGGAGATATGAAATAGCCTTTGCATATGGTAACATGTTGTAGTGTCGTCCACCGACATACCAAGTTTAGTGTTGATATCTCAAAGATTTGCTGAGATTTGACCCAAGTTCCTGTTTGGTTTCTTTTATTGCTGATTTTGATTGGCTGTGCCGGACAAACGGTTTATAAAATCAAAACGCCATGGGATAACTTTTGTGAGGCTTGGTCTGAAGATCATGTATGGTCATTTTGAAGAAGATATGACAAAAATTGTAGGAGGAGTAGGCTTTCAAAGGTTTTTGATACAACCGGAAATAGCGGAAAATCTATATAACCGGAAATTGACGTCATAGGGTGCGTTGAACTCGTCTTGATCCAGGGAATCCAATGGTACCTCATTTTTGAAAATCAGTCATACGGTTCAAAAGTTGCGTGTGTAAACACAAGTCCAACTTTGACCCATTGGTGGCGCTAGAGTGGTCTGATGGGATACATGAAACTTGGTGTAGGTATAGAAGGAACTGTCCTTAATGAGTGTGCCAAATTTAACAAAAAGTTATCCAAGGGTTCTAGGGGCTGCCATTGACTCCCATGGAACTAGAATAATAATAATAATAAAACTAACAATAACAATAGGTTTCCTCCTTACGGAGGAATCCTAATAATAAAACTAACAATAACAATAGGTTTCCTCCTTACGGAGGAATCCTAAATATAACTGCAAGCAGCAATGGCGGATTCCTCCAAACATTGCAAACCATTGAAAATGTATATTCTTTACAAATTGTCACTGTAAAATTCCATGCTGCAGACTTACCAATGGGATACCAAATCTGAAATGCAATACCATAAAGATCCACAAGGGCTTTTATTTCAAGCCAAGGAGTGAAGGGAGGGGGTTTGGTGAGCCTACACATTCCAGAAAGCCTTCTATCTTTGTGTATCAGGGCGTGGCCTGTAGCGTCACTTATGGGTGATATTGGGCCATTTGTGGTGTGGTAGTTACTCTTGGCCTATACTATCAATGTTTCAGGATTTTGATAACTTTTTACCATTGCATACAAAATCGGAAATGCAATACCATCAAGATCCACACGGGCCTTTGCTAAAGACCAAGCAATGAGTGGGGGCTTGGTCAGCCCACAATTGAATCCAATATGGCGGCCGTTATAGGTTATTGAGGCTTTTTTGTTCCTCATGAGAAATAAGTCATATCTAATGAATTTCAGAATTTTGGGACAAATGGGATGCGAATGGCCTCACTTTGTAAATGGAAAATTGGGGCTTGGCCGTAGCGCCACCCATGGATAATGGTGCGTCATTTGTGGTGTGGTAGTTACTCCTGGCCTATACTATCAATGTTTCAGGATTTTGAGAACTTTTTCTAAAATGCATTACCATCAAGATCCACAAGGGCCTTCACTTCAAGCCAAGGAATGAGTGGGGGCTTGGTCAGCCCACAATTGCCTGAAATGTTGTGTATGCGTCTCGCCAAGCCCGCGCGTGTGTCAAGGGAAAGGCTGAGTGTGTGAGAATGTGGAGCGCGCGTGCTGAGGAGCAGAGGGAGACATTACATTGAAAATTTCGTTAGCAATTAGCCAAGCATGCATGTTTCAAATATTCACCAAAAATCTACTTTTCATGTTACAGTCAACTTTTCCTCAGATTTGTGTACTAAACATTCTCAAGAGTCTTCATATGAACTTGTGATTGAATCAGAGTATCAGTTTTTTACTGGCGGATGTGTAAAGCATTATTTTAGCGTTAGCGATAAATTTGATTTGCTTTATATCAACCATTTTTGGAGATATGAAATAGCCTTTGCATATGGTAACATGTTGTAGTGTCGTCCACCGATATACCAAGTTTAGTGTTGATATCTCAAAGATTTGCTGAGATTTGACACAAGTTCCTGTTTGGTTTCTTTTATTGCTGATTTTGATTGGCTGTGCCGGACAAACGGTTTATAAAATCAAAACGCCATGGGATAACTTTTGTGAGGCTTGGTCTGAAGATCATGTATGGTCATTTTGAAGAAGATATGACAAAAATTGTAGGAGGAGTAGGCTTTCAAAGGTTTTTGATACGACCGGAAATAGCGGAAAATCTATATATTTGGAAATTGACGTCATAGGGTGCGTTGAACTCGTCTTGATCCAGGGAATCCAATGGTACCTCATTTTGGAAAATCAGTCATACGGTTCAAAAGTTGCGTGTGTAAACACAAGTCCAACTTTGACCCATTGGTGGCGCTAGAGTGGTCTGATGGGATACATGAAACTTGGTGTAGGTATAGAAGGAACTGTCCTTAATGAGTGTGCCAAATTTAACAAAAAGTTATCCAAGGGTTCTAGGGGCTGCCATTGACTCCCATGGAACTAGAATAATAATAATAAATATAACTGCAAGCAGCAATGGCGGATTCCTCCAAACATTGCAAACCACTGAAAAATGTATATTCTTTACAAATAGTCACTGTAAAATTCCATGCCGCAGACTTACCAATGGGATACCAAATATGAAATGCAATACCATCAAGATCCACAAGGGCTTTTATTTCAAGCCAAGGAGTGAAGGGAGGGGGCTTGGTTGAGCCTACCCATTCCAGAAAGCCTTGTATCTTTGTGTATCAGGGTGTGGCCTGTAGCGTCACTTATGGGTGATATTGGGCCATTTGTGGTGTGGTAGTTACTCTTGGCCTATACTATCAATGTTTCAGGATTTTGAGAACTTTTTACCGTTGCATACAAAATCGGAAATGCAATACCATCAAGATCCACATGGGCCTTTGCTAAAGACCAAGCAATGAGTGGGGGCTTGGTCAGCCCACAATTGCCTGAAATGTTGTGTATGCGTCTCGTCAAGCTTGCGCGTGTGTCAAGGGAAAGGCTGAGTGTGTGAGAATGTGGAGCGCGCGCGCTGAGGAGCAGGGGAGACATTTCATTGGAAATTTCCTTAACAAGCCAAGCATGCATTTTTCAAATATTCACCAAATTTCAACTTTTCATGTTACAGTCAACTTTTTCTGAGATTTGTGTACTAAACATTCTCAAGAGTCTTTATGAACATGTGATTGAATCAGAGTTTTTTGACTGGTGGATGTGTAAAGCATTATTTTAGCGTTAGATAGAAATAAATTAGATTTCCTTTATTTCAATCATTTTTTAAGATATTAATTTGCCTTCTCACATGGGAACATGATGTAGTGTCTTTCACGTGACACACCAAGTTTGGTGGTGATATTTCAAAGATTTGCTGAGATTTGATCCAACTTCCTGTTTGGTTGCTTTGTTGACGATTTTGATTGGCTGTACCGGACAAACGGTTTTGAAATTCAAAACTCTGTTGAAGAATTCAGTGAGGGTTGCTCTGACGATGATACCTGCCAATTCTGGGGAAGATTGGACAAAAATTGTAGGAGAAGTAGCGAAAAAACGTGTTTCCTAAATCTTTATTGTACAAAAAAATCCAATATGGCGGCCGTTATAGGTTATTGAGGATTTTTTGTTCCTCATGAGAAATAAGGCATATCTAATGAATTTCAGAATTTTGGGACAAAATGGATGCGAATGGCATCACTTTGTAAATGGACAATTGGGGCTTGGCCGTAGCGCCACCTATGGATAATGGTGTGTCATTTGTGGTGTGGTAGTTACTCCTGGCCTATACTATCAATGTTTCAGGATTTTGAGAACTTTTTCTAAAATGCATTACCATCAAGATCCACAAGGGCCTTCACTTCAAGCCAAGGAATGAGTGGGGGCTTGGTCAGCCCACAATTGCCTGAAATGTTGTGTATGCGTCTCGCCAAGCCCGCGCGTGTGTCAAGGGAAAGACTGAGTGTGTGAGAATGTGGAGCTCGCGCGCGCTGAAGAGCAGGGGAGACATTTCATTGAAAATTTCGTTAGCAATTAGCCAAGCATGCATGTTTCAAATATTCACATAAAATCGACTTTTCATGTTACAGTCAACTTTTCCTCAGATTTGTGTACTAAACATTCTCAAGAGTCTTCATATGAACTTGTGATTGAATCAAAGTATCAGTTTTTGACCGGCGGATGTGTAAAGCATTATTTTAGCGTTAGCGATAAATTCGATTTGCTTTATATCAATCATTTTTTGAGATATGAAGTTGCCTTTGCACATGGTAACATGTTGTAGTGTCTTTCTTGTGACATATCAAGTTACGTGTTGATATCTCAAAGATTTGCTGAGATTTGACCCAAGTTCCTGTTTGGTTGCTTTTTTGCTGAATTTGATTGGCTGTGCCGGACAAACGGTTTAGAAAATCAAAACGCCATGGGATAACTTTTGTGAGGCTTGGTCTGAAGATCATCTATGGTCATTTTGAAGAAGATATGACAAAAATTGTAGGAGGAGTAGGCTTTCAAAGGTTTTTGATAAAACCGGAAATGGTGGAAAATCTATATAACCGGAAATTGACGTCATAGGGTGCGTTGAACTCGTCTTGATCCAGGGAATCCAACGGTACCTCATTTTTGAAAATAAGTCATACGGTTCAAAAGTTGCGTGTGTAAACACAAGTCCAACTTTGACCCATTGGTGGCGCTAGAGTGGTCTGATGGGATACATGAAACTTGGTGTAGGTATAGAAGGAACTGTCCTTAATGAGTGTGCCAAATTTAACAAAAAGTTATCCAAGGGTTCTAGGGGCTGCCATTGACTCCCATGGAACTAGAATAATAATAATAAATATAGCTGCAAGCAGCAATGGCGGATTCCTCCAAAACATTGCGAACCATTGAAAAATGTATATTCTTCACAAATTGTCACTGTATACAAACATCCATGCTGTAGACTTACCAATGGGATACCAAATCTGAAATGCAATACCATCAAGATCCACAAGGGCTTTTATTTCAAGCCAAGGAGTGAAGGGTGGGGGCTTGGTGAGCCTACCCATTCCAGAAAGCCTTGTATCTTTGGCCTGTAGCGTCACTTATGGGTGATATTGGGCCATTTGTGGTGTGGTAGTTACTCTTGGCCTATACTATCAATCTTTCAGGATTTTGAGAACTTTTTACCATTGCATACAAAATCGGAAATGCAATACCACCAAGATCCACATGGGCCTTTGCTAAAGACCAAGCAATGAGTGGGGGCTTGGTCAGCCCACAATTGCCTGAAATGTTGTGTATGCGTCTCGCCAAGCTTGCGCGTGTCAAGGGAAAGGCTGAGTGTGTGAGAATGTGGAGCATGCGCGCGCTGAGGAGCTGTACCAGACAAACGGTTGTGAAAATAAAAAATCTGTTGAATACATGAGTGAGGGTTGCTCTGACGATGATGTGTGCCAATTCTGGGGAAGATTGCACCAGAATTGAAGGAGGAGTAGCGAAAAAACGTGTTTCCTTAATCTTTATTGTACAGAAAAATCCAATATGGCGTCCGTTATAGGTTCTTGAGGTTTTTTTGTTCCTCATGAGAAATAAGGCATATCTAATGAATTTCAGAATTTTGGGACAAATGGGATGCAAATGGCATCACTTTGAATATAGGCAAATTGGGGCATGGCTGTAGAGGTTTAAAAAGCTACCTCTGCCTAAACTGACATGCACCAACTCAGAGTATTGCGTTTCAATAACCTCTTCATTGCATTCACTCTTATTCCCATAGCTATTGTGGTAGCAAACAAGCATAACTACGTGTGGCCTACACATCAAACAAAACTTCTAGTCAATTGGAGTCATGGTTCATAAGAAGATATTTGTACGTTTTCAAAATGTTCACCGTACATGGTGGACTGTATGGGTCACCACTGTATAGTTTCCCATTATAAATAAGGCATGTATAGTTTCCGACGTTTTAGACTGATGGTGTGGAAATGCCATCACTTTGAAAATGGACAATTGGGGCGTGGCCGTAGCGCCACCTATGGGTAATGGTGCGTCATTTGTGGTGTGGTAGTTACTCCTGGCCTATACTATCAATGTTTCAGGATTTAGAAAACTTTTTACCATTGCATACAAAATCGGAAATGCAATACCGTCAAGATCCACATGGGCCTTTGCTAAAGACCAAGCAATGAGTGGGGGCTTGGTCAGCCCACAATTGCCTGAAATGTTGTGTTTGCGTCTCGCTAAGCTTGCGCGTGTGTCAAGGGAAAGGCTGAGTGTGAGAGAATGTGGAGCGCGCGCGCTGAGGAGAGGGGGGACATTACATTTACATTTATTCATTTAGCAGACGCTTTTATCCAAAGCGACTTCCAAGAGAGAGCTTTACAAAGTGCATAGGTCACTGATCATAACAACAAGATAGCCAAAAAACATCGCGAGTAGCCAAAACATGAAGCACACATTGTGAACAACCAAAGTAAGTGCCAAAGGGAAGAACCATAAGAGCATGTAGTTAAACAAGTTACAATTAAACAACATGAACCGCTATAAGTGCAAGTGTACCTGTGGAAAAAAGCAAGCAACAGTAATAAAAACAATATATCACAGCGAGAACAAAAATTTAAAACAGTTACCACTAACCACAAGAGCAACAAATCTCTAAGCAAGAGTCATTGTGATCCTTGAGGAACCTAACATCGGGTCAAGCGAACAATTCCTAAGTACCGTTGTACTCCCGGAACAAGTGCGTCTTGAGCCTTTTCTTGAAGGTGGAGAGACAGTCAGTATCTCTGATGGAGGTGGGGAGTTGATTCCACCACTGGGGGGCCAGACAGGAGAAGAGAATATCTAATGAATTTCAGAATTTTGGGACAAATGGGATGCGAATGGCATCACTTTGTAAATGGACAATTGGGGCTTGGCCGTAGCGCCACCTATGGATAATGGTGCGTCATTTGTGGTGTGGTAGTTACTCCTGGCCTATACTATCAATGTTTCAGGATTTAGAAAACTTTTTACCATTGCATACAAAATCGGAAATGCAAAACCGTCAAGATCCACATGGGCCATTGCTAAAGACCAAGCAATGAGTGGGGGCTTGGTCAGCCCACAATTGCCTGAAATGTTGTGTTTGCGTCTCGCTAAGCTTGCGCGTGTGTCAAGGGAAAGGCTGAGTGTGTGAGAATGTGGAGCGCGCGCGCTGAGGAGCAGGGGAGACATTACATTTACATTTATTCATTTAGCAGCTGCTTTTATCCAAAGCGACTTCCAAGAGAGAGCTTTACAAAGTGCATAGGTCACTGATCATAACAACAAGATAGCCAAAAAACATCGCGAGTAGCCAAAACATGAAGCACACATTGTGAACAACCAAAGTAAGTGCCAAAGGGAAGAACCATAAGAGCATGTAGTTAAACAAGTTACAATTAAACAACATGAACCGCTATAAGTGCAAGTGTACCTGTGGAAAAAAGCAAGCAACAGTAATAAAAACAATATATCACAGTGAGAACAAAAATTTAAAACAGTTACCACTAACCACAAGAGCAACAAGTCTCTAAGCAAGAGTCATTGTGATCCTTGAGGAACCTAACATCGGGTCAAGCGAACAATTCCTAAGTACCGTTGTACTCCCGGAACAAGTGCGTCTTGAGCCTTTTCTTGAAGGTGGAGAGACAGTCAGTATCTCTGATGGAGGTGGGGAGTTGATTCCACCACTGGGGGGCCAGACAGGAGAAGAGAATATCTAATGAATTTCAGAATTTTGGGACAAATGGGATGCGAATGGCATCACTTTGTAAATGGACAATTGGGGCTTGGCCGTAGCGCCACCTATGGATAATGGTGCGTCATTTGTGGTGTGGTAGTTACTCCTGGCCTATACTATCAATGTTTCAGGATTTTGAGAACTTTTTCTAAAATGCATTACCATCAAGATCCACAAGGGCCTTCACTTCAAGCCAAGGAATGAGTGGGGGCTTGGTCAGCCAACAATTGCCTGAAATGTTGTGTATGCGTCTCGCCAAGCCCACGCGTGTGTCAAGGGAAAGGCTGAGTGTGTGCGAATGTGTAGCGCGCGCGCTGAGGAGCATGGGAGACGTTTCATTGGAAATTTCCTTAACAATTAGCCAAGCATGCATTTTTCAAATATTCAACAAAATTCAACTTTTCATCTTACAGTCAACTTTGTGTAAAGCATTATTTTAGCGTTAGAAATAAATTAGATTTACTTTATTTCAATCATTTTTTAAGATATTAATTTGCCTTCTCACATGGGAACATGATGTAGTGTCTTTCACGTGACACACCAAGTTTGGTGATGATATTTCAAAGATTTGCTGAGATTTGATCCAACTTCCTGTTTGGTTGCTTTGTTGACGATTTTGATTGGCTGTACCGGACAAACGGTTTTGAAATTCAAAAATCTGTTGAAGAATTCAGTGAGGGTTGCTCTGACGATGATACCTGCCAATTCTGGGGAAGATTGGACAAAAATTGTAGGAGAAGTAGCAAAAAAACGTGTTTCCTAAATCTTTATTGTACAAAAAAATCCAATATGGCGGCCGTTATAGGTTATTGAGGCTTTTTTGTTCCTCATGAGAAATAAGGCATATCTAATGAATTTCAGAATTTTGGGACAAATGGGATGCGAATGGCATCACTTTTTAAATGGAAAATTGGGGCTTGGCCGTAGCGCCACCTATGGATAATGGTGCGTCATTTGTGGTGTGGTAGTTACTCCTGGCCTATACTATCAATGTTTCAGGATTTTGAGAACTTTTTCTAAAATGCATTACCATCAAGATCCACAAGGGCCTTCACTTCAAGCCAAGGAATGAGTGGGGGCTTGGTCAGCCCACAATTGCCTGAAATGTTGTGTATGCGTCTCGCCAAGCCCGCGCGTGTGTCAAGGGAAAGGCTGAGTGTGTGAGAATGTGGAGCACGCGCGCGCTGAAGAGCAGGGGAGACATTTCATTGAAATTTCGTTAGCAATTAGCCAAGCATGCATGTTTCAAATATTCACATAAAATCGACTTTTCATGTTACAGCCAACTTTTCCTCAGATTTGTGTACTAAACATTCTCAAGAGTCTTCATATGAACTTGTGATTGAATCAAAGTATCAGTTTTTGACCGGATGTGTAAAGCATTATTTTAGCGTTAGCGATAAATTCGATTTGCTTTATATCAATCATTTTTTGAGATATGAAGTTGTCTTTGCACATGGTAACATGTTGTAGTGTCGTCTACCGATATACCAAGTTTAGTGTTGATATCTCAAAGATTTGCTGAGATTTGACCCAAGTTCCTGTTTGGTTACTTTTTTGCTGATTTTGATTGGCTGTGCTGGACAAACGGTTTAGAAAATCAAAACGCCATGGGATAACTTTTGTGAGGCTTGGTCTGAAGATCATCTCTGGTCATTTTGAAGAAGAAATGAAAAAAAATGTAGGAGGAGTAGGCTTTCAAAGGTTTTTGATACAACCGGAAATAGCGGAAGATCTATATAACCGGAAATTAACGTCATAGGGTGCGTTGAACTCGTCTTGATCCAGGGAATCCAATGGTACCTCATCTTTGAAAATCAGTCATACGGTTCAAAAGTTGCGTGTGTAAACACAAGTCCAACTTTGACCCATTGGTGGCGCTAGAGTGGTCTGATGGGATACATGAAACTTGGTGTAGGTATAGAAGGAACTGTCCTTAATGAGTGTGCCAAATTTAACAAAAAGTTATCCAAGGGTTCTAGGGGCTGCCATTGACTTACATGGAACTAGAATAATAATAATAATAATAATAAAACTAACAATAACAATAGGTTTCCTCCTTACGGAGGAATCCTAAATATAACTGCAAGCAGCAATGGCGGATTCCTCCAAACATTGCAAACCACTGAAAAATTTATATTCTTTACAAATTGTCACTGTGAAATTCCATGCTGCAGACTTACCAATGGGATACCAAATCTGAAATGCAATACCATCAAGATCCACAAGGGCTTTTATTTCAAGCCAAGGAGTGAAGGGAGGGGGCTTGGTGAGCCTACCCATTCCAGAAAGCCTTGTATCTTTGTGTACCAGGGCGTGGCCTGTAGCGTCACTTATGGGTGATATTGGGCCATTTGTGGTGTGGTAGTTACTCTTGGCCTATACTATCAATGTTTCAGGATTTTGAGAACTTTTTACCATTGCATACAAAATCGGAAATGCAATACCATCAAGATCCACATGGTCCTTTGCTAAAGACCAAGCAATGAGTGGGGCTTGGTCAGCCCACAATTGCCTGAAATGTTGTGTATGCGTCTCGCCAAGCTTGTGCGTGTGTCAAGGGAAAGGCTGAGTGTGTGAGAATGTGGAGCGCGCGTGCTGAGGAGCAGGGGAGACATTTCATTGGAAATTTCCTTAACAATTAGCCAAGCATGCATTTTTCAAATATTCACCTAAATTCAACTTTTCATCTTACAGTCAACTTTTTCTGAGATTTGTGTACTAAACATTCTCAAAAGTCTTCATGAACTTGTGATTGAATCAGAGTTTTTTGACTGGCGGATGTGTAAAGCATTATTTTAGCGTTAGAAATAAATTTGATTTCCTTCATTTCAATCATTTTTGAAGATATTAATTTGCCTTCCTACATGGGAACATGACGTAGTGTCTTTCACGTGACACACCAAGTTTGGTGTTGATATTTCAAAGATTTGCTGAGATTTGATCCAACTTCCTGTTTGGTTGCTTTGTTGACGATTTTGATTGGCTGTACCGGACAAACGGTTTTGAAATTCAAAAATCTGTTGAAGATTTCAGTGAGGGTTGCTCTGACGATGATACCTGCCAATTCTGGGGAAGATTGGACAAGAATTGTAGGAGAAGTAGCGAAAAAACGTGTTTCCTAAATCTTCATTGTACAAAAAAATCCAATATGGCGGCCGTTATAGGTTATTGAGGCTTTTTTGTTCCTCATGAGAAATAAGGCATATCTAATGAATTTCAGAATTTTGGGACAAATGGGATGCAAATGGCATCACTTTGTAAATGGAAAATTGGGGCTTGGCCGTAGCGCCACCTATGGATAATGGTGCGTCATTTGTGGTGTGGTAGTTACTCCTGGCCTATACTATCAATGTTTCAGGATTTGGAGAACTTTTTACCATTGCATACAAAATCGGAAATGCAATACCATCAAGATCCACATGGGCCTTTGCTAAAGACCAAGCAATGAGTGGGGGCTTGGTCAGCCCACAATTGCCTGAAATGTTGTGTATGCGTCTCGTCAAGCTTGCGCGTGTGTCAAGGGAAAGGCTGAGTGTGTGAGAATGTGGAGCACGCGCGCGCTGAAGAGCAGGGGAGACATTTCATTGGAAATTTCGTCAGCAATTAGCCAAGCATGCATGTTTCAAATATTCACCACAAATCGACTTTTCATGTTACAGTCAACTTTTCCTCAGATTTGTGTACTAAACATTCTCAAGAGTCTTCATATGAACTTGTGATTGAATCAAAGTATCAGTTTTTGACCGGCGGATGTGTAAAGCATTATTTTAGCGTTAGCGATAAATTCGATTTGCTTTATATCAATCATTTTTTGAGATATGAAGTTGCCTTTGCACATGGTAACATGTTGTAGTGTCGTCTACCGATATACCAAGTTTAGTGTTGATATCTCAAAGATTTGCTGAGATTTGACCCAAGTTCCTGTTTGGTTACTTTTTTGCTGATTTTGATTGGCTGTGCTGGACAAACGGTTTAGAAAATCAAAACGCCATGGGATAACTTTTGTGAGGCTTGGTCTGAAGATCATCTCTGGTCATTTTGAAGAAGAAATGACAAAAAATGTAGGAGGAGTAGGCTTTCAAAGGTTTTTGATACAACCGGAAATAGCGGAAGATCTATATAACCGGAAATTGACGTCATAGACGTTGAACTCGTCTTGATCCAGGGAATCCAATGGCACCTCATTTTTGAAAATCAGTCATACGGTTCAAAAGATGCGTGTGTAAACACAAGTCCAACGTTGACCCATTGATGGCGCTAGAGTGGTCTGATGGGATACATGAAACTTGGTGTAGGTATAGAAGGAACTGTCCTTAATGAGTGTGCCAAATTTAACAAAAAGTTATCCAAGGGTTCTAGGGGCTGCCATTGACTCCCATGGAACTAGAATAATAATAATGTATATTCTTTACAAATTGTCACTGTAAAATTCCATGCTGCAGACTTACCAATGGGATACCAAATCTGAAATGCAATACCATCAAGATCCACAAGGGCTTTTATTTCAAGCCAAGGAGTGAAGGGAGAGGGCTTGGTGAGCCTACCCATTCCAGAAAGCCTTGTATCTTTGTGTATCTGGGCGTGGCCTGTAGCGTCACTTATGGGTGATATTAGGCCATTTGTGGTGTGGTAGTTACTCTTGGCCTATACTATCAATGTTTCAGGATTTTGAGAACTTTTTACCATTGTATACAAAATCGGAAATGCAATACCATCAAGATCCACATGGGCCTTTGCTAAAGACCAAGCAATGAGTGGGGGCTTGGTCAGCCCACAATTGAATCCAATATGGCGGCCGTTATAGGTTATTGAGGCTTTTTTGTTCCTCATGAGAAATAAGTCATATCTAATGAATTTCAGAATTTTGGGACAAATGGGATGCGAATGGCCTCACTTTGTAAATGGAAAATTGGGGCTTGGCCGTAGCACCACCCATGGATAATGGTGCGTCATTTGTGGTGTGGTAGTTACTCCTGGCCTATACTATCAATGTTTCAGGATTTTGAGAGCTTTTTCTAAAATGCATTACCATCAAGATCCACAAGGGCCTTCACTTCAAGCCAAGGAATGAGTGGGGGCTTGGTCAGCCCACAATTGCTTGAAATGTTGTGTATGCGTCTCGCCAAGCCCGCGCGTGTGTCAAGGGAAAGGCTGAGTGTGTGAGAATGTGGAGCGCGCGTGCTGAGGAGCAGAGGGAGACATTACATTGAAAATTTCGTTAGCAATTAGCCAAGCATGCATGTTTCAAATATTCACCAAAAATCTACTTTTCATGTTACAGTCAACTTTTCCTCAGATTTGTGTACTAAACATTCTCAAGAGTCTTCATATGAACTTGTGATTGAATCAGAGTATCAGTTTTTTACTGGCGGATGTGTAAAGCATTATTTTAGCGTTAGCGATAAATTTGATTTGCTTTATATCAACCATTTTTGGAGATATGAAATAGCCTTTGCATATGGTAACATGTTGTAGTGTCGTCCACCGATATACCAAGTTTAGTGTTGATATCTCAAAGATTTGCTGAGATTTGACACAAGTTCCTGTTTGGTTTCTTTTATTGCTGATTTTGATTGGCTGTGCCGGACAAACGGTTTATAAAATCAAAATGCCATGGGATAACTTTTGTGAGGCTTGGTCTGAAGATCATGTATGGTCATTTTGAAGAAGATATGACAAAAATTGTAGGAGGAGTAGGCTTTCAAAGGTTTTTGATACGACCGGAAATAGCGGAAAATCTATATATTTGGAAATTGACGTCATAGGGTGCGTTGAACTCGTCTTGATCCAGGGAATCCAATGGTACCTCATTTTGGAAAATCAGTCATACGGTTCAAAAGTTGCGTGTGTAAACACAAGTCCAACTTTGACCCATTGGTGGCGCTAGAGTGGTCTTATGGGATACATGAAACTTGGTGTAGGTATAGAAGGAACTGTCCTTAATGAGTGTGCCAAATTTAACAAAAAGTTATCCAAGGGTTCTAGGGGCTGCCATTGACTCCCATGGAACTAGAATAATAATAATAAATATAACTGCAAGCAGCAATGGCGGATTCCTCCAAACATTGCAAACCACTGAAAAATGTATATTCTTTACAAATTGTCACTGTAAAATTCCATGCTGCAGACTAACCAATGGGATACCAAATCTGAAATGCAATACCATCAAGATCCACAAGGGCTTTTATTTCAAGCCAAGGACTGAAGGGAGGGGGCTTGGTGAGCCTGCCCATTCCAGAAAGCCTTGTATCTTTGTGTATCAGGGCGTGGCCTGTAGCGTCACTTATGGGTGATATTGGGCCATTTGTGGTGTGGTAGTTACTCTTGGCCTATACTATCAATGTTTCAGGATTTTCAGAACTTTTTACCATTGCATACAAAATCGGAAATGCAATACCATCAAGATCCACATGGGCCTTTGCTAAAGACCAAGCAATGAGTGGGGGCTTGGTCTGCCCACAATTGCCTGAAATGTTGTGTATGCGTCTCGCCAAGCTTGCGCGTGTGTCAAGGGAAAGGCTGAGTGTGTGAGAATGTGGAGCGCGCGCGCTGAGGAGCAGGGGAGACATTTCATTGGAAATTTCCTTAACAATTAGCCAAGCATGCATTTTTCAAATATTCACCAAAAATCAACTTTTCATCTTACAGTCAACTTTTTCTGAGATTTGTGTACTAAACATTCTCAAGAGTCTTCATGAACTTCTGATTGAATCAGAGTTTTTTGACTGGCGGATGTGTAAAGCATTATTTGAGCGTTAGAAATAAATTAGATTTCCTTTATTTCAATAATTTTTTAAGATATTAATTTGCCTTCTCACATGGGAACATGATGTAATGTCTTTCACGTGACACACAAAGTTTGGTGTTGATATTTCAAAGATTTGCTGAGTTTTGATCCAACTTCCTGTTTGGTTGCTTTGTTGGCTATACCGGACAAACTGTTTTAAAATTCAAAAATCTGTTGAAGAATTCAGTGAGGGTTGCTCTGACGATGATACCTGCCAATTCTGGGGAAGATTGGACACAAATTGTAGGAGATGTTGCGAAAAAACGTGTTTCCTAAATCTTTATTGTACAAAAAAATCCAATATGGTGGCCGTTAAAGGTTATTGAGGCTTTTTTGTTCCTCATGAGAAATAAGGCATATCTAATGAATTTCAGAATTTTGGGACAAATGGGATGCGAATAGCATCACTTTGTAAATGGACAATTGGGGCTTGGCCGTAGCGCCACCTATGGATAATGGTGCGTCATTTGTGGTGTGGTAGTTACTCCTGGCCTATACTATCAATGTTTCAGGATTTTGAGAACTTTTTCTAAAATGCATTACCATCAAGATCCACAAGGGCCTTTGATTCAAGCCAAGGAATGAGTGGGGGCTTGGTCAGCCCACAATTGCCTGAAATGTTGTGTATGCGTCTCGCCAAGCCCGCGCGTGTGTCAAGGGAAAGGCTGAGTGTGTGAGAATGTGGAGCACGCGCGCGCTGAAGAGCAGGGGATACATTTCATTGAAAGTTTAGTTAGCAATTAGCCAAGCATGCACGTTTCAAATATTCACATAAAATCGGCTTTTCATGTTACAGTCAACTTTTCCTCAGATTTGTGTACTAAACATTCTCAAGAGTCTTCATATGAACTTGTGATTGAATCAAAGTATCAGTTTTTGACCGGCGGATGTGTAAAGCATTATTTTAGCGTTAGCGATAAATTCGATTTGCTTTATATCAATCATTTTTTGAGATATGAAGTTGCCTTTGCACATGGTAACATGTTGTAGTGTCGTCCACCGATATACCAAGTTTAGTGTTGATATCTCAAAGATTTGCTGAGATTTGACCCAAGTTCCTGTTTGGTTACTTTTTTGCTGATTTTGATTGGCTGTGCCGGACAAACGGTTTAGAAAATCAAAACGCCATGGGATAACTTTTGTGATGCTTGGTCTGAAGATCATCTCTGGTCATTTTGAAGAAGATATGACAAAAATTGTAGGAGGAGTAGGCTTTCAAAGGTTTTTGATACAACCGGAAATAGCGGAAAATCTATATAACCGGAAATTGACGTCATAGGTTGCGTTGAACTCGTCTTGATTCATGGAATCCAATGGTACCTCATTTTTGAAAATCAGTCATACGGTTCAAAAGTTGCGTGTGTAAACACAAGTCCAACTTTGACCCATTGGTGGCGCTAGAGTGGTCTGATGGGATACATGAAACTTGGTGTAGGTATAGAAGGAACTGTCCTTAATGAGTGTGCCAAATTTAACAAAAAGTTATCCAAGGGTTCTAGGGGCTGCCATTGACTCCCATGGAACTAGAATAATAATAATAATAATAAAACTAACAATAACAATAGGTTTCCTCCTTACGGAGGAATCCTAAATATAACTGCAAGCAGCAATGGCGGATTCCTCCAAACATTGCAAACCACTGAAAAATGTATATTCTTTACAAATCGTCACTGTAAAATTCCATGCTGCAGACTTACCAATGGGATACCAAATCTGAAATGCAATACCATCAAGATCCACAAGGGCTTTTATTTCAAGCCAAGGAGTGAAGGGAGGGGGCTTGGTGAGCCTACCCATTCCAGAAAGCCTTGTATCTTTGTGTATCAGGGCGTGGCCTGTAGCGTCACTTATGGGTGATATTGGGCCATTTGTGGTGTGGTAGTTACTCTTGGCCTATACTATCAATGTTTCAGGATTTTGAGAACTTTTTACCATTGCATACAAAATCGGAAATGCAATACCACCAAGATCCACATGGGCCTTTGCTAAAGACCAAGCAATGAGTGGGGGCTTGGTCAGCCCACAATTGCCTGAAATGTTGTGTATGCGTCTCGCCAAGCTTGCGCGTGTGTCAAGGGAAAGGCTGAGTGTGTGAGAATGTGGAGCGCGCGCGCTGAGGGTCAGGGGAGACATTTAGTTGGAAATTTCCTTAATAATTAGCCAAGCATGCATTTTTCAAATATTCACCAAAAATCAGCTTTTCATCTTAGAGTCAACTTTTTCTGAGATTTGTGTACTAAACATTCGCAAGAGTCTTCATGAACTTGTGATTGAATTAGAGTTTTTTGACTGGCGGAAGTGTAAAGCATTATTTTAGCGTTAGATAGAAATAAATTAGATTTCCCTTATTTCAATCATTTTTTAAGATATTAATTTGCCTTCTCACATGGGAACATGATGTAGTGTCTTTCACGTGACACACCAAGTTTGGTGGTGATATTTCAAAGATTTGCTGAGATTTGATCCAACTGCCTGTTTGGTTGCTTTGTTGACGATTTTGATTGGCTGTACCGGACAAACGGTTATGAAATTCAAAAATCTGTTGAAGATTTCAGTGAGGGTTGCTCTGACGATGATACCTGCCAATTCTGGGGAAGATTGGACAAAAATTGTAGGAGAAGTAGCAAAAAAACTTGTTTCCTAAATCTTTATTGTACAAAAAAATCCAATATGGTGGCCGTTATAGGTTATTGAGGCTTTTTTGTTCCTCATGAGAAATAAGGCATATATAATGAATTTCAGAATTTTGGGACAAATGGGATGCGAATGGCATCACTTTGTAAATGGAAAATTGGGGCTTGGCCGTAGCGCCACCTATGGATAATGGTGCGTCATTTGTGGTGTGGTAGTTACTCCTGGCCTATACTATCGGAAACACACTAGATCTAGTGATAACAACTGGACTAAATATCAATAATATTTCAATAACTGATCTACCCCTCTCAGACCATCATTATATACTTTTTAATGTGGAAATTATCCTAACAAAAACCAAAAAAGAATTCTTAGTCCATAGAAGATATTTAGACGATACAGCTATGATGACATTTTCTGAACAATTTGCTCTACATGAGCCGACTTACCATGATTGCTCTCTGAATGAAATGGTAGAGAACCTCAATTATGCACTATTATCTGTGTTAGACTCTGTTGCACCACTGAAAACCAAAAAGAAGTGCACAAGCAGAACCTCCCCATGGATGAGAAATAAAAATGTTAGTGAAACGAAAAGAAAATGCCGTGCAGCAGAGAGAAAATGGAGGAAAACAAAGATCACTATCCACTACAACATCTACAAAGATACACTAACCACCTTTAACAAAACCATCCGTCTAGCAAGGAGAGAATATTTCTCCAACATTATTACAGAAAATGCCAGAAATTCCAGAGTTCTTTTCTCCACCATTGACCAGCTGCTAAACACTGTCCCTGCCCCACCTCCATCCTCAGCAGTTAAATGTGAAGAGCTTGCTTTGTTCTTCAAGAACAAAATAACTTTGATTAGAGCGAGTATTATTAATAGTGGGGTCGAAACTGACATCAGTAGATTCTGCAACATAACCATGAGCACATTTACCTGTATCACACTTAGTGAACTTTCCAAAATTGTCAGCGAATCTAACTCCACAACCTCAGATATTGATCCTATACCCACAACATTCTTTAAGCGAGTGTTTGATAGTGTCTCAGGTCCGGTGCTAGAGATTATAAACACATCCCTTAGAACTGGCGTCTTCCCAGATGCCTTCAAAACAGCTGTTGTAAAGCCCCTATTAAAGAAACTCAAATTGGATAACAGTCTACTTGCAAATTACAGACCAATATCAAACCTCCCATTTATTAGTAAAGTACTGGAAAAGATAGTTTTAGTCCAATTAAATTATTTTCTTGAAGAAAATAACATCCTGGAAGTCTCGCAGTCAGGTTTCAGGAAATATCACAGTACTGAAACTGCTCTCATCAAAATAATTAGCGACCTCAGACTAAACTCTGATGCAAATAAAGTCTCTATCCTTATCCTGTTAGATCTCAGTGCAGCATTTGATACAATTGATCACGACATCCTAATCAATAGACTGGAAAAGCTTATTGGGTTCACGGATAGTGTATTGAACTGGCTGAAATCATATATCACAGGAAGGAAGTTTTATGTTAGTTTAGGTGACCATAGGTCCAAGAAACATCAGAACTGCTACGGGGTTGCTCAAGGAAGCTGCTTAGGTCCATTACTTTTTTCTCTTTATATGTTACCACTCGGCGACATAATCAGAGAACATAACATAGATTTCCATAGCTATGCGGATGACACACAACTATATATATCCACTGAACCCAACGATGCAACGGCCATCAATTCCATTACAAACTGCCTGTTGGCAATAAACAAATGGATGAATGATAACTTTCTTAAATTAAATGAAGACAAAACCGAAGTCCTACTATGTGGCCCCAAATCCAAAAGAGAGATGCTTATTAAGAATCTTGGAGGCTTAACCCCCTGTCTTAAACCAGAGGTGACGAGTCTCTGCGTAATCCTGGACTCAGATTTGAATTTCAACTCTCACATTAATAAAGTGACCAAAACAGCTTTCTTTCACCTGAGGAATATAGCAAAGGTACGACCATTCATAAACCAAAATGATGCAGAGAAGTTAATTCATGCTTTTATATCCAGCCGGCTGGACTACTGTAACGCACTTTTCACTGGTCTTCCCAAGAAAACCACTGAAAGACTACAGCTCATTCAAAATTCTGCAGCTAGATTATTAACCAAAACTAAAAGGAGAAAACACATTAGTCCTGTCCTAGCTACTTTACACTGGCTCCCTGTTACCTTCAGAATTGACTTTAAGGTCCTTTTTCTCACATACAAAGCTCTACACGGACAAGGACCTAGCTACATTGCTAACTCCTTTATAAACTACACACCAGCTAGAACACTGCGATCATCAAATGCAGGCCTATTAGAGGTCACCAGAAGCAGTCATAAGAAGATTGGTGATTCGGCCTTTGTCAATTACGCCCCAAAACTATGGAACAAATTACCCATAAATATTAGGGAAGCTAACACTCTAGACATTTTTAAAAGACAGCTTAAAACCTACCTTTTTACCGAAGCATTTAAGTAATTTTATCTCAAAAGGGTTTTCCTACTTTTTAAAGTTGTTTTCTCTCTTGAACAGAGATCTTATTGGGATTTTTATTATTGTTTGAATTATTTATCACTTGTATTATTGTTTTTATTGATTTTATGTAAAGCACCTTGAGCTACAATTCTTGTATGAAATGTGCTATATAAATAAAGTCTTACTTACTTACTTACTTACTATCAATGTTTCAGGATTTTGAGAACATTTTCTAAAATGCATTACCATCAAGATCCACAAGGGCCTTCACTTCAAGCCAAGGAATGAGTGGGGGCTTGGTCAGCCCACAATTGCCTGAAATGTTGTGTATGCGTCTCGCCAAGCCCGCGCGTGTGTCAAGGGAAAGGCTGAGTGTGTGAGAATGTGGAGCACGCGCGCGCTGAAGAGCAGGGGAGACATTTCATTGAAAATTTCGTTAGCAATTAGCCAAGCATGCATGTTTCAAATATTCACATAAAATCGACTTTTCATGTTACAGTCAACTTTTCCTCAGATTTGTGTACTAAACATTCTCAAGAGTCTTCATATGAACTTGTGATTGAATCAAAGTATCAGTTTTTGACCGGCGGATGTGTAAAGCATTATTTTAGCGTTAGCGATAAATTCGATTTGCTTTATATCAATCATTTTTTGAGATATGAAGTTGCCTTTGCACATGGTATCATGTTGTAGTGTCGCCCACCGATATACCAAGTTTAGTGTTGACATCTCAAAGATTTGCTGAGATTTGACCCAAGTTCCTGTTTGGTTACTTTTTTGCTGATTTTGATTGGCTGTGCCGGACAAACGGTTTATAAAATCAAAACGGCATGGGATAACTTTTGTGAGGCTTGGTCTGAAGATCATCTCTGGTCATTTTGAAGAAGATATGACAAAAATTGTAGGAGGAGTAGGCTTTCAAAGGTTTTTGATACAACCGGAAATAGCGGAAAATCTATATAACCGGAAATTGACGTCATAGGGTGCGTTGAACTCGTCTTGATCCAGGGAATCCAATGGTACCTCATTTTTGAAAATCAGTCATACGGTTCAAAAGTTGCGTGTGTAAACACAAGTCCAACTTTGACCCATTGGTGGCGCTAGAGTGGTCTGATGGGATACATGAAACTTGGTGTAGGTATAGAGGGAACTGTCCTTAATGAGTGTGCCAAATTTAACAAAAAGTTATCCAAGGGTTCTAGGGGCTGCCATTGACTCCCATGGAACTAGAATAATAATAATAATAAAACTAACAATAACAATAGGTTTCCTCCTTACGGAGGAATCCTAATAATAAATATAGCTGCAAGCAGCAATGGCGGATTCCTCCAAAACATTGCGAACCATTGAAAAATGTATATTCTTCACAAATTGTCACTGTATACAAACATCCATGCTGTAGACTTACCAATGGGATACCAAATCTGAAATGCAATACCATCAAGATCCACAAGGGCTTTTATTTCAAGCCAAGGAGTGAAGGGTGGGGGCTTGGTGAGCCTACCCATTCCAGAAAGCCTTGTATCTTTGGCCTGTAGCGTCACTTATGGGTGATATTGGGCCATTTGTGGTGTGGTAGTTACTCTTGGCCTATACTATCAATCTTTCAGGATTTTGAGAACTTTTTACCATTGCATACAAAATCGGAAATGCAATACCACCAAGATCCACATGGGCCTTTGCTAAAGACCAAGCAATGAGTGGGGGCTTGGTCAGCCCACAATTGCCTGAAATGTTGTGTATGCGTCTCGCCAAGCTTGCGCGTGTGTCAAGGGAAAGGCTGAGTGTGTGAGAATGTGGAGCACGCGCGCGCTGAGGAGCTGTACCAGACAAACGGTTGTGAAAATAAAAAATCTGTTGAATACATGAGTGAGGGTTGCTCTGACGATGATGTGTGCCAATTCTGGGGAAGATTGCACCAGAATTGAAGGAGGAGTAGCGAAAAAACGTGTCTCCTTAATCTTTATTGTACAGAAAAATCCAATATGGCGCCCGTTATAGGTTCTTGAGGTTTTTTTGTTCCTCATGAGAAATAAGGCATATCTAATGAATTTCAGAATTTTGGGACAAATGGGATGCAAATGGCATCACTTTGAATATAGGCAAATTGGGGCATGGCTGTAGAGGTTTAAAAAGCTACCTCTGCCTAAACTGACATGCACCAACTCAGAGTATTGCGTTTCAATAACCTCTTCATTGCATTCACTCTTATTCCCATAGCTATTGTGGTAGCAAACAAGCATAACTACGTGTGGCCTACACATCAAACAAAACTTCTAGTCAATTGGAGTCATGGTTCATAAGAAGATATTTGTTCATTTTCAAAATGTTCACCGTACATGGTGGACTGTATGGGTCACCACTGTATAGTTTCCCATTATAAATAAGGCATGTATAGATTCCGACGTTTTAGACTGATGGTGTGGAAATGCCATCACTTTGAAAATGGACAATTGGGGCGTGGCCGTAGCGCCACCTATGGGTAATGGTGGGTCATTTGTGGTGTGGTAGTTTCTCATGGCCTATACTATCAATGTTTCAGGATTTTGAGAACTTTTTACCATTGCATACAAAATCGGAAATGCAATACCATCAAGATCCACATGGGCCTTTGCTAAAGACCAAGCTATGAGTGGGGGCTTGGTCAGCCCACAATTGCCTGAAATGTTGTGTATGCGTCTCGTCAAGCTTGCGCGTGTGTCAAGTGAAAGGCTGAGTGTGTGAGAATGTGGAGCGCGCGCGCTGAGGAGCAGGGGAGACATTTCATTGGAAATTTCCTTAACAATTAGCCAAGCATGCATTTTTTTAATATTCACCAAAAATCAACTTTTCATTTTACAGTCAACTTTTTCTGAGATTTGTGTACTAAACATTCTCAAGAGTCTTCATGAACTTGTGATTGAATCAGAGTATCAGTTTTTGACTGGCGGATGTGTAAAGCATTATTTTAGCGTTAGAAATAAAAAAGATTTCCTTTATTTCAATCATTTTTTAAGATATTAATTTGCCTTCTCACATTGGAACATGATGTAGTGTCTTTCACGTGACACACCAAGTTTGGTGGTGATATTTCAAAGATTTGCTGAGATTTGATCCAACTTCCTGTTTGGTTGCTTTGTTGACGATTTTGATTGGCTGTACCAGACAAACGGTTTTGAAATTCAAAAATCTGTTGAAGAATTCAGTGAGGGTTGCTCTGACGATGATACCTGCCAATTCTGGGGAAGATTGGACAAAAATTGTAGGAGAAGTAGCAAAAAAACGTGTTTCCTAAATCTTTATTGTCCAAAAAAATCAAATATGGCGGCCGTTATAGGTTATTGAGGCTTTTTTGTTCCTCATGAGAAATAAGTCATATCTAATGAATTTCAGAATTTTGGGACAAATGGGATGCGAATGGCCTCACTTTGTAAATGGAAAATTGGGGCTTGGCCGTAGCGCCACCCATGGATAATGGTGCGTCATTTGTGGTGTGGTAGTTACTCCTGGCCTATACTATCAATGTTTCAGGATTTTGAGAACTTTTTCTAAAATGCATTACCATCAAGATCCACAAGGGCCTTCACTTCAAGCCAAGGAATGAGTGGGGGCTTGGTCAGCCCACAATTGCCTGAAATGTTGTGTTTGCGTCTCGCCAAGCCCGCGCGTGTGTCAAGGGAAAGGCTGAGTGTGTGAGAATGTGGAGCGCGCGTGCTGAGGAGCAGAGGGAGACATTACATTGAAAATTTCGTTAGCAATTAGCCAAGCATGCATGTTTCAAATATTCACCAAAAATCTACTTTTCATGTTACAGTCAACTTTTCCTCAGATTTGTGTACTAAACATTCTCAAGAGTCTTCATATGAACTTGTGATTGAATCAGAGTATCAGTTTTTTACTGGCGGATGTGTAAAGCATTATTTTAGCGTTAGCGATAAATTTGATTTGCTTTATATCAACCATTTTTGGAGATATGAAATAGCCTTTGCATATGGTAACATGTTGTAGTGTCGTCCACCGATATACCAAGTTTAGTGTTGATATCTCAAAGATTTGCTGAGATTTGACCCAAGTTCCTGTTTGGTTTCTTTTATTGCTGATTTTGATTGGCTGTGCCGGACAAACGGTTTATAAAATCAAAACGCCATGGGATAACTTTTGTGAGGCTTGGTCTGAAGATCATGTATGGTCATTTTGAAGAAGATATGACAAAAATTGTAGGAGGAGTAGGCTTTCAAAGGTTTTTGATACAACCGGAAATAGCGGAAAATCTATATAACCGGAAATTGACGTCATAGGGTGCGTTGAACTCGTCTTGATCCAGGGAATCCAATGGTACCTCATTTTTGAAAATCAGTCATACGGTTCAAAAGTTGCGTGTGTAAACACAAGTCCAACTTTGACCCATTGGTGGCGCTAGAGTGGTCTGATGGGATACATGAAACTTGGTGTAGGTATAGAAGGAACTGTCCTTAATGAGTGTGCCAAATTTAACAAAAAGTTATCCAAGGGTTCTAGGGGCTGCCATTGACTCCCATGGAACTAGAATAATAATAATAAATATAACTGCAAGCAGCAATGGCGGATTCCTCCAAACATTGCAAACCACTGAAAAATGTATATTCTTTACAAATTGTCACTGTAAAATTCCATGCTGCAGACTTACCAATGGGATACCAAATCTGAAATGCAATACCATCAAGATCCACAAGGGCTTTTATTTCAAGCCAAGGAGTGAAGGGAGAGGGCTTGGTGAGCCTACCCATTCCAGAAAGCCTTGTATCTTTGTGTATCAGGGCGTGGCCTGTAGCGTCACTTATGGGTGATATTGGGCCATTTGTGGTGTGGTAGTTACTCTTGGCCTATACTATCAATGTTTCAGGATTTTGAGAACTTTTTACCATTGTATACAAAATCGGAAATGCAATACCATCAAGATCCACATGGGCCTTTGCTAAAGACCAAGCAATGAGTGGGGGCTTGGTCAGCCCACAATTGCCTGAAATGTTGTGTATGCGTCTCGTCAAGCTTGCGAGTGTGTCAAGGGAAAGGCTGAGTGTGTGAGAATGTGGAGCGCGCGCGCTGAGGAGCAGAGGGAGACATTACATTGGAAATTTCATTAGCAATTAGCCAAGCATGCATTTTTCAAATATTCACCAAAATTCAACTTTTCACCTTACAGTCAACTTTTTCTGAGATTTGTGTACTAAACATTCTCAAGAGTCTTCATGAACTTGTGATTGTATCAGAGTATCAGTTTTGCACCGGCGAATGTGTAAAGCATTATTTTAGCGTTAGAAATAAATTAGATTTCCTTTATTTCAATCATTTTTGAAGATATTAATTTGCCTTCTCACATGGGAACATGATGTAGTGTCTTTCACGTGACACACCAAGTTTGGTGGTGATATTTCAAAGATTTGCTGAGATTTGATCCAACTTCCTGTTTGGTTGCTTTGTTGACGATTTTGATTGGCTGTACCGGACAAACGGTTTTGAAATTCAAAAATCTGTTGAAGAATTCAGTGAGGGTTGCTCTGACGATGATACCTGCCAATTCTGGGGAAGATTGGACAAAAATTGTAGGAGAAGTAGCAAAAAAACGTGTTTCCTAAATCTTTATTGTACAAAAAAATCCAATATGGCGGCCGTTATAGGTTATTGAGGCTTTTTTGTTCCTCATGAGAAATAAGGCATATCTAATGAATTTCAGAATTTTGGGACAAATGGGATGCGAATGGCATCACTTTGTAAATGGACAATTGGGGCTTGGCCGTAGCGCCACCTATGGATAATGGTGCGTCATTAGTGGTGTGGTAGTTACTCCTGGCCTATACTATCAATGTTTCAGGATTTTGAGAACTTTTTCTAAAATGCATTACCATCAAGATCCACAAGGGCCTTCACTTCAAGCCAAGGAATGAGTGGGGGCTTGGTCAGCCCACAATTGCCTGAAATGTTGTGTATGCGTCTCGCCAAGCCCGCGTGTGTGTCAAGGGAAAGGCTGAGTGTGTGAGAATGTGGAGCACGCGCGCGCTGAAGAGCAGGGGAGACATTTCATTGGAAATTTCGTCATCAATTAGCCAAGCATGCATGTTTCAAATATTCACCACAAATCGACTTTTCATGTTACAGTCAACTTTTCCTCAGATTTGTGTACTAAACATTCTCAAGAATCTTCATATGAACTTGTGATTGAATCAAAGTATCAGTTTTTGACCGGCGGATGTGTAAAGCATTATTTTAGCGTTAGCGATAAATTCAATTTGCTTTATATCAATCATTTTTTGAGATATGAAGTTGCCTTTGCACATGGTAACATGTTGTAGTGTCGTCTACTGATATACCAAGTTTAGTGTTGATATCTCAAAGATTTGCTGAGATTTGACCCAAGTTCCTGTTTAGTTACTTTTTTGCTGATTTTGATTGGCTGTGCCGGACAAACGGTTTAGAAAATCAAAACGCCATGGGATAACTTTTGTGAGGCTTGGTCTGAAGATCATCTCTGGTCTTTTTGAAGAAAATATGACAAAAATTGTAGGAGGAGTAGGCTTTCAAAGGTTTTTGATACAACCGGAAATAGCGGAAAATCTATATAACCGGAAATTGACGTCAAAGGGTGCGTTGAACTCGGCTTGATCCAGGGAATCCAATGGTACCTCATTTTTGAAAATCAGTCATATGGTTCAAAAGTTGCGTGTGTAAACACAAGTCCAACTTTGACCCATTGGTGGCGCTAGAGTGGTCTGATGGGATACATGAAACTTGGTGTAGGTATAGAAGGAACTGTCCTTAATGACTGTGCCAAATTTAACAAAAAGTTATCCAAGGGTTCTAGGGGCTGCCATTGACTCCCATGGAACTAGAATAATAATAATAATAATAATAAAACTAACAATAACAATAGGTTTCCTCCTTACGGAGGAATCCTAAATATAACTGCAAGCAGCAATGGCGGATTCCTCCAAACATTGCAAACCACTGAAAAATTTATATTCTTCACAAATTGTCACTGTAAAAATCCATGCTGCAGACTTACCAATGGGATACCAAATCTGAAATGCAATACCATCAAGATCCACAAGGGCTTTTATTTCAAGCCAAGGAGTGAAGGGAGGGGGCTTGGTGAGCCTACCCATTCCAGAAAGCCTTGTATCTTTGTGTACCAGGGCGTGGCCTGTAGCGTCACTTATGGGTGATATTGGGCCATTTGTGGTGTGGTAGTTACTCTTGGCCTATACTATCAATGTTTCAGGATTTTGAGAACTTTTTACCATTGCATACAAAATCGGAAATGCAATACCATCAAGATCCACATGGTCCTTTGCTAAAGACCAAGCAATGAGTGGGGCTTGGTCAGCCCACAATTGCCTGAAATGTTGTGTATGCGTCTCGCCAAGCTTGTGCGTGTGTCAAGGGAAAGGCTGAGTGTGTGAGAATGTGGAGCGCGCGTGCTGAGGAGCAGGGGAGACATTTCATTGGAAATTTCCTTAACAATTAGCCAAGCATGCATTTTTCAAATATTCACCTAAATTCAACTTTTCATCTTACAGTCAACTTTTTCTGAGATTTGTGTACTAAACATTCTCAAAAGTCTTCATGAACTTGTGATTGAATCAGAGTTTTTTGACTGGCGGATGTGTAAAGCATTATTTTAGCGTTAGAAATAAATTTGATTTCCTTCATTTCAATCATTTTTGAAGATATTAATTTGCCTTCCTACATGGGAACATGACGTAGTGTCTTTCACGTGACACACCAAGTTTGGTGTTGATATTTCAAAGATTTGCTGAGATTTGATCCAACTTCCTGTTTGGTTGCTTTGTTGACGATTTTGATTGGCTGTACCGGACAAACGGTTTTGAAATTCAAAAATCTGTTAAAGAATTCAGTGAGGGTTGCTCTGACGATGATACCTGCCAATTCTGGGGAAGATTGGACAAGAATTGTAGGAGAAGTAGCAAAAAAACGTGTTTCCTAAATCTTTATTGTACAAAAACATCCAATATGGCGGCCGTTATAGGTTATTGAGGCTTTTTTGTTCCTCATGAGAAATAAGGCATATCTAATGAATTTCAGAATTTTGGGACAAATGGGATGCGAATGGCATCACTTTGTAAATGGAAAATTGGGGCTTGGCCGTAGCGCCACCTATGGATAATGGTGCGTCATTTGTGGTGTGGTAGTTACTCCTGGCCTATACTATCAATGTTTCAGGATTTTGAGAACTTTTTCTAAAATGCATTACCATCAAGATCCACAAGGGCCTTCACTTCAAGCCAAGGAATGAGTGGGGGCTTGGTCAGCCCACAATTGCCTGAAATGTTGTGTATGCGTCTCGCCAAGCCCGCGCGTGTGTCAAGGGAAAGGCTGAGTGTGTGAGAATGTGGAGCACGCGCGCGCTGAAGAGCAGGGGAGACATTTCATTGAAATTTCGTTAGCAATTAGCCAAGCATGCATGTTTCAAATATTCACATAAAATCGACTTTTCATGTTACAGTCAACTTTTCCTCAGATTTGTGTACTAAACATTCTCAAGAGTCTTCATATGAACTTGTGATTGAATCAAAGTATCAGTTTTTGACCGGCGGATGTGTAAAGCATTATTTTAGCGTTAGCGATAAATTCGATTTGCTTTATATCAATCATCTTTTGAGATATGAAGTTGCCTTTGCACATGGTAACATGTTGTAGTGTCGTCCACCGATATACCAAGTTTAGTGTTGATATCTCAAAGATTTGCTGAGATTTGACCCAAGTTCCTGTTTGGTTACTTTTTTGCTGATTTTGATTGGTTGTGCCGGACAAACGGTTTAGAAAATCAAAACGCCATGGGATAACTTTTGTGAGGCTTGGTCTGAAGATCATCTATGGTCATTTTGAAGAAGATATGACAATAATTGTAGGAGGAGTAGGCTTTCAAAGGTTTTTGATACAACCGGAAATAGCGGAAAATCTATACAACCGGAAATTGACGTCATAGGGTGCGTTGAACTCGTCTTCATCCAGGGAATCCAATGGTACCTCATTTTTGTAAATCAGTCATACGGTTCAAAAGTTGCGTGTGTAAACACAAGTCCAACTTTGACCCATTGGTGGCGCTAGAGTGGTCTGATGGGATACATGAAACTTGGTGTAGGTATAGAAGGAACTGTCCTTAATGAGTGTGCCAAATTTAACAAAAAGTTATCCAAGGGTTCTAGGGGCTGCCATTGACTCCCATGGAACTAGAATAATAATAATAAATATAGCTGCAAGCAGCAATGGCGGATTCCTCCAAAACATTGCGAACCATTGAAAAATGTATATTCTTCACAAATTGTCACTGTATAGAAACATCCATGCTGTAGACTTACCAATGGGATACCAAATCTGAAATGCAATACCATCAAGATCCACAAGGGCTTTTATTTCAAGCCAAGGAGTGAAGGGAGGGGGCTTGGTGAGCCTACCCATTCCAGAAAGCCTTGTATCTTTGTGTATCAGGGCGTGGCCTGTAGCGTCACTTATGGGTGATATTGGGCCATTTGTGGTGTGGTAGTTACTCTTGGCCTATACTATCAATGTTTCAGGATTTTGAGAACTTTTTACCATTGCACACAAAATCGGAAATGCAATACCATCAAGATCCACATGGGCCTTTGCTAAAGACCAAGCAATGAGTGGGGGCTTGGTCAGCCCACAATTGCCTGAAATGTTGAGTATGCGTCTCGCCAAGCTTGCGCGTGTGTCATGGGAAAGGCTGAGTGTGTGAGAATGTGGAGCGTGGGCGCTGAGGAGCAGGGGAGACATTTCATTGGAAATTTCCTTAACAATTAGCCAAGCATGCATTTTTCAAATATTCACCAAAATTTAACTTTCCATCTTACAGTCAACTTTTTCTGAGATTTGTGTACTAAACATTCTCAAGAGTTTTCATGAACTAAAGGCAAACAAATCAACAGTTATTGGCCAAAACACATTTTTGGTTCCTGCGGCCACGCCGATCACATGACACGATCACATGACACCAAATTGATTGGACATCCTCAGAAGAGGGTTCCGAGTCATCCTACCAAGTTTGGTGTTGATATTTCAAAGATTTGCTGAGATTTGATCCAACTTCCTGTTTGGTTGCTTTGTTGACGATTTTGATTGGCTGTACCGGACAAACGGTTTTGAAATTCAAAAATCTGTTAAAGAATTCAGTGAGGGTTGCTCTGACGATGATACCTGCCAATTCTGGGGAAGATTGGACAAGAATTGTAGGAGAAGTAGCAAAAAAACGTGTTTCCTAAATCTTTATTGTACAAAAACATCCAATATGGCGGCCGTTATAGGTTATTGAGGCTTTTTTGTTCCTCATGAGAAATAAGGCATATCTAATGAATTTCAGAATTTTGGGACAAATGGGATGCGAATGGCATCACTTTGTAAATGGAAAATTGGGGCTTGGCCGTAGCGCCACCTATGGATAATGGTGCGTCATTTGTGGTGTGGTAGTTACTCCTGGCCTATACTATCAATGTTTCAGGATTTTGAGAACTTTTTCTAAAATGCATTACCATCAAGATCCACAAGGGCCTTCACTTCAAGCCAAGGAATGAGTGGGGGCTTGGTCAGCCCACAATTGCCTGAAATGTTGTGTATGCGTCTCGCCAAGCCCGCGCGTGTGTCAAGGGAAAGGCTGAGTGTGTGAGAATGTGGAGCACGCGCGCGCTGAAGAGCAGGGGAGACATTTCATTGAAAATTTCGTTAGCAATTAGCCAAGCATGCATGTTTCAAATATTCACATAAAATCGACTTTTCATGTTACAGTCAACTTTTCCTCAGATTTGTGTACTAAACATTCTCAAGAGTCTTCATATGAACTTGTGATTGAATCAAAGTATCAGTTTTTGACCGGCGGATGTGTAAAGCATTATTTTAGCGTTAGCGATAAATTCGATTTGCTTTATATCAATCATCTTTTGAGATATGAAGTTGCCTTTGCACATGGTAACATGTTGTAGTGTCGTCCACCGATATACCAAGTTTAGTGTTGATATCTCAAAGATTTGCTGAGATTTGACCCAAGTTCCTGTTTGGTTACTTTTTTGCTGATTTTGATTGGTTGTGCCGGACAAACGGTTTAGAAAATCAAAACGCCATGGGATAACTTTTGTGAGGCTTGGTCTGAAGATCATCTATGGTCATTTTGAAGAAGATATGACAATAATTGTAGGAGGAGTAGGCTTTCAAAGGTTTTTGATACAACCGGAAATAGCGGAAAATCTATACAACCGGAAATTGACGTCATAGGGTGCGTTGAACTCGTCTTCATCCAGGGAATCCAATGGTACCTCATTTTTGTAAATCAGTCATACGGTTCAAAAGTTGCGTGTGTAAACACAAGTCCAACTTTGACCCATTGGTGGCGCTAGAGTGGTCTGATGGGATACATGAAACTTGGTGTAGGTATAGAAGGAACTGTCCTTAATGAGTGTGCCAAATTTAACAAAAAGTTATCCAAGGGTTCTAGGGGCTGCCATTGACTCCCATGGAACTAGAAAAATAATAATAATAAATATAGCTGCAAGCAGCAATGGCGGATTCCTCCTAAGATTGCGAACCATTGAAAAATGTATATTCTTCACAAATTGTCACTGTATAGAAAAATCCATGCTGTAGACTTACCAATGGGATACCAAATCTGAAATGCAATACCATCAAGATCCACAAGGGCTTTTATTTCAAGCCAAGGAGTGAAGGGAGGGGGCTTAGTGAGCCTACCCATTCCAGAAAGCCTTGTATCTTTGTGCATCAAGGCGTGGCCAGTAGCGTCACCTATGGGTGATGTTGGGCCATTTGTGGTGTGGTAGTTACTATTAACCTATACTATCAATGTTTCAGGATTTGGAGAACTTTTTACCATTGCATACAAAATCGGAAATGCAATACCATCAAGATCCACAAGGGCCTTCACTTCAAGCCAAGGAATGAGTGGGGGCTTGGCCAGCCCACAATTGCCTGAAATGTTGTGTATGCGTCTCGCCAAGCCCGCGTGTGTGTCAAGGGAAAGGCTGAGTGTGTGAGAATGTGGAGCACGCGCGCGCTGAAGAGCAGGGGAGACATTTCATTGGAAATTTCGTCATCAATTAGCCAAGCATGCATGTTTCAAATATTCACCACAAATCGACTTTTCATGTTACAGTCAACTTTTCCTCAGATTTGTGTACTAAACATTCTCAAGAATCTTCATATGAACTTGTGATTGAATCAAAGTATCAGTTTTTGACCGGCGGATGTGTAAAGCATTATTTTAGCGTTAGCGATAAATTCGATTTGCTTTATATCAATCATTTTTTGAGATATGAAGTTGCCTTTGCACATGGTAACATGTTGTAGTGTCGTCTACTGATATACCAAGTTTAGTGTTGATATCTCAAAGATTTGCTGAGATTTGACCCAAGTTCCTGTTTAGTTACTTTTTTGCTGATTTTGATTGGCTGTGCCGGACAAACGGTTTAGAAAATCAAAACGCCATGGGATAACTTTTGTGAGGCTTGGTCTGAAGATCATCTATGGTCATTTTGAAGAAGATATGACAATAATTGTAGGAGGAGTAGGCTTTCAAAGGTTTTTGATACAACCGGAAATAGCGGAAAATCTATACAACCGGAAATTGACGTCATAGGGTGCGTTGAACTCGTCTTCATCCAGGGAATCCAATGGTACCTCATTTTTGTAAATCAGTCATACGGTTCAAAAGTTGCGTGTGTAAACACAAGTCCAACTTTGACCCATTGGTGGCGCTAGAGTGGTCTGATGGGATACATGAAACTTGGTGTAGGTATAGAAGGAACTGTCCTTAATGAGTGTGCCAAATTTAACAAAAAGTTATCCAAGGGTTCTAGGGGCTGCCATTGACTCCCATGGAACTAGAATAATAATAATAAATATAACTGCAAGCAGCAATGGCGGATTCCTCCAAACATTGCAAACCACTGAAAAATGTATATTCTTTACAAATTGTCACTGTAAAATTCCATGCTGCAGACTTACCAATGGGATACCAAATCTGAAATGCAATACCATCAAGATCCACAAGGGCTTTTATTTCAAGCCAAGGAGTGAAGGGAGGGGGCTTGGTGAGCCTACCCATTCCAGAAAGCCTTGTATCTTTGTGTACCAGGGCGTGGCCTGTAGCGTCACTTATGGGTGATATTGGGCCATTTGTGGTGTGGTAGTTACTCTTGGCCTATACTATCAATGTTTCAGGATTTTGAGAACTTTTTACCATTGCATACAAAATCGGAAATGCAATACCATCAAGATCCACATGGTCCTTTGCTAAAGACCAAGCAATGAGTGGGGCTTGGTCAGCCCACAATTGCCTGAAATGTTGTGTATGCGTCTCGCCAAGCTTGTGCGTGTGTCAAGGGAAAGGCTGAGTGTGTGAGAATGTGGAGCGCGCGTGCTGAGGAGCAGGGGAGACATTTCATTGGAAATTTCCTTAACAATTAGCCAAGCATGCATTTTTCAAATATTCACCTAAATTCAACTTTTCATCTTACAGTCAACTTTTTCTGAGATTTGTGTACTAAACATTCTCAAAAGTCTTCATGAACTTGTGATTGAATCAGAGTTTTTTGACTGGCGGATGTGTAAAGCATTATTTTAGCGTTAGAAATAAATTTGATTTCCTTCATTTCAATCATTTTTGAAGATATTAATTTGCCTTCCTACATGGGAACATGACGTAGTGTCTTTCACGTGACACACCAAGTTTGGTGTTGATATTTCAAAGATTTGCTGAGATTTGATCCAACTTCCTGTTTGGTTGCTTTGTTGACGATTTTGATTGGCTGTACCGGACAAACGGTTTTGAAATTCAAAAATCTGTTAAAGAATTCAGTGAGGGTTGCTCTGACGATGATACCTGCCAATTCTGGGGAAGATTGGACAAGAATTGTAGGAGAAGTAGCAAAAAAACGTGTTTCCTAAATCTTTATTGTACAAAAACATCCAATATGGCGGCCGTTATAGGTTATTGAGGCTTTTTTGTTCCTCATGAGAAATAGAAATATCTAATGAATTTCAGAATTTTGGGACAAATGGGATGCGAATGGCATCACTTTGTAAATGGAAAATTGGGGCTTGGCCGTAGCGCCACCTATGGATAATGGTGCGTCATTTGTGGTGTGGTAGTTACTCCTGGCCTATACTATCAATGTTTCAGGATTTTGAGAACTTTTTCTAAAATGCATTACCATCAAGATCCACAAGGGCCTTCACTTCAAGCCAAGGAATGAGTGGGGGCTTGGTCAGCCCACAATTGCCTGAAATGTTGTGTATGCGTCTCGCCAAGCCCGCGCGTGTGTCAAGGGAAAGGCTGAGTGTGTGAGAATGTGGAGCACGCGCGCGCTGAAGAGCAGGGGAGACATTTCATTGAAAATTTCGTTAGCAATTAGCCAAGCATGCATGTTTCAAATATTCACATAAAATCGACTTTTCATGTTACAGTCAACTTTTCCTCAGATTTGTGTACTAAACATTCTCAAGAGTCTTCATATGAACTTGTGATTGAATCAAAGTATCAGTTTTTGACCGGCGGATGTGTAAAGCATTATTTTAGCGTTAGCGATAAATTCGATTTGCTTTAAATCAACCATTTCTGGAGATATGAAATAGCCTTTGCACATGGTAACATGTTGTAGTGTCTTCCTTGTGACATACCAAGTTACGTGTTGATATCTCAAAGATTTGCTGAGATTTGACCCAAGTTCCTGTTTGGTTACTTTTTTGCTGATTTTGATTGGCTGTGCCGGACAAACGGTTTAGAAAATCAAAACGCCATGGGATAACTTTTGTGAGGCTTGGTCTGAAGATAATCTCTGGTCATTTTGAAGAAGATATGACAAAAATTGTAGGAGGAGTAGGCTTTCAAAGGTTTTTGATACAACCGGAAATAGCGGAAAATCTATATAACCGGAAATTGACGTCATATGGTGCGTTGAACTCGTCTTGATCCAGGGAATCCAATGGTACCTCATTTTTGAAAATCAGTCATACGGTTCAAAAGTTGCGTGTGTAAACACAAGTCCAACTTTGACCCATTGGTGGCGCTAGAGTGGTCTGATGGGATACATGAAACTTGGTGTAGGTATAGAAGGAACTGTCCTTAATGAGTGTGCCAAATTTGTCAAAAAGTTATCCAAGGGGTCTAGGGGCTGCCATTGACTCCCATGGAACTAGAATAATAATAATAATAATAATAATAATAATAAAACTAACAATAACAATAGGTTTCCTCCTTACGGAGGAATCCTAAATATAACTGCAAGCAGCAATGGCGGATTCCTCCAAACATTGCAAACCACTGAAAAATGTATATTCTTTACAAATAGTCACTGTAAAATTCCATGCCGCAGACTTACCAATGGGATACCAAATATGAAATGCAATACCATCAAGATCCACAAGGGCTTTTATTTCAAGCCAAGGAGTGAAGGGAGGGGGCTTGGTTGAGCCTACCCATTCCAGAAAGCCTTGTATCTTTGTGTATCAGGGTGTGGCCTGTAGCGTCACTTATGGGTGATATTGGGCCATTTGTGGTGTGGTAGTTACTCTTGGCCTATACTATCAATGTTTCAGGATTTTGAGAACTTTTTACCGTTGCATACAAAATCGGAAATGCAATACCATCAAGATCCACATGGGCCTTTGCTAAAGACCAAGCAATGAGTGGGGGCTTGGTCAGCCCACAATTGCCTGAAATGTTGTGTATGCGTCTCGTCAAGCTTGCGCGTGTGTCAAGGGAAAGGCTGAGTGTGTGAGAATGTGGAGCGCGCGCGCTGAGGAGCAGGGGAGACATTTCATTGGAAATTTCCTTAACAAGCCAAGCATGCATTTTTCAAATATTCACCAAATTTCAACTTTTCATGTTACAGTCAACTTTTTCTGAGATTTGTGTACTAAACATTCTCAAGAGTCTTTATGAACATGTGATTGAATCAGAGTTTTTTGACTGGTGGATGTGTAAAGCATTATTTTAGCGTTAGATAGAAATAAATTAGATTTCCTTTATTTCAATCATTTTTTAAGATATTAATTTGCCTTCTCACATGGGAACATGATGTAGTGTCTTTCACGTGACACACCAAGTTTGGTGGTGATATTTCAAAGATTTGCTGAGATTTGATCCAACTTCCTGTTTGGTTGCTTTGTTGACGATTTTGATTGGCTGTACCGGACAAACGGTTTTGAAATTCAAAACTCTGTTGAAGAATTCAGTGAGGGTTGCTCTGACGATGATACCTGCCAATTCTGGGGAAGATTGGACAAAAATTGTAGGAGAAGTAGCGAAAAAACGTGTTTCCTAAATCTTTATTGTACAAAAAAATCCAATATGGCGGCCGTTATAGGTTATTGAGGATTTTTTGTTCCTCATGAGAAATAAGGCATATCTAATGAATTTCAGAATTTTGGGACAAAATGGATGCGAATGGCATCACTTTGTAAATGGACAATTGGGGCTTGGCCGTAGCGCCACCTATGGATAATGGTGTGTCATTTGTGGTGTGGTAGTTACTCCTGGCCTATACTATCAATGTTTCAGGATTTTGAGAACTTTTTCTAAAATGCATTACCATCAAGATCCACAAGGGCCTTCACTTCAAGCCAAGGAATGAGTGGGGGCTTGGTCAGCCCACAATTGCCTGAAATGTTGTGTATGCGTCTCGCCAAGCCCGCGCGTGTGTCAAGGGAAAGACTGAGTGTGTGAGAATGTGGAGCTCGCGCGCGCTGAAGAGCAGGGGAGACATTTCATTGAAAATTTCGTTAGCAATTAGCCAAGCATGCATGTTTCAAATATTCACATAAAATCGACTTTTCATGTTACAGTCAACTTTTCCTCAGATTTGTGTACTAAACATTCTCAAGAGTCTTCATATGAACTTGTGATTGAATCAAAGTATCAGTTTTTGACCGGCGGATGTGTAAAGCATTATTTTAGCGTTAGCGATAAATTCGATTTGCTTTATATCAATCATTTTTTGAGATATGAAGTTGCCTTTGCACATGGTAACATGTTGTAGTGTCTTTCTTGTGACATATCAAGTTACGTGTTGATATCTCAAAGATTTGCTGAGATTTGACCCAAGTTCCTGTTTGGTTGCTTTTTTGCTGAATTTGATTGGCTGTGCCGGACAAACGGTTTAGAAAATCAAAACGCCATGGGATAACTTTTGTGAGGCTTGGTCTGAAGATCATCTATGGTCATTTTGAAGAAGATATGACAAAAATTGTAGGAGGAGTAGGCTTTCAAAGGTTTTTGATAAAACCGGAAATGGTGGAAAATCTATATAACCGGAAATTGACGTCATAGGGTGCGTTGAACTCGTCTTGATCCAGGGAATCCAACGGTACCTCATTTTTGAAAATAAGTCATACGGTTCAAAAGTTGCGTGTGTAAACACAAGTCCAACTTTGACCCATTGGTGGCGCTAGAGTGGTCTGATGGGATACATGAAACTTGGTGTAGGTATAGAAGGAACTGTCCTTAATGAGTGTGCCAAATTTAACAAAAAGTTATCCAAGGGTTCTAGGGGCTGCCATTGACTCCCATGGAACTAGAATAATAATAATAATAAATATAACTGCAAGCAGCAATGGCGGATTCCTCCAAACATTGCAAACCACTGAAAAATGTATATTCTTTACAAATTGTCACTGTAAAATTCCATGCTGCAGACTTACCAATGGGATACCAAATCTGAAATGCAATACCATCAAGATCCACAAGGGCTTTTATTTCAAGCCAAGGAGTGAAGGGAGGGGGCTTGGTGAGCCTACCCATTCCAGAAAGCCTTGTATCTTTGTGTATCAGGGCGTGGCCTGTAGCGCCACCTACAGGTAATGGTGGGTCATTTGTGGTGTGGTAGTTTCTCATGGCCTACACTATCAATGTTTCAGGATTTTGAGAACTTTTTACCATTGCATACAAAATCGGAAATGCAATACCATCAAGATCCACATGGGCCTTTGCTAAAGACCAAGCAATGAGTGGGGGCTTGGTCAGCCCACAATTGCCTGAAATGTTGTGTTTGCGTCTCGCTAAGCTTGCGCGTGTGTCAAGGGAAAGGCTGAGTGTGTGAGAATGTGGAGCGCGCGCGCTGAGGAGCAGGGGAGACATTACATTTACATTTATTCATTTAGCAGACGCTTTTATCCAAAGCGACTTCCAAGAGAGAGCTTTACAAAGTGCGTAGGTCACTGATCATAACAACAAGATAGCCAAAAAACATCGCGAGTAGCCAAAACATGAAGCACACATTGTGAACAACCAAAGTAAGTGCCAAAGGGAAGAACCATAAGAGCATGTAGTTAAACAAGTTACAATTAAACAACATGAACCGCTATAAGTGCAAGTGTACCTGTGGAAAAAAGCAAGCAACAGTAATAAAAACTATATATCACAGCGAGAACAAAAATTTAAAACAGTTACCACTAACCACAAGAGCAACAAGTCTCTAAGCAAGAGTCATTGTGATCCTTGAGGAACCTAACATCGGGTCAAGCGAACAATTCCTAAGTACCGTTGTACTCCCGGAACAAGTGCGTCTTGAACCTTTTCTTGAAGGTGGAGAGACAGTCAGTATCTCTGATGGAGGTGGGGAGTTGATTCCACCACTGGGGGGCCAGACAGGAGAAGAGAATATCTAATGAATTTCAGAATTTTGGGACAAATGGGATGCGAATGGCATCACTTTGTAAATGGACAATTGGGGCTTGGCCGTAGCGCCACCTATGGATAATGGTGCGTCATTTGTGGTGTGGTAGTTACTCCTGGCCTATACTATCAATGTTTCAGGATTTTGAGAACTTTTTCGAAAATGCATTACCATCAAGATCCAAAAGGGCCTTCACTTCAAGCCAAGGTATGAGTGGGGGCTTGGTCAGCCCACAATTGCCTGAAATGTTGTGTATGCGTCTCGCCAAGCCCGCGCGTGTGTCAAGGGAAAGGCTGAGTGTGTGAGAATGTGTAGCGCACGCGCTGAGGAGCATGGGAGACGTTTCATTGGAAATTTCCTTAACAATTAGCCAAGCATGCATTTTTCAAATATTCAACAAAATTCAACTTTTCATCTTACAGTCAACTTTGTGTAAAGCATTATTTTAGCGTTAGAAATAAATTAGATTTCCTTTATTTCAATCATTTTTTAAGATATTAATTTGCCTTCTCACATGGGAACATGATGTAGTGTCTTTCATGTGACACATCAAGTTTGATGGTGATATTTCAAAGATTTGCTGAGATTTGATCCAACTTCCTGTTTGGTTGCTTTGTTGACGATTTTGATTGGCTGTACCGGACAAACGGTTTTGAAATTCAAAAATCTGTTGAAGAATTCAGTGAGGGTTGCTCTGACGATGATACCTGCCAATTCTGGGGAAGATTGGACAAAAATTGTAGGAGAAGTAGCAACAAAACGTGTTTCCTAAATCTTTATTGTACAAAACAATCCAATATGGCGGCCGTTATAGGTTATTGAGGCTTTTTTGTTCCTCATGAGAAATAAGGCATATCTAATGAATTTCAGAATTTTGGGACAAATGGGATGCGAATGGCATCACTTTGTAAATGGAAAATTGGGGCTTGGCCGTAGCGCCACCTATGGATAATGGTGCGTCATTTGTGGTGTGGTAGTTACTCCTGGCCTATACTATCAATGTTTCAGGATTTTGAGAACTTTTTCTAAAATGCATTACCATCAAGATCCACAAGGGCCTTCACTTCAAGCCAAGGAATGAGTGGGGGCTTGGTCAGCCCACAATTGCCTGAAATGTTGTGTATGCGTCTCGCCAAGCCCGCGCGTGTGTCAAGGGAAAGGCTGAGTGTGTGAGAATGTGGAGCACGCGCGCGCTGAAGAGCAGGGGAGACATTTCATTGAAAATTTCGTTAGCAATTAGCCAAGCATGCATGTTTCAAATATTCACATAAAATCGACTTTTCATGTTACAGTCAACTTTTCCTCAGATTTGTGTACTAAACATTCTCAAGAGTCTTCATATGAACTTGTGATTGAATCAAAGTATCAGTTTTTGACCGGCGGATGTGTAAAGCATTATTTTAGCGTTAGCGATAAATTCGATTTGCTTTATATCAATCATCTTTTGAGATATGAAGTTGCCTTTGCACATGGTAACATGTTGTAGTGTCGTCCACCGATATACCAAGTTTAGTGTTGATATCTCAAAGATTTGCTGAGATTTGACCCAAGTTCCTGTTTGGTTACTTTTTTGCTGATTTTGATTGGTTGTGCCGGACAAACGGTTTAGAAAATCAAAACGCCATGGGATAACTTTTGTGAGGCTTGGTCTGAAGATCATCTATGGTCATTTTGAAGAAGATATGACAATAATTGTAGGAGGAGTAGGCTTTCAAAGGTTTTTGATACAACCGGAAATAGCGGAAAATCTATACAACCGGAAATTGACGTCATAGGGTGCGTTGAACTCGTCTTCATCCAGGGAATCCAATGGTACCTCATTTTTGTAAATCAGTCATACGGTTCAAAAGTTGCGTGTGTAAACACAAGTCCAACTTTGACCCATTGGTGGCGCTAGAGTGGTCTGATGGGATACATGAAACTTGGTGTAGGTATAGAAGGAACTGTCCTTAATGAGTGTGCCAAATTTAACAAAAAGTTATCCAAGGGTTCTAGGGGCTGCCATTGACTCCCATGGAACTAGAATAATAATAATAAATATAACTGCAAGCAGCAATGGCGGATTCCTCCAAACATTGCAAACCACTGAAAAATGTATATTCTTTACAAATTGTCAATGTAAAATTCCATGCTGCAGACTTACCAATGGGATACCAAATCTGAAATGCAATACCATCAAGATCCACAAGGGCTTTTATTTCAAGCCAAGGAGTGAAGGGAGGGGGCTTGGTGAGCCTACCCATTCCAGAAAGCCTTGTATCTTTGTGTATCAGGGCGTGGCCTGTAGCGTCACTTATGGGTGATATTGGGCCATTTGTGGTGTGGTAGTTACTCTTGGCCTATACTATCAATGTTTCAGGATTTTGAGAACTTTTTACCATTGCATACAAAATCGGAAATGCAATACCACCAAGATCCACATGGGCCTTTGCTAAAGACCAAGCAATGAGTGGGGGCTTGGTCAGCCCACAATTGCCTGAAAGGTTGTGTATGCGTCTCGCCAAGCTTGCGCATGTGTCAAGGGAAAGGCTGAGTGTGTGAGAATGTGGAGCGCGCGCGCTGAGAAGCAGAGGGAGACATGACATTGGAAATTTCATTAGCAATTAGTCAAGCATGCATGTTTCAAATATTCACCAAAATTAAACTTTTCATGTTACAGTCAACTTTTTCTGAGATTTGTGTACTAAACATTCTCAAGAGTCTTTATGAACATGTGATTGAATCAGAGTTTTTTGACTGGCGGATGTTATAAGCATTATTTTAGCGTTAGATAGAAATAAATTAGATTTCCTTTATTTCAATCATTTTTTAAGATATTAACTTGCCTTCTCACATGGGAACATGATGTAGTGTCTTTCACGTGACACACCAAGTTTGGTGGTGATATTTCAAAGATTTGCTGAGATTTGATCCAACTTCCTGTTTGGTTGCTTTGTTGACGATTTTGATTGGCTGTACCGGACAAACGGTTTTTAAATTCAAAAATCTGTTGAAGAATTCAGTGAGGGTTGCTCTGACGATGATACCTGCCAATTCTGGGGAAGATTGGACAAAAATTGTAGGAGAAGTAAAGAAAAAACGTGCTTCCTAAATCTTTATTGTACAAAAAAATCCAATATGGCGGCCGTTATAGGTTATTGAGGCTTTTTTGTTCCTCATGAGAAATAAGGCATATCTAATGAATTTCAGAATTTTGGGACAAATGGGATGCGAATGGCATCACTTTGTAAATGGAAAATTGGGGCTTGGCCGTAGCGCCACCTATGGATAATGGTGCGTCATTTGTGGTGTGGTAGTTACTCCTGGCCTATACTATCAATGTTTCAGGATTTTGAGAACTTTTTCTAAAATGCATTACCATCAAGATCCACAAGGGCCTTCACTTCAAGCCAAGGAATGAGTGGGGGCTTGGTCAGCCCACAATTGCCTGAAATGTTGTGTATGCGTCTCGCCAAGCCCGCGCGTGTGTCAAGGGAAAGGCTGAGTGTGTGAGAATGTGGAGCAAGCGCGCGCTGAAGAGCAGGGGAGACATTTCATTGAAAATTTCGTTAGCAATTAGCCAAGCATGCATGTTTCAAATATTCACCACAAATCGACTTTTCATGTTACAGTCAACTTTTCCTCAGATTTGTGTACTAAACATTCTCAAGAGTCTTCATATGAACTTGTGATTGAATCAAAGTATCAGTTTTTGACCGGCGGATGTGTAAAGCATTATTTTAGCGTTAGCGATAAATTCGATTTGCTTTATATCAATCATTTTTTGAGATATGAAGTTGCCTTTGCACATGGTAACATGTTGTAGTGTCGTCCACCGATATACCAAGTTTAGTGTTGATATCTCAAAGATTTGCTGAGATTTGACCCAAGTTCCTGTTTGGTTACTTTTTTGCTGATTTTGATTGGCTGTGCCGGACAAACGGTTTAGAAAATCAAAACGCCATGGGATAACTTTTGTGAGGCTTGGTCTGAAGATCATCTCTGGTCATTTTGAAGAAGATATGACAAAAATTGTAGGAGGAGTAGGCTTTCAAAGGTTTTTGATACAACCGGAAATAGCGGAAAATCTATATAACCGGAAATTGACGTCATAGGGTGCGTTGAACTCGTCTTGATCCAGGGAATCCAATGGTACCTCATTTTTGAAAATCAGTCATACGGTTCAAAAGTTGCGTGTGTAAACACAAGTCCAACTTTGACCCATTGGTGGCGCTAGAGTGGTCTGATGGGATACATGAAACTTGGTGTAGGTATAGAAGGAACTGTCCTTAATGAGTGTGCCAAATTTAACAAAAAGTTATCCAAGGGTTCTAGGGGCTGCCATTGACTCCCATGGAACTAGAATAATAATAATAATAATAATAAAACTAACAATAACAATAGGTTTCCTCCTTACGGAGGAATCCTAAATATAACTGCAAGCAGCAATGGCGGATTCCTCCAAACATTGCAAACCATTGAAAAATTTATATTCTTTACAAATTGTCACTGTAAAAATCCATGCTGCAGACTTACCGATGGGACACCAAATCTGAAATGCAATACCATCAAGATCCACAAGAGCTTTTATTCCGAGCCAAGGAGTGAAGGGAGGGGGCTTGGTGAGCCTACCCATTCCAGAAAGCCTTGTATCTTTGTGCATCAGGGCGTGGCCAGTAGCGTCACCTATGGGTGATGTTGGGCCATTTGTGGTGTGGTAGTTACTGTTAACCTATACTATCAATGTCTCAGGATTTTTAGAACTTTTTACCATTGCATACAAAATCGGAAATGCAATACCATCAAGATCCACATGGGCCTTTGCTAAAGACCAAGAAATGAGTGGGGGCTTGGTCAGCCCACAATTGTCTGAAATGTTGTGTATGCGTCTCGCCAAGCTTGCGCGTGTCAAGGGAAAGGCTGAGTGTGTGAGAATGTGGAGCGCGCGTGCTGAGGGTCAGGGGAGACATTTCATTGGAAATTTCCTTAACAATTAGCAGAGCATGCATTTTTCAAATATTCACCAAAAATCAACTTTTCATCTTAGAGTCAACTTTTTCTGAGATTTGTGTACTAAACATTCTCAAGAGTCTTTATGAACATGTGATTGAATCAGAGGTTTTTGACTGGCGGGTGTGTAAAGCATTATTTTAGCGTTAGATAGAAATAAATTAGATTTCCTTTATTTCAATCATTTTTTAAGATATTAATTTGCCTTCTCACATGGGAACATGATGTAATGTCTTTGAAATTCAAAAATCTGTTGAAGAATTCAGTGAGGGTTGCTCTGACGATGATACCTGCCAATTCTGGGGACGATTGGACAAAAATTGTAGGAGAAGTAAAGAAAAAACGTGTTTCCTAAATCTTTATTGTACAAAAAAATCCAATATGGCGGCCGTTATAGGTTATTGAGGCTTTTTTGTTCCTCATGAGAAATAAGGCATATCTAATGAATTTCAGAATTTTGGGACAAATGGGATGCGAATGGCATCACTTTGTAAATGGAAAATTGGGGCTTGGCCGTAGCGCCACCTATGGATAATGGTGCGTCATTTGTGGTGTGGTAGTTACTCCTGGCCTATACTATCAATGTTTCAGGATTTTGAGAACTTTTTCTAAAATGCATTACCATCAAGATCCACAAGGGCCTTCACTTCAAGCCAAGGAGTGAAGGGAGGGGGCTTGGTGAGCCTACCCATTCCAGAAAGCCTTGTATCTTTGTGTATCAGGTCGTGGCCTGTAGCGTCACTTATGGGTGATATTGGGCCATTTGTGGTGTGGTAGTTACTCTTGGCCTATACTATCAATGTTTCAGGATTTTGAGAACTTTTTACCATTGCATACAAAATCGGAAATGCAATACCATCAAGATCCACATGGGCCTTTGCTAAAGACCAAGCAATGAGTGGGGCTTGGTCAGCCCACAATTGCCTGAAATGTTGTGTATGCGTCTCGTCAAGCTTGCGCGTGTGTCAGGGAAAGGCTGAGTGTGTGAGAATGTGGAGCGCGCGCGCTGAGGAGCAGGGGAGACATTTCATTGGAAATTTCCTTAACAATTAGCCAAGCAAGCATTTTTCAAATATTCACCTAAATTCAACTTTTCATCTTACAGTCAACTTTTTCTGAGATTTGTGTACTAAACATTCTCAAGAGTCTTCATGAACTTGTGATTGAATCAGAGTTTTTTGACTGCCGTATGTGTAAAGCATTATTTTAGCGTTAGAAATAAATTAGATTTCCTTTATTTCAATCATTTTTTAAGATATTAATTTGCCTTCTCACATGGGAACATGACGTAGTGTCTTTCACGTGACACACCAAGTTTGGTGTTGATATTTCAAAGATTTGCTGAGATTTGATCCAACTTCCTGTTTGGTTGCTCTGTTGACGATTTTGATTGGCTGTACCGGACAAACGGTTTTGAAATTCAAAAATCTGTTGAAGATTTCAGTGAGGGTTAATCTGACGATGATACCTGGCAATTCTGGGGAAGATTGGACAAAAATTGTAATAGAAGTAGCGAAAAAACGTGTTTCCTAAATCTTTATTGTACAAAAAAATCCAATATGGCGGCCGTTATAGGTTATTGAGGCTTTTTTGTTCCTCGTGAGAAATAAGGCATATCTAATTGAATTTCAGAATTTTGGGACAAATGGGATGAGAATGGCATCACTTTGTAAATAGACAATTGGGGCTTGGCCGTAGCGCCACCTATGGATAATGGTGCGTCATTTGTGGTGTGGTAGTTACTCCTGGCCAATACTATCAATGTTTCAGGATTTTGAGAACTTTTTCTAAAATGCATTACCATCAAGATCCACAAGGGCCTTCACTTCAAGCCAAGGAATGAGTGGGGGCTTTGTCAGCCCACAATTGCCTGAAATGTTGTGTATGCGTCTCGCCAAGCCCGCGTGTGTGTCAAGGGAAAGGCTGAGTGTGTGAGAATGTGGAGCACGCGCGCGCTGAAGAGCAGGGGAGACATTTCATTGAAAATTTCGTTAGCAATTAGCCAAGCATGCATTTTTCAAATATTCACCACAAATCGACTTTTCATGTTACAGTCAACTTTTCCTCAGATTTGTGTACTAAACATTCTCAAGAGTCTTCATATGAACTTGTGATTGAATCAAAGTATCAGTTTTTGACCGGCGGATGTGTAAAGCATTATTTTTGCGTTAGCGATAAATTCAATTTGCTTTAAATCAACCATTTCTGGAGATATGAAATAGCCTTTGCACATGGTAACATGTTGTAGTGTCTTCCTTGTGACATACCAAGTTACGTGTTGATATCTCAAAGATTTGCTGAGATTTGACCCAAGTTCCTGTTTGGTTACTTTTTTGCTGATTTTGATTGGCTGTGCCGGACAAACGGTTTAGAAAATCAAAACGCCATGGGATAACTTTTGTGAGGCTTGGTCTGAAGATCATCTCTGGTCATTTTGAAGAAGATATGACAAAAATTGTAGGAGGAGTAGGCTTTCAAAGGTTTTTGATACAACCGGAAATAGCGGAAAATCTATATAACCGGAAATTGACGTCATATGGTGCGTTGAACTCGTCTTGATCCAGGGAATCCAATGGTACCTCATTTTTGAAAATCAGTCATACGGTTCAAAAGTTGCGTGTGTAAACACAAGTCCAACTTTGACCCATTGGTGGCGCTAGAGTGGTCTGATGGGATACATGAAACTTGGTGTAGGTATAGAAGGAACTGTCCTTAATGAGTGTGCCAAATTTGTCAAAAAGTTATCCAAGGGGTCTAGGGGCTGCCATTGACTCCCATGGAACTAGAATAATAATAATAATAATAATAATAAAACTAACAATAACAATAGGTTTCCTCCTTACGGAGGAATCCTAATAATAATAATAATAATAAAACTAACAATAACAATAGGTTTCCTCCTTACGGAGGAATCCTAATAATAATAAAACTAACAATAACAATAGGTTTCCTCCTTACGGAGGAATCCTAATAAAACTAACAATAACAATAGGTTTCCTCCTTACGGAGGAATCCTAAATATAACTGCAAGCAGCAATGGCGGATTCCTCCAAACATTGCAAACCACTGAAAAATGTATATTCTTTACAAATCGTCACTGTAAAATTCCATGCTGCAGACTTACCAATGGGATACCAAATCTGAAATGCAATACCATCAAGATCCACAAGGGCTTTTATTTCAAGCCAAGGAGTAAAGGGAGGGGGCTTGGTGAGCCTACCCATTCCAGAAAGCCTTGTATCTTTGTGTATCAGGGCGTGGCCTGTAGCGTCACTTATGGGTGATATTGGGCCATTTGTGGTGTGGTAGTTACTCTTGGCCTATACTATCAATGTTTCAGGATTTTGAGAACTTTTTACCATTGCATACAAAATCGGAAATGCAATACCACCAAGATCCACATGGGCCTTTGCTAAAGACCAAGCAATGAGTGGGGGCTTGGTCAGCCCACAATTGCCTGAAATGTTGTGTATGCGTCTCGCCAAGCTTGCGCGTGTGTCAAGGGAAAGGCTGAGTGTGTGAGAATGTGGAGCGCGCGCGCTGAGGGTCAGGGGAGACATTTAGTTGGAAATTTCCTTAATAATTAGCCAAGCATGCATTTTTCAAATATTCACCAAAAATCAGCTTTTCATCTTAGAGTCAACTTTTTCTGAGATTTGTGTACTAAACATTCGCAAGAGTCTTCATGAACTTGTGATTGAATTAGAGTTTTTTGACTGGCGGAAGTGTAAAGCATTATTTTAGCGTTAGATAGAAATAAATTAGATTTCCTTTATTTCAATCATTTTTTAAGATATTAATTTGCCTTCTCACATGGGAACATGATGTAGTGTCTTTCACGTGACACACCAAGTTTGGTGGTGATATTTCAAAGATTTGCTGAGATTTGATCCAACTGCCTGTTTGGTTGCTTTGTTGACGATTTTGATTGGCTGTACCGGACAAACGGTTATGAAATTCAAAAATCTGTTGAAGATTTCAGTGAGGGTTGCTCTGACGATGATACCTGCCAATTCTGGGGAAGATTGGACAAAAATTGTAGGAGAAGTAGCAAAAAAACTTGTTTCCTAAATCTTTATTGTACAAAAAAATCCAATATGGTGGCCGTTATAGGTTATTGAGGCTTTTTTGTTCCTCATGAGAAATAAGGCATATATAATGAATTTCAGAATTTTGGGACAAATGGGATGCGAATGGCATCACTTTGTAAATGGAAAATTGGGGCTTGGCCGTAGCGCCACCTATGGATAATGGTGCGTCATTTGTGGTGTGGTAGTTACTCCTGGCCTATACTATCGGAAACACACTAGATCTAGTGATAACAACTGGACTAAATATCAATAATATTTCAATAACTGATCTACCCCTCTCAGACCATCATTATATACTTTTTAATGTGGAAATTATCCTAACAAAAACCAAAAAAGAATTCTTAGTCCATAGAAAATATTTAGACGATACAGCTATGATGACATTTTCTGAACAATTTGCTCTACATGAGCCGACTTACCATGATTGCTCTCTGAATGAAATGGTAGAGAACCTCAATTATGCACTATTATCTGTGTTAGACTCTGTTGCACCACTGAAAACCAAAAAGAAGTGCACAAGCAGAACCTCCCCATGGCTGAGAAATAAAAATGTTAGTGAAACGAAAAGAAAATGCCGTGCAGCAGAGAGAAAATGGAGGAAAACAAAGATCACTATCCACTACAATATCTACAAAGATACACTAACCACCTTTAACAAAACCATCCGTCTAGCAAGGAGAGAATATTTCTCCAACATTATTACAGAAAATGCCAGAAATTCCAGAGTTCTTTTCTCCACCATTGACCAGCTGCTAAACACTGTCCCTGCCCCACCTCCATCCTCAGCAGTTAAATGTGAAGAGCTTGCTTTGTTCTTCAAGAACAAAATAACTTTGATTAGAGCGAGTATTATTAATAGTGGGGTCGAAACTGACATCAGTAGATTCTGCAACATAACCATGAGCACATTTACCTGTATCACACTTAGTGAACTTTCCAAAATTGTCAGCGAATCTAACTCCACAACCTCAGATATTGATCCTATACCCACAACATTCTTTAAGCGAGTGTTTGATAGTGTCTCAGGTCCGGTGCTAGAGATTATAAACACATCCCTTAGAACTGGCGTCTTCCCAGATGCCTTCAAAACAGCTGTTGTAAAGCCCCTATTAAAGAAACCCAAATTGGATAACAGTCTACTTGCAAATTACAGACCAATATCAAACCTCCCATTTATTAGTAAAGTACTGGAAAAGATAGTTTTAGTCCAATTAAATTATTTTCTTGAAGAAAATAACATCCTGGAAGTCTCGCAGTCAGGTTTCAGGAAATATCACAGTACTGAAACTGCTCTCACCAAAATAATTAGCGACCTCAGACTAAACTCTGATGCAAATAAAGTCTCTATCCTTATCCTGTTAGATCTCAGTGCAGCATTTGATACAATTGATCACGACATCCTAATCAATAGACTGGAAAAGCTTATTGGGTTCACGGATAGTGTATTGAACTGGCTGAAATCATATATCACAGGAAGGAAGTTTTATGTTAGTTTAGGTGACCATAGGTCCAAGAAACATCAGAACTGCTACGGGGTTGCTCAAGGAAGCTGCTTAGGTCCATTACTTTTTTCTCTTTATATGTTACCACTCGGCGACATAATCAGAGAACATAACATAGATTTCCATAGCTATGCGGATGACACACAACTATATATATCCACTGAACCCAACGATGCAACGGCCATCAATTCCATTACAAACTGCCTGTTGGCAATAAACAAATGGATGAATGATAACTTTCTTAAATTAAATGAAGACAAAACCGAAGTCCTACTATGTGGCCCCAAATCCAAAAGAGAGATGCTTATTAAGAATCTTGGAGGCTTAACCCCCTGTCTTAAACCAGAGGTGACGAGTCTCTGCGTAATCCTGGACTCAGATTTGAATTTCAACTCTCACATTAATAAAGTGACCAAAACAGCTTTCTTTCACCTGAGGAATATAGCAAAGGTACGACCATTCATAAACCAAAATGATGCAGAGAAGTTAATTCATGCTTTTATATCCAGCCGGCTGGACTACTGTAACGCACTTTTCACTGGTCTTCCCAAGAAAACCACTGAAAGACTACAGCTCATTCAAAATTCTGCAGCTAGATTATTAACCAAAACTAAAAGGAGAAAACACATTAGTCCTGTCCTAGCTACTTTACACTGGCTCCCTGTTACCTTCAGAATTGACTTTAAGGTCCTTTTTCTCACATACAAAGCTCTACACGGACAAGGACCTAGCTACATTGCTAACTCCTTTATAAACTACACACCAGCTAGAACACTGCGATCATCAAATGCAGGCCTATTAGAGGTCACCAGAAGCAGTCATAAGAAGATTGGTGATTCGGCCTTTGTCAATTACGCCCCAAAACTATGGAACAAATTACCCATAAATATTAGGGAAGCTAACACTCTAGACATTTTTAAAAGACAGCTTAAAACCTACCTTTTTACCGAAGCATTTAAGTAATTTTATCTCAAAAGGGTTTTCCTACTTTTTAAAGTTGTTTTCTCTCTTGAACAGAGATCTTATTGGGATTTTTATTATTGTTTGAATTATTTATCACTTGTATTATTGTTTTTATTGATTTTATGTAAAGCACCTTGAGCTACAATTCTTGTATGAAATGTGCTATATAAATAAAGTCTTACTTACTTACTTACTTACTATCAATGTTTCAGGATTTTGAGAACATTTTCTAAAATGCATTACCATCAAGATCCACAAGGGCCTTCACTTCAAGCCAAGGAATGAGTGGGGGCTTGGTCAGCCCACAATTGCCTGAAATGTTGTGTATGCGTCTCGCCAAGCCCGCGCGTGTGTCAAGGGAAAGGCTGAGTGTGTGAGAATGTGGAGCACGCGCGCGCTGAAGAGCAGGGGAGACATTTCATTGAAAATTTCGTTAGCAATTAGCCAAGCATGCATGTTTCAAATATTCACATAAAATCGACTTTTCATGTTACAGTCAACTTTTCCTCAGATTTGTGTACTAAACATTCTCAAGAGTCTTCATATGAACTTGTGATTGAATCAAAGTATCAGTTTTTGACCGGCGGATGTGTAAAGCATTATTTTAGCGTTAGCGATAAATTCGATTTGCTTTATATCAATCATTTTTTGAGATATGAAGTTGCCTTTGCACATGGTAACATGTTGTAGTGTCGTCCACCGATATACCAAGTTTAGTGTTGATATCTCAAAGATTTGCTGAGATTTGACCCAAGTTCCTGTTTGGTTACTTTTTTGCTGATTTTGATTGGCTGTGCCGGACAAACGGTTTAGAAAATCAAAACGCCATGGGATAACTTTTGTGATGCTTGGTCTGAAGATCATCTCTGGTCATTTTGAAGAAGATATGACAAAAATTGTAGGAGGAGTAGGCTTTCAAAGGTTTTTGATACAACCGGAAATAGCGGAAAATCTATATAACCGGAAATTCACGTCATAGGTTGCGTTGAACTCGTCTTGATTCATGGAATCCAATGGTACCTCATTTTTGAAAATCAGTCATACGGTTCAAAAGTTGCGTGTGTAAACACAAGTCCAACTTTGACCCATTGGTGGCGCTAGAGTGGTCTGATGGGATACATGAAACTTGGTGTAGGTATAGAAGGAACTGTCCTTAATGAGTGTGCCAAATTTAACAAAAAGTTATCCAAGGGTTCTAGGGGCTGCCATTGACTCCCATGGAACTAGAATAATAATAATAAATATAACTGCAAGCAGCAATGGCGGATTCCTCCAAACATTGCAAACCACTGAAAAATTTATATTCTTCACAAATTGTCACTGTAAAAATCCATGCTGCAGACTTACCAATGGGATACCAAATCTGAAATGCAATACCATCAAGATCCACAAGGGCTTTTATTTCAAGCCAAGGAGTGAAGGGAGGGGGCTTGGTGAGCCTACCCATTCCAGAAAGCCTTGTATCTTTGTGTACCAGGGCGTGGCCTGTAGCGTCACTTATGGGTGATATTGGGCCATTTGTGGTGTGGTAGTTACTCTTGGCCTATACTATCAATGTTTCAGGATTTTGAGAACTTTTTACCATTGCATACAAAATCGGAAATGCAATACCATCAAGATCCACATGGTCCTTTGCTAAAGACCAAGCAATGAGTGGGGCTTGGTCAGCCCACAATTGCCTGAAATGTTGTGTATGCGTCTCGCCAAGCTTGTGCGTGTGTCAAGGGAAAGGCTGAGTGTGTGAGAATGTGGAGCGCGCGTGCTGAGGAGCAGGGGAGACATTTCATTGGAAATTTCCTTAACAATTAGCCAAGCATGCATTTTTCAAATATTCACCTAAATTCAACTTTTCATCTTACAGTCAACTTTTTCTGAGATTTGTGTACTAAACATTCTCAAAAGTCTTCATGAACTTGTGATTGAATCAGAGTTTTTTGACTGGCGGATGTGTAAAGCATTATTTTAGCGTTAGAAATACATTTGATTTCCTTCATTTCAATCATTTTTGAAGATATTAATTTGCCTTCCTACATGGGAACATGACGTAGTGTCTTTCACGTGACACACCAAGTTTGGTGTTGATATTTCAAAGATTTGCTGAGATTTGATCCAACTTCCTGTTTGGTTGCTTTGTTGACGATTTTGATTGGCTGTACCGGACAAACGGTTTTGAAATTCAAAAATCTGTTAAAGAATTCAGTGAGGGTTGCTCTGACGATGATACCTGCCAATTCTGGGGAAGATTGGACAAGAATTGTAGGAGAAGTAGCAAAAAAACGTGTTTCCTAAATCTTTATTGTACAAAAACATCCAATATGGCGGCCGTTATAGGTTATTGAGGCTTTTTTGTTCCTCATGAGAAATAAGGCATATCTAATGAATTTCAGAATTTTGGGACAAATGGGATGCGAATGGCATCACTTTGTAAATGGAAAATTGGGGCTTGGCCGTAGCGCCACCTATGGATAATGGTGCGTCATTTGTGGTGTGGTAGTTACTCCTGGCCTATACTATCAATGTTTCAGGATTTTGAGAACTTTTTCTAAAATGCATTACCATCAAGATCCACAAGGGCCTTCACTTCAAGCCAAGGAATGAGTGGGGGCTTGGTCAGCCCACAATTGCCTGAAATGTTGTGTATGCGTCTCGCCAAGCCCGCGCGTGTGTCAAGGGAAAGGCTGAGTGTGTGAGAATGTGGAGCACGCGCGCGCTGAAGAGCAGGGGAGACATTTCATTGAAAATTTCGTTAGCAATTAGCCAAGCATGCATGTTTCAAATATTCACATAAAATCGACTTTTCATGTTACAGTCAACTTTTCCTCAGATTTGTGTACTAAACATTCTCAAGAGTCTTCATATGAACTTGTGATTGAATCAAAGTATCAGTTTTTGACCGGCGGATGTGTAAAGCATTATTTTAGCGTTAGCGATAAATTCGATTTGCTTTATATCAATCATTTTTTGAGATATGAAGTTGCCTTTGCACATGGTAACATGTTGTAGTGTCGTCCACCGATATACCAAGTTTAGTGTTGATATCTCAAAGATTTGCTGAGATTTGACCCAAGTTCCTGTTTGGTTACTTTTTTGCTGATTTTGATTGGCTGTGCCGGACAAACGGTTTAGAAAATCAAAACGCCATGGGATAACTTTTGTGATGCTTGGTCTGAAGATCATCTCTGGTCATTTTGAAGAAGATATGACAAAAATTGTAGGAGGAGTAGGCTTTCAAAGGTTTTTGATACAACCGGAAATAGCGGAAAATCTATATAACCGGAAATTCACGTCATAGGTTGCGTTGAACTCGTCTTGATTCATGGAATCCAATGGTACCTCATTTTTGAAAATCAGTCATACGGTTCAAAAGTTGCGTGTGTAAACACAAGTCCAACTTTGACCCATTGGTGGCGCTAGAGTGGTCTGATGGGATACATGAAACTTGGTGTAGGTATAGAAGGAACTGTCCTTAATGAGTGTGCCAAATTTAACAAAAAGTTATCCAAGGGTTCTAGGGGCTGCCATTGACTCCCATGGAACTAGAATAATAATAATAAATATAACTGCAAGCAGCAATGGCGGATTCCTCCAAACATTGCAAACCACTGAAAAATGTATATTCTTCACAAATTGTCACTGTAAAAATCCATGCTGCAGACTTACCAATGGGATACCAAATCTGAAATGCAATACCATCAAGATCCACAAGGGCTTTTATTTCAAGCCAAGGAGTGAAGGGAGGGGGCTTGGTGAGCCTACCCATTCCAGAAAGCCTTGTATCTTTGTGTACCAGGGCGTGGCCTGTAGCGTCACTTATGGGTGATATTGGGCCATTTGTGGTGTGGTAGTTACTCTTGGCCTATACTATCAATGTTTCAGGATTTTGAGAACTTTTTACCATTGCATACAAAATCGGAAATGCAATACCATCAAGATCCACATGGTCCTTTGCTAAAGACCAAGCAATGAGTGGGGCTTGGTCAGCCCACAATTGCCTGAAATGTTGTGTATGCGTCTCGCCAAGCTTGTGCGTGTGTCAAGGGAAAGGCTGAGTGTGTGAGAATGTGGAGCGCGCGTGCTGAGGAGCAGGGGAGACATTTCATTGGAAATTTCCTTAACAATTAGCCAAGCATGCATTTTTCAAATATTCACCTAAATTCAACTTTTCATCTTACAGTCAACTTTTTCTGAGATTTGTGTACTAAACATTCTCAAAAGTCTTCATGAACTTGTGATTGAATCAGAGTTTTTTGACTGGCGGATGTGTAAAGCATTATTTTAGCGTTAGAAATACATTTGATTTCCTTCATTTCAATCATTTTTGAAGATATTAATTTGCCTTCCTACATGGGAACATGACGTAGTGTCTTTCACGTGACACACCAAGTTTGGTGTTGATATTTCAAAGATTTGCTGAGATTTGATCCAACTTCCTGTTTGGTTGCTTTGTTGACGATTTTGATTGGCTGTACCGGACAAACGGTTTTGAAATTCAAAAATCTGTTAAAGAATTCAGTGAGGGTTGCTCTGACGATGATACCTGCCAATTCTGGGGAAGATTGGACAAGAATTGTAGGAGAAGTAGCAAAAAAACGTGTTTCCTAAATCTTTATTGTACAAAAACATCCAATATGGCGGCCGTTATAGGTTATTGAGGCTTTTTTGTTCCTCATGAGAAATAAGGCATATCTAATGAATTTCAGAATTTTGGGACAAATGGGATGCGAATGGCATCACTTTGTAAATGGAAAATTGGGGCTTGGCCGTAGCGCCACCTATGGATAATGGTGCGTCATTTGTGGTGTGGTAGTTACTCCTGGCCTATACTATCAATGTTTCAGGATTTTGAGAACTTTTTCTAAAATGCATTACCATCAAGATCCACAAGGGCCTTCACTTCAAGCCAAGGAATGAGTGGGGGCTTGGTCAGCCCACAATTGCCTGAAATGTTGTGTATGCGTCTCGCCAAGCCCGCGCGTGTGTCAAGGGAAAGGCTGAGTGTGTGAGAATGTGGAGCACGCGCGCGCTGAAGAGCAGGGGAGACATTTCATTGAAAATTTCGTTAGCAATTAGCCAAGCATGCATGTTTCAAATATTCACATAAAATCGACTTTTCATGTTACAGTCAACTTTTCCTCAGATTTGTGTACTAAACATTCTCAAGAGTCTTCATATGAACTTGTGATTGAATCAAAGTATCAGTTTTTGACCGGCGGATGTGTAAAGCATTATTTTAGCGTTAGCGATAAATTCGATTTGCTTTATATCAATCATCTTTTGAGATATGAAGTTGCCTTTGCACATGGTAACATGTTGTAGTGTCGTCCACCGATATACCAAGTTTAGTGTTGATATCTCAAAGATTTGCTGAGATTTGACCCAAGTTCCTGTTTGGTTACTTTTTTGCTGATTTTGATTGGTTGTGCCGGACAAACGGTTTAGAAAATCAAAACGCCATGGGATAACTTTTGTGAGGCTTGGTCTGAAGATCATCTATGGTCATTTTGAAGAAGATATGACAATAATTGTAGGAGGAGTAGGCTTTCAAAGGTTTTTGATACAACCGGAAATAGCGGAAAATCTATACAACCGGAAATTGACGTCATAGGGTGCGTTGAACTCGTCTTCATCCAGGGAATCCAATGGTACCTCATTTTTGTAAATCAGTCATACGGTTCAAAAGTTGCGTGTGTAAACACAAGTCCAACTTTGACCCATTGGTGGCGCTAGAGTGGTCTGATGGGATACATGAAACTTGGTGTAGGTATAGAAGGAACTGTCCTTAATGAGTGTGCCAAATTTAACAAAAAGTTATCCAAGGGTTCTAGGGGCTGCCATTGACTCCCATGGAACTAGAAAAATAATAATAATAAATATAGCTGCAAGCAGCAATGGCGGATTCCTCCTAAGATTGCGAACCATTGAAAAATGTATATTCTTCACAAATTGTCACTGTATAGAAAAATCCATGCTGTAGACTTACCAATGGGATACCAAATCTGAAATGCAATACCATCAAGATCCACAAGGGCTTTTATTTCAAGCCAAGGAGTGAAGGGAGGGGGCTTAGTGAGCCTACCCATTCCAGAAAGCCTTGTATCTTTGTGCATCAAGGCGTGGCCAGTAGCGTCACCTATGGGTGATGTTGGGCCATTTGTGGTGTGGTAGTTACTATTAACCTATACTATCAATGTTTCAGGATTTGGAGAACTTTTTACCATTGCATACAAAATCGGAAATGCAATACCATCAAGATCCACAAGGGCCTTCACTTCAAGCCAAGGAATGAGTGGGGGCTTGGCCAGCCCACAATTGCCTGAAATGTTGTGTATGCGTCTCGCCAAGCCCGCGTGTGTGTCAAGGGAAAGGCTGAGTGTGTGAGAATGTGGAGCACGCGCGCGCTGAAGAGCAGGGGAGACATTTCATTGGAAATTTCGTCATCAATTAGCCAAGCATGCATGTTTCAAATATTCACCACAAATCGACTTTTCATGTTACAGTCAACTTTTCCTCAGATTTGTGTACTAAACATTCTCAAGAATCTTCATATGAACTTGTGATTGAATCAAAGTATCAGTTTTTGACCGGCGGATGTGTAAAGCATTATTTTAGCGTTAGCGATAAATTCGATTTGCTTTATATCAATCATTTTTTGAGATATGAAGTTGCCTTTGCACATGGTAACATGTTGTAGTGTCGTCTACTGATATACCAAGTTTAGTGTTGATATCTCAAAGATTTGCTGAGATTTGACCCAAGTTCCTGTTTAGTTACTTTTTTGCTGATTTTGATTGGCTGTGCCGGACAAACGGTTTAGAAAATCAAAACGCCATGGGATAACTTTTGTGAGGCTTGGTCTGAAGATCATCTATGGTCATTTTGAAGAAGATATGACAATAATTGTAGGAGGAGTAGGCTTTCAAAGGTTTTTGATACAACCGGAAATAGCGGAAAATCTATACAACCGGAAATTGACGTCATAGGGTGCGTTGAACTCGTCTTCATCCAGGGAATCCAATGGTACCTCATTTTTGTAAATCAGTCATACGGTTCAAAAGTTGCGTGTGTAAACACAAGTCCAACTTTGACCCATTGGTGGCGCTAGAGTGGTCTGATGGGATACATGAAACTTGGTGTAGGTATAGAAGGAACTGTCCTTAATGAGTGTGCCAAATTTAACAAAAAGTTATCCAAGGGTTCTAGGGGCTGCCATTGACTCCCATGGAACTAGAATAATAATAATAAATATAACTGCAAGCAGCAATGGCGGATTCCTCCAAACATTGCAAACCACTGAAAAATGTATATTCTTTACAAATTGTCACTGTAAAATTCCATGCTGCAGACTTACCAATGGGATACCAAATCTGAAATGCAATACCATCAAGATCCACAAGGGCTTTTATTTCAAGCCAAGGAGTGAAGGGAGGGGGCTTGGTGAGCCTACCCATTCCAGAAAGCCTTGTATCTTTGTGTACCAGGGCGTGGCCTGTAGCGTCACTTATGGGTGATATTGGGCCATTTGTGGTGTGGTAGTTACTCTTGGCCTATACTATCAATGTTTCAGGATTTTGAGAACTTTTTACCATTGCATACAAAATCGGAAATGCAATACCATCAAGATCCACATGGTCCTTTGCTAAAGACCAAGCAATGAGTGGGGCTTGGTCAGCCCACAATTGCCTGAAATGTTGTGTATGCGTCTCGCCAAGCTTGTGCGTGTGTCAAGGGAAAGGCTGAGTGTGTGAGAATGTGGAGCGCGCGTGCTGAGGAGCAGGGGAGACATTTCATTGGAAATTTCCTTAACAATTAGCCAAGCATGCATTTTTCAAATATTCACCTAAATTCAACTTTTCATCTTACAGTCAACTTTTTCTGAGATTTGTGTACTAAACATTCTCAAAAGTCTTCATGAACTTGTGATTGAATCAGAGTTTTTTGACTGGCGGATGTGTAAAGCATTATTTTAGCGTTAGAAATAAATTTGATTTCCTTCATTTCAATCATTTTTGAAGATATTAATTTGCCTTCCTACATGGGAACATGACGTAGTGTCTTTCACGTGACACACCAAGTTTGGTGTTGATATTTCAAAGATTTGCTGAGATTTGATCCAACTTCCTGTTTGGTTGCTTTGTTGACGATTTTGATTGGCTGTACCGGACAAACGGTTTTGAAATTCAAAAATCTGTTAAAGAATTCAGTGAGGGTTGCTCTGACGATGATACCTGCCAATTCTGGGGAAGATTGGACAAGAATTGTAGGAGAAGTAGCAAAAAAACGTGTTTCCTAAATCTTTATTGTACAAAAACATCCAATATGGCGGCCGTTATAGGTTATTGAGGCTTTTTTGTTCCTCATGAGAAATAGAAATATCTAATGAATTTCAGAATTTTGGGACAAATGGGATGCGAATGGCATCACTTTGTAAATGGAAAATTGGGGCTTGGCCGTAGCGCCACCTATGGATAATGGTGCGTCATTTGTGGTGTGGTAGTTACTCCTGGCCTATACTATCAATGTTTCAGGATTTTGAGAACTTTTTCTAAAATGCATTACCATCAAGATCCACAAGGGCCTTCACTTCAAGCCAAGGAATGAGTGGGGGCTTGGTCAGCCCACAATTGCCTGAAATGTTGTGTATGCGTCTCGCCAAGCCCGCGCGTGTGTCAAGGGAAAGGCTGAGTGTGTGAGAATGTGGAGCACGCGCGCGCTGAAGAGCAGGGGAGACATTTCATTGAAAATTTCGTTAGCAATTAGCCAAGCATGCATGTTTCAAATATTCACATAAAATCGACTTTTCATGTTACAGTCAACTTTTCCTCAGATTTGTGTACTAAACATTCTCAAGAGTCTTCATATGAACTTGTGATTGAATCAAAGTATCAGTTTTTGACCGGCGGATGTGTAAAGCATTATTTTAGCGTTAGCGATAAATTCGATTTGCTTTATATCAATCATCTTTTGAGATATGAAGTTGCCTTTGCACATGGTAACATGTTGTAGTGTCGTCCACCGATATACCAAGTTTAGTGTTGATATCTCAAAGATTTGCTGAGATTTGACCCAAGTTCCTGTTTGGTTACTTTTTTGCTGATTTTGATTGGTTGTGCCGGACAAACGGTTTAGAAAATCAAAACGCCATGGGATAACTTTTGTGAGGCTTGGTCTGAAGATCATCTATGGTCATTTTGAAGAAGATATGACAATAATTGTAGGAGGAGTAGGCTTTCAAAGGTTTTTGATACAACCGGAAATAGCGGAAAATCTATACAACCGGAAATTGACGTCATAGGGTGCGTTGAACTCGTCTTCATCCAGGGAATCCAATGGTACCTCATTTTTGTAAATCAGTCATACGGTTCAAAAGTTGCGTGTGTAAACACAAGTCCAACTTTGACCCATTGGTGGCGCTAGAGTGGTCTGATGGGATACATGAAACTTGGTGTAGGTATAGAAGGAACTGTCCTTAATGAGTGTGCCAAATTTAACAAAAAGTTATCCAAGGGTTCTAGGGGCTGCCATTGACTCCCATGGAACTAGAATAATAATAATAATAATAAATATAACTGCAAGCAGCAATGGCGGATTCCTCCAAACATTGCAAACCACTGAAAAATGTATATTCTTTACAAATTGTCACTGTAAAATTCCATGCTGCAGACTTACCAATGGGATACCAAATCTGAAATGCAATACCATCAAGATCCACAAGGGCTTTTATTTCAAGCCAAGGAGTGAAGGGAGAGGGCTTGGTGAGCCTACCCATTCCAGAAAGCCTTGTATCTTTGTGTATCAGGGCGTGGCCTGTAGCGTCACTTATGGGTGATATTGGGCCATTTGTGGTGTGGTAGTTACTCTTGGCCTATACTATCAATGTTTCAGGATTTTGAGAACTTTTTACCATTGTATACAAAATCGGAAATGCAATACCATCAAGATCCACATGGGCCTTTGCTAAAGACCAAGCAATGAGTGGGGGCTTGGTCAGCCCACAATTGCCTGAAATGTTGTGTATGCGTCTCGCCAAGCTTGCGCGTGTGTCAAGGGAAAGGCTGAGTGTGTGAGAATGTGGAGCACGCGCGCGCTGAGGAGCTGTACCAGACAAACGGTTGTGAAAATAAAAAATCTGTTCAATACATGAGTGAGGGTTGCTCTGACGATGATGTGTGCCAATTCTGGGGAAGATTGCACCAGAATTGAAGGAGGAGTAGCGAAAAAACGTGTTTCCTTAATCTTTATTGTACAGAAAAATCCAATATGGCGCCCGTTATAGGTTCTTGAGGCTTTTTTGTTCCTCATGAGAAATAAGGCATATCTAATGAATTTCAGAATTTTGGGACAAATGGGATGCAAATGGCATCACTTTGAATATAGGCAAATTGGGGCATGGCTGTAGAGGTCTAAAAAGCTACCTCTGCCTAAACTGACATGCACCAACTCAGAGTATTGCGTTTCAATAACCTCCTCATTGCATTCACTCTTATTCCCATAGCTATTGTGGTAGCAAACAAGCATAACTACGTGTGGCCTACACATCAAACAAAATTTCTAGTCAATTGGAGTCATGGTTCATAAGAAGATATTTGTACGTTTTCAAAATGTTCACCGTACATGGTGGACTGTATGGGTCACCACTGTATAGTTTCCCATTATAAATAAGTCATGTATAGTTTCCGACGTTTTAGAATGATGGTGTGGAAATGCCATCACTTTGAAAATGGACAATTGGGGCGTGGCCGTAGCGCCACCTATGGGTAATGGTGGGTCATTTGTGGTGTGGTAGTTTCTCATGGCCTATACTATCAATGTTTCAGGATTTTGAGAACTTTTTACCATTGCATACAAAATCGGAAATGCAATACCATCAAGATCCACATGGGCCTTTGCTAAAGACCAAGCTATGAGTGGGGGCTTGGTCAGCCCACAATTGCCTGAAATGTTGTGTATGCGTCTCGTCAAGCTTGCGCGTGTGTCAAGGGAAAGGCTGAGTGTGTGAGAATGTGGAGCGCGCGCGCTGAGGTGCAGGGGAGACATTTCATTGGAAATTTCCTTAACAATTAGCCAAGCATGCATTTTTTTAATATTCACCAAAAATCAACTTTTCATTTTACAGTCAACTTTTTCTGAGATTTGTGTACTAAACATTCTCAAGAGTCTTCATGAACTTGTGATTGAATCAGAGTATCAGTTTTTGACTGGCGGATGTGTAAAGCATTATTTTAGCGTTAGAAATAAAAAATATTTCCTTTATTTCAATAATTTTTAAAGATATTAATTTGCCTTCTCACATGGGAACATGATGTAGTGTCTTTCACGTGACACACCAAGTTTGGTGGTGATATTTCAAAGATTTGCTGAGATTTGATCAAACTTCCTGTTTGGTTGCTTTGTTGACGATTTTGATTGGCTGTACCGGACAAACGGTTTTGAAATTCAAAAATCTGTTGAAGAATTCAGTGAGGGTTGCTCTGACGATGATACCTGCCAATTCTGGGGAAGATTGGACAAAAATTGTAGGAGAAGTAGCAAAAAAAACGTGTTTCCTAAATCTTTATTGTCCAAAAAAATCCAATATGGCGGCCGTTATAGGTTATTGAGGCTTTTTTGTTCCTCATGAGAAATAAGGCATTTCAGAATTTTGGGACAAATGGGATGCGAATGGCATCACTTTGTAAGTGGAAAATTGGGGCTTGGCCGTAGCGCCACCTATGGATAATGGTGCATCATTTGTGGTGTGGTAGTTACTCCTGGCCTATACTATCAATGTTTCAGGATTTTGAGAACTTTTTCTAAAATGCATTACCATCAAGATCCACAAGGGCCTTCACTTCAAGCCAAGGAATGAGTGGGGGCTTGGTCAGCCCACAATTGCCTGAAATGTTGTGTATGCGTCTCGCCAAGCCCGCGTGTGTGTCAAGGGAAAGGCTGAGTGTGTGAGAATGTGGAGCACGCGCGCGCTGAAGAGCAGGGGAGACATTGCATTGAAAATTTCGTCATCAATTAGCCAAGCATGCATGTTTCAAATATTCACCACAAATCGACTTTTCATGTTACAGTCAACTTTTCCTCATATTTGTGTACTAAACATTCTCAAGAATCTTCATATGAACTTGTGATTGAATCAAAGTATCAGTTTTTGACCGGCGGATGTGTAAAGCATTATTTTAGCGTTAGCGATAAATTCGATTTGCTTTATATCAATCATTTTTTGAGATATGAAGTTGCCTTTGCACATGGTAACATGTTGTAGTGTCGTCCACCGATATACCAAGTTTAGTGTTGATATCTCAAAGATTTGCTGAGATTTGACCCAAGTTCCTGTTTGGTTACTTTTTTGCTGATTTTGATTGGCTGTGCCGGACAAACGGTTTAGAAAATCAAAACGCCATGGGATAACTTTTGTGAGGCTTGGTCTGAAAATCATCTCTGGTCATTTTGAAGAAGATATGACAAAAATTGTAGGAGGAGTAGGCTTTCAAAGGTTTTTGATACAACCGGAAATAGCGGAAAATCTATACAACCGGAAATTGACGTCATAGGGTGCGTTGAACTCGTCTTGATCCAGGGAATCCAATGGTACCTCATTTTTGAAAATCAGTCATACGGTTCAAAAGTTGCGTGTGTAAACACAAGTCCAACTTTGACCCATTGGTGGCGCTAGAGTGGTCTGATGGGATACATGAAACTTGGTGTAGGTATAGAAGGAACTGTCCTTAATGAGTGTGCCAAATTTAACAAAAAGTTATCCAAGGGTTCTAGGGGCTGCCATTGACTCCCATGGAACTAGAATAATAATAATAATAATAATAATAATAAAACTAACAATAACAATAGGTTTCATTCTTACGGAGGAATCCTAATAATAATAAAACTAACAATAACAATAGGTTTCCTCCTTACGGAGGAATCCTAATAATAATAATAAAACTAACAATAACAATAGGTTTCCTCCTTACGGAGGAATCCTAAATATAACTGCAAGCAGCAATGGCGGATTCCTCCAAACATTGCAAACCAATGAAAAATGTATATTCTTTACAAATTGTCACTGTAAAATTCCATGCTGCAGACTTATCAATGGGATAGCAAATCTGAAATGCAATACCATCAAGATCCACAAGGGCTTTTATTTCAAGCCAAGGATTGAAGGGAGGGGGCTTGGTGAGCCTACCCATTCCAGAAAGCCTTGTATCTTTTGTGTATCAGGGCGTGGCCTGTAGCGTCACTTATGGGTGATATTGGGCCATTTGTGGTGTGGTAGTTACTCTTGGCCTATACTATCAATGTTTCAGGATTTTGAGAACTTTTTACCATTGCATACAAAATCGGAAATGCAATACCACCAAGATCCACACGGGCCTTTGCTAAAGACCAAGCAATGAGTGGGGGCTTGGTCAACCCACAATTGCCTGAAATGTTGTGTATGCGTCTCGCCAAGCTTGCGCGTGTGTCAAGGGAAAAGCTGAGTGTGTGAGAATGTGGAGCGCGCGCGCTTAGGAGCAGGGGAGACATTACATTTACATTTATTCATTTAGCAGACGCTTTTATCCAAAGCGACTTCCAAGAGAGAGCTTTACAAAGTGCATAGGTCACTGATCATAACAACAAGATAGCCAAAAAACATCGCGAGTAGCCAAAACATGAAGCACACATTGTGAACAACCAAAGTAAGTGCCAAAGGGAAGAACCATAAGAGCATGTAGTTAAACAAGTTACAATTAAACAACATGAACCGCTATAAGTGCAAGTGTACCTGTGGAAAAAAGCAAGCAACAGTAATAAAAACTATATATCACAGCGAGAACAAAAATTTAAAACAGTTACCACTAACCACAAGAGCAACAAGTCTCTAAGCAAGAGTCATTGTGATCCTTGAGGAACCTAACATCGGGTCAAGCGAACAATTCCTAAGTACCGTTGTACTCCCGGAACAAGTGCGTCTTGAGCCTTTTCTTGAAGGTGGAGAGACAGTCAGTATCTCTGATGGAGGTGGGGAGTTGATTCCACCACTGGGGGGCCAGACAGGAGAAGAGAATATCTAATGAATTTCAGAATTTTGGGACAAATGGGATGCGAATGGCATCACTTTGTAAATGGACAATTGGGGCTTGGCCGTAGCGCCACCTATGGATAATGGTGCGTCATTTGTGGTGTAGTAGTTACTCCTGGCCTATACTATCAATGTTTCAGGATTTAGAAAACTTTTTACCATTGCATACAAAATCGGAAATGCAATACCGTCAAGATCCACATGGGCCTTTGCTAAAGACCAAGCAATGAGTGGGGGCTTGGTCAGCCCACAATTGCCTGAAATGTTGTGTTTGCGTCTCGCTAAGCTTGCGCGTGTGTCAAGGGAAAGGCTGAGTGTGTGAGAATGTGGAGCGCGCGCGCTGAGGAGCAGGGGAGACATTACATTTACATTTATTCATTTAGCAGACGCTTTTATCCAAAGCGACTTCCAAGAGAGAGCTTTACAAAGTGCATAGGTCACTGATCATAACAACAAGATAGCCAAAAAACATCGCGAGTAGCCAAAACATGAAGCACACATTGTGAACAACCAAAGTAAGTGCCAAAGGGAAGAACCATAAGAGCATGTAGTTAAACAAGTTACAATTAAACAACATGAACCGCTATAAGTGCAAGTGTACCTGTGGAAAAAAGCAAGCAACAGTAATAAAAACAATATATCACAGCGAGAACAAAAATTTAAAACAGTTACCACTAACCACAAGAGCAACAAGTCTCTAAGCAAGAGTCATTGTGATCCTTGAGGAACCTAACATCGGGTCAAGCGAACAATTCCTAAGTACCGTTGTACTCCCGGAACAAGTGCGTCTTGAGCCTTTTCTTGAAGGTGGAGAGACAGTCAGTATCTCTGATGGAGGTGGGGAGTTGATTCCACCACTGGGGGGCCAGACAGGAGAAGAGAATATCTAATGAATTTCAGAATTTTGGGACAAATGGGATGCGAATGGCATCACTTTGTAAATGGACAATTGGGGCTTGGCCGTAGCGCCACCTATGGATAATGGTGCGTCATTTGTGGTGTGGTAGTTACTCCTGGCCTATACTATCAATGTTTCAGGATTTAGAAAACTTTTTACCATTGCATACAAAATCGGAAATGCAATACCGTCAAGATCCACATGGGCCTTTGCTAAAGACCAAGCAATGAGTGGGGGCTTGGTCAGCCCACAATTGCCTGAAATGTTGTGTTTGCGTCTCGCTAAGCTTGCGCGTGTGTCAAGGGAAAGGCTGAGTGTGTGAGAATGTGGAGCGCGCGCGCTGAGGAGCAGGGGAGACATTACATTTACATTTATTCATTTAGCAGACGCTTTTATCCAAAGCGACTTCCAAGAGAGAGCTTTACAAAGTGCATAGGTCACTGATCATAACAACAAGATAGCCAAAAAACATCGCGAGTAGCCAAAACATGAAGCACACATTGTGAACAACCAAAGTAAGTGCCAAAGGGAAGAACCATAAGAGCATTTAGTTAAACAAGTTACAATTAAACAACATGAACCGCTATAAGTGCAAGTGTACCTGTGGAAAAAAGCAAGCAACAGTAATAAAAACAATATATCACAGCGAGAACAAAAATTTAAAACAGTTACCACTAACCACAAGAGCAACAAGTCTCTAAGCAAGAGTCATTGTGATCCTTGAGGAACCTAACATCGGGTCAAGCGAACAATTCCTAAGTACCGTTGTACTCCCGGAACAAGTGCGTCTTGAGCCTTTTCTTGAAGGTGGAGAGACAGTCAGTATCTCTGATGGAGGTGGGGAGTTGATTCCACCACTGGGGGGCCAGACAGGAGAAGAGAATATATAATGAATTTCAGAATTTTGGGACAAATGGGATGCGAATGGCATCACTTTGTAAATGGACAATTGGGGCTTGGCCGTAGCGCCACCTATGGATAATGGTGCGTCATTTGTGGTGTGGTAGTTACTCCTGGCCTATACTATCAATGTTTCAGGATTTAGAAAACTTTTTACCATTGCATACAAAATCGGAAATGCAATACCGTCAAGATCCACATGGGCCTTTGCTAAAGACCAAGCAATGAGTGGGGGCTTGGTCAGCCCACAATTGCCTGAAATGTTGTGTTTGCGTCTCGCTAAGCTTGCGCGTGTGTCAAGGGAAAGGCTGAGTGTGTGAGAATGTGGAGCGCGCGCGCTGAGGAGCAGGGGAGACATTACATTTACATTTATTCATTTAGCAGACGCTTTTATCCAAAGCGACTTCCAAGAGAGAGCTTTACAAAGTGCATAGGTCACTGATCATAACAACAAGATAGCCAAAAAACATCGCGAGTAGCCAAAACATGAAACACACATTGTGAACAACCAAAGTAAGTGCCAAAGGGAAGAACCATAAGAGCATGTAGTTAAACAAGTTACAATTAAACAACATGAACCGCTATAAGTGCAAGTGTACCTGTGGAAAAAAGCAAGCAACAGTAATAAAAACAATATATCACAGCGAGAACAAAAATTTAAAACAGTTACCACTAACCACAAGAGCAACAAGTCTCTAAGCAAGAGTCATTGTGATCCTTGAGGAACCTAACATCGGGTCAAGCGAACAATTCCTAAGTACCGTTGTACTCCCGGAACAAGTGCGTCTTGAGCCTTTTCTTGAAGGTGGAGAGACAGTCAGTATCTCTGATGGAGGTGGGGAGTTGATTCCACCACTGGGGGGCCAGACAGGAGAAGAGAATATCTAATGAATTTCAGAATTTTGGGACAAATGGGATGCGAATGGCATCACTTTGTAAATGGACAATTGGGGCTTGGCCGTAGCGCCACCTATGGATAATGGTGCGTCATTTGTGGTGTGGTAGTTACTCCTGGCCTATACTATCAATGTTTCAGGATTTTGAGAACTTTTTCTAAAATGCATTACCATCAAGATCCACAAGGGCCTTCACTTCAAGCCAAGGAATGAGTGGGGGCTTGGTCAGCCCACAATTGCCTGAAATGTTGTGTATGCGTCTCGCCAAGCCCACGCGTGTGTCAAGGGAAAGGCTGAGTGTGTGAGAATGTGTAGCGCGCGCGCTGAGGAGCATGGGAGACGTTTCATTGGAAATTTCCTTAACAATTAGCCAAGCATGCATTTTTCAAATATTCACATAAAATCGACTTTTCATGTTACAGCCAACTTTTCCTCCGATTTGTGTACTAAACATTCTCAAGACTCTTCATATGAACTTGTGATTGAATCAAAGTATCAGTTTTTGACCGGCGGATGTGTAAAGCATTATTTTAGCGTTAGCGATAAATTCGATTTGCTTTATATCAATCATTTTTTGAGATATGAAGTTGCCTTTGCACATGGTAACATGTTGTAGTGTCGTCCACCGATATACCAAGTTTAGTGTTGATATCTCAAAGATTTGCTGAGATTTGACCCAAGTTCCTGTTTGGTTACTTTTTTGCTGATTTTGATTGGCTGTGCCGGTCAAACGGTTTATAAAATCAAAACGCCATGGGATAACTTTTGTGAGGCTTGGTCTGAAGATCATCTCTGGTCATTTTGAAGAAGATATGACAAAAATTGTAGGAGGAGTAGGCTTTCAAAGGTTTTTGATAAAACCGGAAATAGCAGAAAATCTATATAACCGGAAATTGACGTCAAAGGGTGCGTTGAACTCGTCTTGATCCAGGGAATCCAATGGTACCTCAATTTTGAAAATCGGTCATACGGTTCAAAAGTTGCGTGTGTAAACACAAGTCCAACTTTGACCCATTGGTGGCGCTAGAGTGGTCTGATGGGATACATGAAACTTGGTGTAGGTATAGAAGGAACTGTCCTTAATGAGTGTGCCAAATTTAACAAAAAGTTATCCAAGGGTTCTAGGGGCTGCCATTGACTCCCATGGAACTAAAATAATAATAATAATAAAACTAACAATAACAATAGGTTTCCTCCTTACGGAGGAATCCTAATAATAATAATAAATATAACTGCAAGCAGCAATGGCGGATTCCTCCAAACATTGCAAACCACTGAAAAATGTATATTCTTTACAAATTGTCACTGTAAAATTCCATGCTGCAGACTTACCAATGGGATACCAAATCTGAAATGCAATACCATCAAGATCCACAAGGGCTTTTATTTCAAGCCAAGGAGTGAAGGGAGGGGGCTTGGTGAGCCTACCCATTCCAGAAAGCCTTGTATCTTTGTGTATCAGGGCGTAGCCTGTAGCGCCACCTACGGGTAATGGTGGGTCATTTGTGGTGTGGTAGTTTCTCATGGCCTATACTATCAATGTTTCAGGATTTAGAAAACTTTTTACCATTGCATACAAAATCGGAAATGCAATACCATCAAGATCCACATGGGCCTTTGCTAAAGACCAAGCAATGAGTGGGGGCTTGGTCAGCCCACAATTGCCTGAAATGTTGTGTTTGCGTCTCGCTAAGCTTGCGCGTGTGTCAAGGGAAAGGCTGAGTGTGTGAGAATGTGGAGCATGCGCGCTGAGGAGCAGGGGAGACATTACATTTACATTTATTCATTTAGCAGACGCTTTTATCCAAAGCGACTTCCAAGAGAGAGCTTTACAAAGTGCATAGGTCATTGATCATAACAACAAGATAGCCAAAAAACATCGCGAGTAGCCAAAACATGAAGCACACATTGTGAACAACCAAAGTAAGTGCCAAAGGGAAGAACCATAGGAGCATGTAGTTAAACAAGTTACAATTAAACAACATGAACCGCTATAAGTGCAAGTGTACCTGTGGAAAAAAGCAAGCAACAGTAATAAAAACAATATATCACAGCGAGAACTAAAATTTAAAACAGTTACCACTAATCACAAGAGCAACAAGTCTCTAAGCAAGAGTCATTGTGATCCTTGAGGAACCTAACATCGGGTCAAGCGAACAATTCCTAAGTACCGTTGTACTCCCGGAACAAGTGCGTCTTGAGCCTTTTCTTGAAGGTGGAGAGACAGTCAGTATCTCTGATGGAGGTGGGGAGTTGATTCCACCACTGGGGGGCCAGACAGGAGAAGAGAATATCTAATGAATTTCAGAATTTTGGGACAAATGGGATGCGAATGGCATCACTTTGTAAATGGACAATTGGGGCTTGGCCGTAGCGCCACCTATGGATAATGGTGCGTCATTTGTGGTGTGGTAGTTACTCCTGGCCTATACTATCAATGTTTCAGGATTTTGAGAACTTTTTCTAAAATGCATTACCATCAAGATCCACAAGGGCCTTCACTTCAAGCCAAGGAATGAGTGGGGGCTTGGTCAGCCCACAATTGCCTGAAATGTTGTGTATGCGTCTCGCCAAGCCCGCGCGTGTGTCAAGGGAAAGGCTGAGTGTGTGAGAATGTGTAGGGCGCGCGCTGAGGAGCATGGGAGACGTTTCATTGGAAATTTCCTTAACAATTAGCCAAGCATGCATTTTTCAAATATTCACCAAAATTCAACTTTTCATCTTACAGTCAACTTTGTGTAAAGCATTATTTTAGCGTTAGAAATAAATTAGATTTACTTTATTTCAATCATTTTTTAAGATATTAATTAGCCTTTTCACATGGGAACATGATGTAGTGTCTTCAACGTGACACACCAAGTTTGGTTTTGATATTTCAAAGATTTGCTGAGATTTTATCAAACTTCCTGTTTGGTTGCTTTGTTGACGATTTTGAATGGCTGTACCGGAGAAACAGTTTTGAAATTCAAAAATCTGCTGAAGAATTCAGTGAGGGTTGCTCTGACGATGATACTTGCCAATTCTGGGGAAGATTGGACAAAAATTGTAGGAGAAGTATCGAAAAAACGTGTTTCCTAAATCTTTATTGTACAAAAATATTCCAATATGGCGGCTGTTATACGTTCTTGAGGCTTTTTTGTTCCTCATGAGAAATAAGGCGTATCTAATGAATTTCAGAATTTGGAACAAATGGGATGCAAATGGCATCACTTTGTAAATGGACAATTGGGGCCTGGCCGTAGCGCCACCTATGGATAATGGTGCGTCATTTGTGGTGTGGTAGTTACTCCTGGCCTATAATATCAATGTTTCAGGATTTTGAGAACTTTTTTTAAAATGCATTACCATCAAGATCCACAAGGGCCTTCACTTCAAGCCAAGGAATGAGTGGGGGCTTGGTCAGCCCACAATTGCCTGAAATGTTGTGTATGCGTGTTGCCAAGCTTGTGCCTGTCAAGGGAAAGGCTGAGTGTGTGAGAATGTGGAGCGCGCACTGAGGATCAAAGGGAGAATTTTTTTGGTAAATATTCCTAGCAAATAGCCAAGCGTGCACATTTCAAATATTGACAATAAATCAACTTTTTGTTTTAACTGCAACATTTTCTCAGATGTGTGTACTAAACATTGTCAAGAGTCTTTATATGAATTTGTGATAGAATCAGAGGATCAGTTTTGAATGGCGGATGTATAAAGCATTATTTTAGCAGCATTGAAAAAAGGCATGCAGATTAATGCTCAGACATATTGAATTTTTGCCATGGTGCCCGAAATTCCTGGCGGCGCCCCTTTGTGTAGTATTAGCTATGTGCAAAGGTGTGGCATTGGTGTTGTTATGTGTGGCTTGTGGTTTCAGGGTGCACAATGTGTAGAATTGTATATTAATACGACTGAGATCCATAAGGTCTTTTGTCTCAAGCAAGGAGTGAGGGGTGGGGGCTGGTGAGTGTGTGCCTCTCACCAAGCTCATGTGTGTATCAGAGGCGTAGATGAGTCAGTGAGAATTTGGAGCTTGTGCTTTAAGGTGAGAAAGGCAGGCTCGAATTGGCATGTTTCCTTGCATTTAGGCAAGTTTGCATATTACATATGTGTGTAGTTGGACAACATTCTTCGACTGTTTGAATATTGGCAAGAGATTTAGATGTACTACAGATTTATAAGAGTATCAGTTTTGAACTTCTATTATTAATGAAACATTATTGTAATGGTTTTGGTAAATTAGATTTTCTTAAATGTAATCAGTTTGTATGAAACAGGCATTTTTTGTAGTGTATTTTTGTCTATGGAACATATGAAGTTCATAGATTAATGTGACTTTGATTGACTGACATATATATTCTTGTATTGAACGAAATGTGTAATTTCATTTGTAATGATTTTCTTGACGATACTGTTGTCAGTGACTGTTTTCAGATAGTTGACTTGTTTTGCCCTATAGTCTTTGGAAATAGATGATTGAAGTGTTTTGATCAAATTGACAGTAAAGCTTTTTCATTTGTTTAGATGTCCATAAATGTCTTGATGTGTGTCTAATATTCAAAGATTGCTTGGTTTCAATCGTTGGAAATGTGTTAGGTTATTGTAAGAAAATATGAATGCAAAGTAGATAGTTATACGAGTTGATGTGTGAGGACAGACTGCTTGGAGTCAACAAAAAGAATACACAGGAATGGGTGGATATCTTCCATTGCTCAATTTTTGTGTGGAGACATGATACAACAATATATATGGGACATAATATGGAACATTTATTTACATATGAATTAATATATACCTGTTGATGTATTTTATGTGTTTATCTATCACAATTACATAAAAATGTTATATGCTCCATACACAAAATGGAGCAATGGCAGATATCGCCCTTTACTCTGGTATCTTTTTGTTTACTCCAAGTAGTCTGTCCTCGCACCTTAACAAATTACCATTAGAAAGAAAACAAGAGAAAGGCTTTGAGGGGAATAACTATCTACTTTGCATTCGTGATTGGTTACCTTTCTGTCTGACAGAGCTGCAAAAGACTTTGTTTTAAACAATCAGACTACTGTCACCAGTCACCATTATTTTATATTTTTATATTTACATCATACAACACAACATATTTTAGCAAAACAATTGTCTTCCTAACTTTTTTAGATTATACTATATGTCATATTCAAACATAAAATAATGTATGTTCCATGTTGGTTGTATTGGTAGAACATGTATTTTATGGTTTTGGCTTATCAGTGATCACTTTCTTTATGCTATCATGACATGCTTATTGCTCAGTGTTTAAGCAATGTAAAATCTTCAATATTTCTCAGAAATTCCTGCATGTTTATATCTACCTACGGCCATGGAAATGTCCGAATTTAAAACAAAGCATGTTAAATAGTTTTACATCAGACGTATTATTGAAATGTTATTTGTAATGTGTCAAACACGTTCTTATACGAACAACAAAGTGTTTTGGTTAGTAGTCAAACAACAAAGTGTTTTGTGCTCTGCTAACTTTATAAGATAATTTGAGTGCAATGTTTTAAAATTGTCCAAATATCTTCCATAAGAACAGCAAATGCAGAAATCTCGTGAACGTGATTGGTGTGAGCTTTGTCCCTTTAGTAGGCCTAATGCACATGATCAAATTTACATGATACAAGTTACCTGTGGAGAGTCAACAGTATCATCATTTCATTGGAACTGCTGTAAAGACACTTCAAGAGAAACAAGAACTTTCCAAGGTAAATTCTTATTGTATCTAATTAACAATTGTTTAGTCGACGATAAATGATTAACTGTGTAACTGTGCAAGTTTATTCTTTTGTTTAAAAGTTTCGATGTTGGTTCAGTTTACAACATTTTAGTAGGCTAAGCTTGAAAACAACTTAGATTTCGATTTACAAAAAGCGATTTTGTTGTTGTTCAATTATTCCATTAATTTGCTCGTGTAGCTTACTGAAACTAACAATACTAGATGCATTTGGTAACGAAGTGAAAATATCCGCTCGTCATGTTTTGCCCTGAAGCATCTCCTAAAGGCTAACTGTAGTTGCAATGGACGTTGAATTTTCAAGCTGATAAACTTCTCAAGCTTGTTTGGTAATTTGTAATATAGTTTTAATAAATTAGCAGTCTTGCTAGAAATAAAAGTTGAATGGGGAAAAGGCTTCTATTGATTCTTTGTTAAATGTACAGACGTAAGTTTGTAAGTAACAGTTTATGCGTAAATTTATTTTGCATAACTTTAGCGCAAATGTTGTTCTTGGAGCTTAACATAGAGTAATAGGCTATAGTACGTTGGGTTATTGTTGTTATCATTTAGTCTAAATGAGAGGATCACTTGACGTTATCAAGAAAGTTTTTAAGTTTCCTGTTTTTTTCAGCCGAATTCAATTGTGACTTGCAAGATGTGTAAGCACACGTGTGTTTGTAATTGTGGTTATATTGCATTGCTCTTTCAACCGTTAACTGAGATATTGCGTTTCTTTTTCAAAGATAATTAATTTAAATTAATATATTAAGTAATGAAGTAAATTGTTCTTTAATTAAATGTTGAAGATGTTTTATCGGTGCTTATCACATTAGAAATTTAGCTCCAGTAAAAAAAAAGGAAAAAAATATCTAATGACTCCATTGTCCATCGTAAATGTTGTCTTTTGTAGGAAATACACATCTACAAATGCCTTCAATGTTAGCTGTTGCAATTGTTAATCAGTGTATAATTTAGTCATGAATTGTGTTCAATTTTTCTTTAGATCATCATGACAACACCGAAGAAAATGAAGCTTGAAGCTGAGGGTTTCATTCACCGGGTGTCTGAAGTAAAACAAGGCACTTCGAAGAAATACTTTACTGCATTACTTCAAGAAGCTACCAAAACCACCAACATGGTCATCTTCACGCCACAGAAACACAATTGGTTTGTGTGTGCTGAAAAAGACAGGCAAGTAACCTGTAAACACTTAATTTGGTTTGTTAACATAGTAAACACAGACATTGTTAGAATTACACAATTAATTGTTAGAATTACAATTCTATCTTGACTGACTATCTTGCTGTTTAACATGTTTGTTTTCAATTGAGTATGCTGCTATTTAACATGTTTGTTTCCCCTTAATCACACATGTTTTTTCTACTTCTTTATCTTTCCATTTAAAGGAGTTCAGTCCAAATTCGAGACATAACGATGGCTCCATCACGCCAGAATGAAGGGCAGCAAGATATTTTGAAAGATGTCAGCTGACATGTGTGCGGAACTTGGGATTCTGTTTTGACCAGTTACCTCAAACGGAGCAGCAGACAAAATCGATAACGGACATCCTTACTGAAGCCAGGGAGCATCAAATAGTGAGTACATTTCACTGCTTAACAATGTTTAAAACATAACAGTGCTTTCCTTTTATCATAGATATAACAAATGCTGCTGTTTCAGTTTGGTTTTTAAAAAAGTGACTATTACTTTGCTATAGACAATTCTTCTGAAAAGTAGCAGTTATTTGGATGAAATATCTGTCAAACAATGTGTTCTTTTAAATAACATGTTTTTACAATGTTTTATGTGTGCGCAGGTAAATGTGCTGGTGAAAGTAATGGAGCAGAGAAGCAAGGGTCAAGCAACAACCAGGAAGCACAAAGTGATGGACAAGACAGAATATGCTGTCTCTGACAAGACTGCATCCATGATGTTGACTGTTTGGGGCAATGATACACTGCTGATACACAAGTGGTATCACTTTTCAGACGTGTGTGTGCGTTTCTTTGACAGCAAACTTGTGCTAACCACCACTCCACAGACCACTTTTAACGTTGCTGAAGATGCAGGGGAAGCTTCACCAGCAGTAAGAAATGATGCAGAGCTCACAGTGGGAGAGATTCTTCAGATGGAAGTAACAGCCAATTACTTGTGTCCTCAGCGCCATGCACTCCCAAATGTGAACAGTGCCACCTTAATGACAAGGTGTGAGCAGTGCAGTAAATACTGTAAAAACAACAAATTAACAAGTTCGCTGATGGGTACAATTGTTGTACAAGATAAAAAAGATAACCAGCTTGAATTCATTGTAGATGACAAATTACTTCGGTCACTAGTAACAGTTGACGCAAATGTCTCAAATGCAAGTGATCACATTGTGCAGAATGTCATGCAGCACGACAAAATTGAAATCCTAGCTCGAGGCAAACGTGCAATTGCTGTTTCTTTCTATGAAGATCAGCCAAAGCCCAGTACAAGTGCTCAGTTAGATGAACAGGAAACTCAAGAAATGGTTCTTCTTAATCAGGAAATACCTTCTTTTTTGATACACTCACCAGATAGCCCAGACAGCTTCGATATTTAAAACCTGTTTGAGCCCAGTGTAAACTAGCCGTTTTAGTCCTGTTTCAATAGTTAAGAATCAAGAAATCATGCTATTCAAATGGTCAGCTTTGTCATAGGTTGTTTAATCATTTTAAATCTTGTATAGTGCAGTTTTACTGCAATGTTTCTTATAGAAATGGTTATAATAATTATGCTGTTTAAAATTACATTTTACTAACTGAAGTAACTGTGAGAACACAAAAAAAATATTTGCTAAGCAATGATACTGTTGTTTTAATTTGTATCTTTCTATTTTTTGGAACTTGATCCACAAATTGCTAAATGTTTAAATGTTTTTCAAGTAGGTTTCATGTTTGAATGTAGATGAAAACTTTGGAAATGCTGCTTAATTTTCTTTTTCACTGGTTGACAACTGTCAAACTACAAAATAAGAATTTGCTAACAAATGATACTCTAAATTTGTAGTTTATTACTTTTCTTACTATTTTTTCAATTGTACTCAATGTTTAAATATTTCCAACGTATGTTTCCTGTAGAAAATGTACCTGTAATTGGTCATGCTACTTAATATTGTTTTTTACTGAGTGAGAAATTAAAAGATTACAAAAAAAAAAAATTGTTGAGCATTGTTATTGAAGTTTGTGTTTGTGCTGTGTTATTCTGTGATAACTCTTTTGTCTTTTGTTCTAGCTTTTTGTTTTCTTATTTGTCCATATTCATACACAATGAATGTGCTTTTTACATTATTTGCTGTACTCAAATACACGTGTTGCTATTTTGGCTATTTATTGTTTATATATTTCATATTATACAAACAATTATTGTTATGAAGAACAAAATAGTCAATCACATATTGGGTGGGGGACAGCTGTGGGACTTTCTGTGTTGGGTTTATTTCCCCATCTTACCATATACATTCACTCACAATGTCAGTTAAGAGCTAGTAATGTCAGTCTGGTGTTTTGTAACTGGTTGTTATGATGAAATCATGAATCATAAATAGAATATTGGTGCATTGCACAGACATTACTCTCAAGATGATGTTTATGTTTTAGCTATGATTTAGCTGTAGTGTTTATTTGAACCTGTAACGTATGTTATTTGCTTTGTGAGACTGTGAGCCACAGCAAGACAACACAGTTACCTATTACTAATTACTGACAAAAGTATTTTCTTTGTTTATTAATTTGTTGAAGAGTGAGGAGACACTGTATAGTGTTTGCCAGTGGCAGGCTCAGGGGAAAGCATGGCAAAGGGTGATTTCTTCTTTTATTGATGTTTGGATGTAGAATTGCTTTATACTAGAAGCTTGCAGAGGAAGCTTTATTTGACTGCAGTGAAAGATACAAAAAAATACAGTATTCAAATGGCACAATAATACAGAAAATTACAATATATATTAAAACCAGCATTATGTTAACCATTGCTTTATAGTCTAAACACTGGCTTTTGTATAAAAGTTATTCTAAAAGGTTAGTACAGTTGAAAAGACTCATTATTATTTGTCAACCATGAATTAAAGTTAAAGTGTATAATTGAAAACTAATAACATTTGGTTTAGAATTAGCTCAGTGCACAAGCGTAGTGACAAACTTTTGGTGTAGCCAGAAATTGGCAAATCAGTTTTTGGTTACTGTCTCAATCTGGGAACAAACAACAAGATGAGTGGTGCTGTTGTATGGAAAAAATTAAGTAAAAAGAAATATAATGTACGTGACTCATTTAAGTTTCAAGCTACTGTGGGTTGGTCGTTATAACAGCCATTTGCCCTTCCATTGTTTCTCAAAAGACACCTGCCTTTGTTCGCTGTGGCTGCACAAAATAAGGAGGGTGGAATTCTGGTGACCCCACACATCAAGGTATGGAGTTGACATTTCCAAGACCATGAAATCATCACTACTGCTAAGGGTAGACGGGTTTTAGCAGCAGGCTCTGTTCCTTTGTTATTTGAGTGGATACCAATAAGTACCAATACCAATAAGTCACATGCTGGTGTTTGGGAGCGTTGATCTTGACCACAAAGTCCAGAACCTGACCCAGCAGAGCCAGAGGAGGACATTGAGCAACATGTTATGGTCTTGATTGTTGTTGACCACGACTCTGGGGTCAGCGGTACTGTATGTCTGGATTGGGAGCAGTATGAAGATATGTTGAGGGAATTAGAGTCGCTAAGACAGCAGCTTTAAATGTATCATTTTACTAACTTCTTTGGACTAAAACTGTTTGCTTTGTCTCCCGAAGACATCAGAGTGTTCTTTTGTGTGGAACATAGAACTTCCATGAGTGGAATCAGAAACAAGTGTCTTGAGCCTTTTCTTGAAGGTGGTGAGACAGTCAGTGTCTCTGATGGAGGTGGGGAGTTGACTTCACCACTGGGGGCTAGACAGGAGAAGAGCTTGTGTTGGGACCAAGCGGTCTTGAGCGGTGGGACTACCAGGTGGTTGTCAGAAGAAGACTGTAGGTGGCAGGTGGGGGTGTAAGGCTGGAGGAGAGACTTGATGTAGTCAAGTGCAGTCCCGTTCAGCACTCGGAAGGTCAGTACCAGGGTCTTGAATCTGATACGGGCTGTGATGGGTAGGCAGTGGAGAAAGATGAGGAGCCGGGTAACATGGGAGCGTCTGGGTAGATTGAAGACCAGGCGGGCTGCTGCGTTCTGAATTCTCTAGAGAGGGCGGGTTGCGCATGCTGGTAGAGTGGCGAGCAGTGAGTTGCAGTAGTTTAACTTGGAGACGACAAGTGCTTGGACTAGCAGCTGGGTGGAATGCTCAGACAGGTATCCCCTGATCTTACAGAAGTTGTAGAGGGTGAATCTACACGACCAGGGGAGACTGCAGCATTGTAAACTGTGAGGGAGAGCTCGTCATCCATGGGAACCCTGAGGTTCCTGTCAGAGGATGAACATATCAGGGTTATTGACAGATTGTGGAAGATGGAGGGTTTGGCCGGGATGATGAGAAGTTCTGTTTTGGCTAGGTTCAGCTGGAGGTGGTGCTTGGTCATCCAGGTGGAGATGTCTGTGAGGCAGGCCTTGATCCTAGCTGAGATTCCCGGATCAGTTGGGGGGAACAACAGGTACAGCTGTGTGTCGTTATCAATCCTAACTTCACCATACACTCAAACAGTGAGGTTTCTCAGCTTTTTTATGGAGCTGTAGCACAATGCCCTGACCACGACTCGTCCTGATTTTTATTAGAAACTGAGAATGACAGAAATACAGATGATAATACATATAAACGGATAGTTTGCGTGTAAAATGGAGAAAAACAAGCTTCTATATTACACTAAAAATAAACACGTCAGTAACTAGCTTATTTGCTAGCTGGCCGGCACATCACATTAAACTACTTAATTTCATAGTTGTGCAGATAACTCAATATGTAGAGTTTGAATCCCTTGTTTTGCTTGCTTTTTGGAGCAGGGACCAGGCATTTACAATTCAATGGACATCACTGATGCTTATTTTAAGCAGGTCTTGGAGACATCAACTAAAACTGGACATTTTTGGCGACGCGGGTGATTGCCTCAAGGAAACCGGAAACTGATTTGCCAACATTTTATTGGCATGACTGGCTATTTTTGCCATCACTGGCTACAGCGGATGTTCGTTACTACACTTGTGCACAGAGCTAGTAACTTTGCAAATCTATATTTCACTGATAACTAAAAAGAGAAAAAATACAATAAGAAACTGTTAAGCCTGTGTTTTACCAGTTTATCAATAAGGGAACTGGTTAGTGGAATTGAGTTGTTTAGTTGGAAAATCTGACATATACAAAAAAAAGCATACTGTTAAGCAGAGTGAAGGGCTTTCCCTTGCCTCATGTCTAGTGATTGAATTAGTTTTTGAAATAGGGGGCAAGAGGCAGTTGTGTAAGAATACAAGTATTTTATTTGGTAAAGGTATAAATTTGACATATTAACAAAGAAAATTGCATTGAAAACTGTTATCAATATTAAGTAAGGGAAGTGGTGTTAAAAATGTTTAAGTGGGAATTCAGAAATAGAAACATTTCATATGTCATTTCTTTTAAGGTAGCTTGTTGTATATATAGCTAAGGTAACAAGAAACAAAATATGCACAAATGCAGAAACACATGTATTATAGTAAAATGTAAATGAGAACAAAAGTGGGGAAAAATTGTGCAATGATTGTGGAATGTATTTGCAGTGCTAAATTTGTGTAATGTGTGTCTTTCTACATATTCTATGCTGACACAATATAATACAAAATGTGATGTACTGTATGCTGCAATCGTGTAATGTGTAATATTGAGTGCAATACAATTCTCATGTGTGACTTTGGATTGTTATGAATTAGAAGGTTGTTAAGTAGGGTGGATTTAAAACACATGGTCCATCAACATCCTTGTGAAATTTCGGGCAGCCACAGACTTCTTTGATATCTGTACATCCAGTTCTTGATGTTGTATCCAGTGGTCCAGAGTTTTCATTGAGTTATGCTTCACATTTTAGATAATTGTAGTTAGCCTGTGTGGAAACACAAAATAGACAAACATGTATATGTATATAAACAAAATATTGAATAAATGAAACATTAAAAGGTGCATTTGTGACATTTGCATGTGTTACAAATATGTTATTGACAGTAAGCAGTGTATAGGTGAATTATTTTAAGCACATATGTGATTGTGTTTGTTGAAATATATATGTTGTACATGTTGTACTGTACAATATTTTGTGTATAGGATTACTAGGTACTATTATGCTGTAACTACATGTTTTGTCTTCATGTTAATATGTTTACAGTGTATGGATTGTGAAATCCAAAGAAAAATAAATTATAAATATATTTACCACAAGGTAGGAAGGAGTAGGGTCTTATCAGCCAGCGTTCAGGAGACATCTTAGTTGTCAGTATAGTAATAGTAGTTTCTCAGGGTATTCAGCGAGAATATCTCAATGCTTGGTTGAAATCTGGACTAGGCTCCTGTAATTATACATAAATATTTAGTTGATGCAGTAAAACAATTTAGGTAGAACAGACATTTTGCCCCAAGAGAGACTAATTGTTAATTGTAAGTAGGTAGGTATAAAAGCATACTTTTTAGTGCAGGTGTTTTAGTGTTTCCAGACTGAAATTGCTGAATGATGAAACCATTGGTACTTCCACAAGGTTTAAAGGCCTGAAGTGGGTAGCTGAAAAGCATAACATTAAGATTTTAAGAGAATCATGTTTACAATGTGACCTTTATTACAATAAAAACATGGGAAATGTATAATATACTTTACTTGATGTAGTAGTGGTGGTGAGAGAGTTTTCAGTAGTTGGCTGGTTTAATGAAATCCACCATTTCAAAGCATAAGGATTCAGCAAGAAGATTTCAATGCTGTGTTTGGTATCTGGACAAGGCTCCTTTAGTGATACGTAAATATATATTTTAATGCAGTGAAACAATATAGAAATAAAATAAATGTTTGCCCCAGGAAGAATACAATTGTAAGTAAGTAATTACCTACCTTGTAATTGAAGTTGCTTTAGTCTTGCCAAACCAAGGTTGATGAATGATGGAAGCAGTGATAGGTCCACATGGCTTGAAGGTTTGAGGTGATTGCTGAAAAGCAAACATGAAAATTGTATGAGTGTGGTGTGTAACGTAAGCTTTATTACAGTAAAAACATATGAAATGTGTCATTTACATTACCTGATGTGATACTTGAGGTTTCAGATGTTGGGTGGTTGAATGTAGTCCAACATTTTAAAGCACAAGGATTAGTGTGCTGATGAGAAAAGTATTGCACAGCATTGTGTGAGTGTGTATGTGTGTGTGTGTGTGTGTGTGTGTGTGTGTGTGTGTGTGTGTGTGCTGCCAGAAGGCTGGGAGAGAAAATTACAGAATGATATTTAAATATCAACACGACTACAAAACATGTTGTTATAGCATTTTAACATTTAGTAATTTCATACAAATAAGTGTCATAACATTGTACAATACATGAAGCTTATAAAATACAAAGCATAAGTTACCTGTTACATGTTGACATGTTAATGTCATATAAGTCCTTGAAGTGTTTTTTCATAAATTAACAGAAAAATATGGAAATTCATTATTTAATATGATATAATTTATCTCTCACCTGCTGTACAAATAGTGTGTTTGAAAATATATTAGTTAATGTGTATACTACGTTGATTTACTTAAGCTATGACTTTTGTTTAACATGCATTGTTTAGCAGATAATGTGTAGTTACTTTATGTGAATTAGTACAGCATTATGATGACTGTAATATGTTGACAACAATTCAAGCGATATTTGAAATTGGACATCTTTTGTGTATACATGATCTATTATTGTGTTAGCATCAGTGGTTGAAAAGTCAACTAATTGAATGTAATGGTGTTGTTCAAAAACAGTTTGTATTGTTTTAGAAGTAAGCAGATTTTCATTAAAGTCTCCCATGATCATTTTAGCTCCTGGAAATGTGTTAATTTCAGCAATAAGATGTAATAGATTTTCTTTAAATGTCAACTTGGTATGTTTGGGGCTTGTATAGAACTGCAGCGATTAATTGAAACTGTGGAACGTGGAAGACTAATGATTCCAGATTTGTATTACATGGTGTGTTGACTTCAATGTTTTGATCTGTTTGACAATATATTCCAACACCACCATTTGCCTGAAGTTTTAAAGTCTTGGTGAAACTGTTTATTGGACTGTAACAATTGAAACGTGTGTTGTTGTAAAACGTGAAGTTAGGTAAAAGTAAATGTTCAGTTGGAAAGTTTGGTTGAAGCCATGTTTCAGCAACACAAATGCATTGTGATTTCAAAATACTGTTGTTTGCTTGCATGTTTTTAAAATGTGCATTGAGACTTTGAATGTTATGAAAAGCAATTGTGAATAATGGAGTGGTTGAAGGTGAGTTTTTGGAGATGAATGTTGGCATTGTTGCAAGAACATCTTTGATATTACTGTTGCAATAAATCTTTGACTCTTTCAAGTCTTCAATTACTAAGCCTGACAGAGAAGAGACACGACTTAAAGCGACGTAAGCTTGTCCTGGTGAAAATATTTTTTTCAAGTTTACCACTGCACTGTTAACTGTTAAACCTTGAACTTTGTGTACGGTACAAGCCCAGGCTAATTGTAATGGGTACTGCCGCCGTATTCCACCATTGTTTGAGACTCTGTCTTCTACGGGTTTAATGATTGTGATGTTTCGATGAGTATTGTTTGGTGTAGTTATTTTAGCTCTTTGCAGTTGTCCAATTTTGCCATCATCAAATTCAACATGTATTAAAGAGGGAAAGTATTTGTCTGTATCAAACATGATTTGGAAAACTGTCCCGAAAGCACCATTAACAAGTCCATCTAAAACATCAATGTTTTTAGTCAGCATGATGCGAGCTTGTATTCCCACATTGACACTTGGCTTAAGACAGGTATTAAAAACTTTGCTGTGGTGGCCATTCTTTCTTTCCATACGTCCTGTTTTTGGATTTCGCTCAAAGTCTTGTGCTTCAATAGTTATAGCATTTGGGCAAATTGAATTGAGCATTTCAGAGTTATAATAGCAAACCTGTTTATTTGTTGCAAAAATGTGCAATACATTCAAGACTCCTCCTGTTTCGCATTGTTTCAATATCTCAACGTCTGCAGGCAACATAGGAGTTGATTTTTCATGGACACGTATGCGATTCAGCAGCTCAGCAAAAGTAGAATCTTTTTGTCTCACAACTTGTGTCAAATTTGCAATTTCAAAGTGATCGTTCCAAATGTTTAGTCCTGGCATATCACTGTACAGAGGTTTCCCTTTAACAGGTGGTAACTGGTAAAAATCTCCAACCGCAACAATGCTAACTTTTCCAAACAAAGAATGATCTCCGCACTGTTCTATTTGTCTTAGTCTTCTGTGAATGTATGCAAACAGTCTGGTGTCTACCATTGATATTTCATCGATGATCAGTAATTGCAAATTGGAAAGTTTTGCTCGTAAATAGTTGATCTTTTCCTCACCTAACGGCTGGTAAGGTAATCGCACATCTGTGCCAATACAAAAAGTATTGTGTATTGTAGCAGCATTAATGTTATATGCGGCAACGCCTGTAGGAGCTGTTAATAGCACTGTAGTGTCATCAGGGTTTGTACATAGTTGCACTAGAATTTGTGACAACTCATAATGTATGGCTTTTATCAAATGGCTTTTTCCTGTACCTGCTCCACCAGTGACAAAAAGGTGTATTGGTTGTGGTTTTTGTCCCCATACTGTTTCTAAACTCCACTGACGTAGTTTGTAAAATATGCGCGCTTGCTCATCATTTAAAGATCTCATTATGTCCCATGCTGCTTCTTTAGTCATAAATGTTTTTCTAACTTCTATGTTACCCGTCATAGGCACAGTTTCTGTCAAGTCTGGAATATTTTCAGAAATGGGCTGTAAATCATTTTCATCATGAATTATGTCCTGTGATTGTAAACACTGAAGCCGTTCCATTTCAGATTGCGGACAAATATGTGCCCATGCATCATCCAAATCACCCTGTTGTTCCATGACAAGTTGAGCATCATCTAGTTTGTCAGAATTATGTTCATACAAAGACCTATTATTCTCAATAATTTCTTTAACTGTGTCTATGTTATCACTGAAATCACGTACAATTCCAACATTGTAAAACTCTTCGAATGATACAAAAGGATGTGGTTTCAATTGACAGTCTTCATAGTGGGGCAAAAACAATTGGAGCTGGCTATGATGGTATTTTTCTGGATTTTTTGTGGGTGACAGTCTTGCATATCTAATAACAGCTGGTTCTGTGCGCAACCTTTTTTTAATGTAACCATATTTGTCCTGAAGTTGAATGACAGATTCGCTTGGATTAGCTGGGACTTCACTTTGACTCAAGACTCGATATTCTGAGCAAAACGTGGCAAGGCACATATTTTGGAACGGTGGTGATTGTGGTCTATGTTTATACCTCTCTATTACACTTGTCATCCATATAGTGTTTTGTTCATTGTTGTCATTTAGTTTTCTGTCTTGCAATACACTCAAAGGTAAACTCATGCGCATAGGGTGTTCTCCTGTTGGTATGAAAGTTACTTTGCGTGAGCATTCCTTTAAATGCATTCCAGTCAGTCTATATACTGCTTCTTGTGCAGACACTTCTCTATTATGAAGGTAAACACTGCCAAGTGATTTGAATGCAGCTTTGGCATCCAGATTGCCTTTAGTTCCTTCTTTTTGTGCACAATCTAGTAACAATCCCATTTCTCTCTCTGCTTTGGATATATAAGAAATAATGTACACTACACAAGAATATGCATCCACAATGTACTGAATATCCATATTGGCATTCCAAGCTCGTAACAGGTCTTTGTTAAATTGGTTAATCCAAATGTCACCGGGCTTTCTTTTAAAAAAAACTTTGGTTTTATTGGTTAGTTGTGAATTTGCAATTTCAAAAAGCAATTGTGAAATTCCGATGCTTTCAAAGAGTTCCTCTGGCGATTCAAATGTTTGATCACTATTTAGTAAAGTTGTTCTGACCATTTTCAAAATCTTTTCAGCCATGTCTGGTGTCATCAGTTTTCTCAATTCATCTTCCTCAGTCATTGGTTGATGTGATTGTTCTGTATTGCATTGATTTTGTGCAGGTTTGACAATACGATCAATAAATGTTCGACAAGATGGGGGTCGTGGGAAGTTAAACCGACATTCAGTTTTCTTTTTCCTACAGGTTTTTGAGTGCTTAGTGCTATGCTTTTGCACTGTGTTGACAATCTCACACATTTCTTCATCGTCGGATGATGGCAGTTCACAAGATACATATTTGTCAATAAAGTCTACAACCTTATCATCAGGGTCTTTGTCAATTTGAGGGGCTGATTCCACCCAGAACAAGCAATGACAATGAGGGGAGCCTCTGTTTTGAAATTCTACACGGTAAAAGTAGTCCGATATTTTTCCAATAGGAGCAGCTGGAGACATGATCACATCTTTCAAGAAACTGTGCCATCTGTGGTCAAACATTCTTGCAGCTGTAACTGGGTTTTGTTTCAACAAGGCACATTTCTCTGACCAAGTCAGTTCATCTGTAGGAACATTTTTATTTTGTTCATGACTGAGTGTTGTTATCATTTCAGGCCAGCGCATGTCAGCTGAGGAAAACGAACAAAACCATGTGGGGATTCCGAGTTGGCGTATCATAGCAAACAGATCTTTTTGTGCAGATTGCCAAAAGGGGGGTGTTCCACGTATAGGTCGTAAACACTTGTAACCTTCGTCATTTTTTAACACTCATTTTAAAGATTCTGCATCAGTTAGAAAATTGGGTTGCTCTTTGTACGGCAATTCAGTGCCTAAACCTTTGCGCATGGCAATTGATACATTTGACAAAACTTGTTGCACCTCTGATATGTACTGCGCATAGAATATAAAGTCTGTGTTTTTAGCAAATCTGCCATCAGCATTTAGTAGACGCGTGTTTAAATATTTTGCCAGGGTTATTTTTTCTTTGCGAGGGTCATGAAAAGTAGGAGCTCCCGTTGGATATAACATAGGAAAACATTTTCCTTCATTTGTAGCATCTTCTAACAGTTTAATGGGGTGATTATTCTCAGCAGGGGCAACTGATAACACAGAGTCAAAATGTTGATCCAACACTTCTTGAGCAATATCTACTGGTTGTAAACATGTGTCTAGAAACATTCCATGTGTTTGTTCAGTGTATGTCAACTCTTCTTCAGGATCATCACTTTCTGAATCATTTTCCGTTGTGTTCTTTTTTCTTTCATTAGCAACGCTTGTTGTTTGCATTGGTTCACTAACCATGTCTTTTGGCACAGCAGTAATACATATTTCACTGTTTTTATTTACATCTCCAACAGTTGTGTCAACTTGAGATGTTGTGTTATTATTATTGCAAATTTCCATATGTGTATGATCAGTATTTTCCGCATTTTGGAGTGTGTCACTGATGACATTTTGTTGATGATCACTGACTTGCACATCGTCTATTTTGTCCAGAGGGTTAACCCATTCTTTATTGATGCTAATGTCATGATACCATTTGTTATTTAACTTTAAGTACTCTAAGGCATTATAGACATGGTTTGTATGTACATGTTTATATTCATAATGCCCCTTGTATGTTAATTTGTGTTTCAGTTTAATTCGTAACATTAAATCATTTCCATCATTTCTTGGAAGCATGTTTGTTACTTGATTGACATTAGATGGAACACACACGACAGGTCCATGACAACCATTTTGTCCACCTTTTGGTAATGCCAAAAGTTTCATAAAAGGAATATGTTTCGCTATTAAGTGTTGCTCAAGAGAATTTAAGCACTGTAGCTGAGAAGGAATGGCTTCCAAATGCAAATTATTGGCTACACTTTGTTCAGGCATTCTACCAGCACATATTTTACGGTGACATGTGTGACATATCCACAACTTAAATGATTGAATATGAGCAGTGCAGTTATCATCACATTCTTCATTACATGTCTGTAAATATGTTTCTGTAATGCACTTTTTAGCCAAAGCAACAACAGTTGGACTGGTTGTGTACGTATCATGTTTACATTCAATGACTTGCTTTCGAAAAAGCTGGCGATGACAAACTGAGCAAACAAATTGAGGGCCTGTTTTGACATTTTTTCTAAAAGATTCGATGACAAAATCCATGGAATATGTCTGATTTTTCTTATAAATATATGTTTGCATGCCTTGTGTTTTTACACTGCTTTGAAAGTCTGCATCACATTTGTATTTATTCTTGCTAAATTCTTTAACTTTCTTTTTAAAATCTGCTTCACACTTGTATTTCCTTTGACTGTATTCTTTAACTTTAGTTTGAAAGTCTTCATCACATTTGTATTTCCTTTGACTGTATTCTTTAACTTTAGTTTGAAAGTCTTGATCACATTTGTATTTCCTTTGACTGTATTCTTTAATTTTAGTTTGAAAGTCTTCATCACGTTTGTATTTCCTTTGACTGTATTCCTTAACTTTAGTTTGAAAGTCTTCATCACATTTGTATTTCCTTTGACTATATTCCTTAACTTTAGTTTGAAAGTCTTCATCACATTTGTATTTCCTTTGACTGTATTCTTTAACTTTAGTTTGAAAGTCCTCATCTGTTCTGTACTGATCTTGGCTGGACTGCAATTTTGTTTTTCTGAATTGATCATCAGTTGTTGCAACATTTTGCAATTTTGTCGGAATTGAATATCATTCTGATATTTTTGCTTCTTAATGGCAGCTTTATCTTGACTTTGTTGTATTTTACCAGTTGTTGATAACCTTTTCCTCAAATTTACATTACACTTTGGCATTGCTTTTTTTGCTTGGCACAATGATGCGCATGCACCTTCACAATGTGTATCCGTTACACAAGTTACCAATTCATAATGATTCCCATTGACATGATTAAAATATATGGCATTGTCACTTGTTCTTGAAAGACTTTTGTAGATGTTCCAGCGATCAGAATTAAATGTGTAAATGTCAGTACGGAACAGATCTGCTGCACTTATAATTTCCAATTCAGTGCCCCATGTGTTTGCATACATCATTCGTGAAGACTTTATGTAGTGTTCTACAGAAGTGTATTCAGTTGTCAAATACTTTTGAAATGTTTCCTCATTTTTCATTAAGTGTCTTACCACATTTTTTCGTATTTTCATGTGAGGGCTTTCATTGCCGCAAATTGCCATAGCCAGTGACCGGAACAAGCAGTTTCCATCTTTTCTGATAGCTTTTGATTCACATGGACAACTTAATACTGTGCATTGTTGAATTATGGTTGAATCATGGTTATCATTTACATTCTGCAAATCGAACTGTGAACATAACGCAGTTTGATGCATAAATGTTAAGGGAGAAAACGTCCACGTTGGCAGTGTCACATCACCAACTACAACATCATCAGTATTTTTACACACTTCATCAACATCGTCCAAAGTTGTGACATTCAAGTCACATTTTTTTATTCTGTCTGTAAACATATTTTCTGTTTCTGTTGTTGCACTAGCCCTACAGTCTATAACATTCAGTGTGTTATCAACACACTCATTGTATTTGTCTACAGTTAGATCAATACTTTTTGTTGTCGAAAGTATTTCATCACTAGTAGCATTGATAGGCCTTTTGTTTTCACACAACTCATTCTCATTTTGTGATGGCAATGAATGACCACACTCTGTTTGTGTTTCAAAAGTGCTCTCGGGAACATGAATATTCACATCAACAAATACCTCTGTTGTTTCAAGGCATTGACTTTGCGTTTCCGTCTACTAGACCTGTGTACTGGTTAAGTGTTGACGTTGGGTCCGTCTTCACATTTCATTGTTACGCTGATTCCAGTTACCTCAAAAGGTTTTCCAAAGGCATTCATTGAACTTGCAAGCCTGTTAATGTGCTGACTGTACATATCCTCAAAAGTTTGAAATAAACACACAACACTTTTTCCTGTTGGATGAACAAGGCCATCATAGCTGCGTGTGTGGGAATCAAACACTGCGTAACCACTGGTGTGTTTAATAATGGCACATGTACTTTTATTCATTGTCAAAAAACAGCTGTCATCTCCTAGTAATACTCTCTGCAGTGCTTCATAAAGGCTTATTGACATATCTGCCAACTCCGGATCATAATCATGTAGTCCTACTATGCCACTAAATGCTTGTCCAAGACATATTGTAAAATCAACATGATGAAGCACAAGAGACTTTGGCAAATCACTTACCAATAGATGAGTATCATTTACCTGATTGCAGTTCTGCACTGATGTGTAAAGCTTGTTTCCATTCACAAGAATATTATCAACGTCACTACATTGCCATGTGCACACATCTTTTAATTCATTCATCAAAATTGCTGTTAAACTGTTTGTCAGACATTGTACACCTGCATTTTCTCCAAACATCACATGTCCTTGATGAAAAGTTCCTTGTAGAAACCTGTTATTACAGCTTGGATACATGGTGCTCAGTAACACTGCAGAAGGTATTAGTTCGGTTCAGAGTTTTGTTCAGAGTTTTGTTCAGAGTTTTGTTCAGAGTTTATTACATGGTGAGAGTCACCATCAGAACGGTGTGGTAGTGGAGCACACCTTGCAGATTTAAGAGGAACAGTTTGGTTATCACTGGCCTGTGAATGAGAATGTGAGGTCTCTGTCTCACATCTCGACAGAGGCATAGACTGTGAAAGAGAATCACAGGGCCTAAAGACAGATGACTGAGAGGTCGGAAGAGGAGGAAAATCAGAGTAGGTGAAGCTTGGGGTGGGGGATGAAGAAGGAGGTGGGATATCACAAGGGGTAGAAGGGGGATCAGTGGATAGAGAAAAATCAGACTGTAATGCTGCAACAGCATCACCTTTCCGCCTGCTCTCCCTTCGCATCTGAAAACCGGAAGATAATATTAAAGAATAATAACTACACATCTGCATAAAGCTATATTGGTATATTTCTCAAGTGTACATTACTGCTATTAGCAGTAACAAACACGTTTTTATATTGGGCATCAAAAGTACATGGCTATTTAATTATGGGGCAGAAAAAAGGTAAAGACTTCTCAAACACATGGTAGTGCATAAATAAGTGACAGCAACCTAAGACAATTAAATTTTATACAATACAAAACAGGAAAACATTTGGAAGGCCATGTAATGTTATGGTCTGTATTTTGTCAATACAGGAACACAGTCCTTCAAGTATATCATTAAATGACATTAGCATGACATGAAATTAGTGACATATTTATTAATAAATGATTCAGACAGTGTCTATAGCCATCAACATTAAAATAGTTTCACTATCAATTAGCATTTAAACATTCACAAAAACAAGCATTAAGGAAATCACATGAGGTCTCTGCTCACTGTTAAATGATAAACTAGTTTGTTTACTTTGATTGACCCTACAGTTCACTTCAGAAAATACATCTTTAACCCCAACCCTTAATGCAAACATTAGTCAGTACCTGTTATGACCCTCTTTGCCTAACACAAGAGGGAATGTCAATGCGTGAAACATTGATTGATAATTGTGTGACTAAAAGTGATGTTTGTCACAATTGTCACAACAGAAAAACAATAAATGCTTAACAATGCCAAAGAAAAGCAAATGCCAAAAAAGTATCTGATCTAGTAAACACCTAGAGCCTAGACTAAACATACATGAGGTGGCACCCGTTCCTTCCCTCCTGTGTTACCAGAGGTTCGCTGTGTGTGATGGAGTGTATGCCCATGTTAAACAGTTTACCAATTTTAAAGCCCCCATGTGCAAGTCCATGGGAGTCAGGTGGCTGAGCGGTTAGGGAAGCGGCTAGTAATCTAAAGGTTGCCAGTTTGATTCCCGGCCATGCTAAATGACGTTGTGTCCTTAAGCAAGGCACTTCACCCTACTTGCCTCAAGGGAATGTCCCTGTACTTACTGTAAGTTGCTCTGGATAAGAGCGTCTGCTAAATGACTAAATGTAAGTCCACAAAAAAACACACTAACAAAGCACAATACTGCATATCAACATGAACAAAATAACTGGTGTAGTAAGGGAGTGCACTATGTAGCAAACCATTCTACCAAAATATTAGCAATGATTTCAACTAGAAGTCTCTCTGAAAAACTGTAAAGAAGCAACTGTGTTGCCAAACAACAGACGACTCCGGTAATTTCATGTGAAACTAAACAGCTGATTGGAAGTGGGCAGCTGATTGCCGGTCACAGGATTGGGAAACACCAACTACACCGTACCTGCATGCAGTGAATAGGAAGAAAGAGGGGAGAATAGAAAAGAAAAAACACACAACCACAACTATACAAACACTGACTAAATTAGGAAAATTACAAACATAGGTCTGTAACAATGAGGTTCTTAAGAATGCTCATTCACATTCATTTTTCTAAATTAATCACTTAACCCTTGTGTTATCTTCGGGTCGTTCTGACCCATCAGTCATTGTGACCCAACGTCGTATTGCGACAACTTTACCGCATACAAAAACAAAGTGAAGCATTTTCTTTTAACCGTTGGGCTGTCTCAGACCCCCCACATTGCGAAGGTTAAAAGAAAATTATTTTTATTTGTTTTTGTATTGGGTAAAATTGCCAACATGTGGTATGTTACATTGTATAGTGTTTGTAATGTTTTTTTGATGTGCTTTTAGATGCCACGATCCAGCAAGAAATCGACAGCAGCCAAGAAAAGGACAGCTGCAGAGGCCACTGTTGAGGTTTGACTTCCTTGTGAACAAAGCAAAACCAGCTTGTTTAACCCTCGTGCTGCCTTCGGGTCACATGACCCAAAGGTTCATAACGAACCATCGTTGTGTTTACCCAATTTTACCCAATTGGCATGTATTGGGAACAACTACATAAAACCAGGATCTGGACGGACCAATGAAATTGCCAGGGCGGGCTTTATACGATGATGGACAGATGATCAACAGTAACGTAATCAACAACGTCACGAAAGAGCCCTTGGGTTGAATTCATTTTCAACAAACAACATATTACGTTGCTCTGATTGGTTTGTAGGTCTATCCAATTGAGCGAAGAGGCATTTGTTTTACGAGTTCGGTTGAAACAGGCCCCGTAGTCACAGCCCAACGGAGAGTTTTCAGACTCATATTCTGACTAGAATTGTGAGTATGACAACGTCAGGCTAGACCTGGTTGCTGTAAAGAATATATTACTCATAGCGCTTAGATTAGGTTGTTTGGGGTGCCATAACTCAACATAAGTCATGGAAGAGAATTTCAAATCATGCCTAGCATCAGTGGCCGTGTGTCCTAGCTTAGGTCACTGAAATAATTTGCGCAACAGGCAAGGGGTCCACCTCTATAATCAATATACTTTATTAGAGCTAACTCATAATACAATTCATAAGGTGTTTGATAACTGCATTATCATACTTTATCGACAGCTTCTTAATATAGTTGCAAACCAGTAGTTACTAATGATGCAACAGTTGTGAATCTAACACTACCATGTGTAGCTAGCTACTGTGGTGAACCTGGCTTGTGTTGCAGTGGTTTACACAGTCTCGCTAAACAGATGTGTTGTGATGGGCTCAAATAAACACGCATTGCTATGTTTTACAACCGGAGGATTTATCGGGAGACTAGAAACCGTTTGGTCAGAATAAAAAATTAAAAACTATGCCTCTGACTGGTATTGAACCTTGATTACCAGCACAACATCTCAGCCAATTGAGCCATTCCCAGGCATGGAATACACAAAGTTCAATAACTGGATAATTAAAAAAAGCTGTTTCTCCAATGGCGAGCATTGTCAGATTTGGTCCAAGTTCAAACTGCTGTAATTCAGTCATATTTTGACATATGAAGGTGAAACTTTGCATGGTACTTCAGAGGCATGTCACCTTAAAGCTTATTAGGTTTGAACCATCCTTCAAAAACACATTTGATTTACTGACAAAAACATATTGAGGCAATGTGGACATTTACATAAATACACCCATTTCAGCCATTTTGTATTTGATTCAATTGCCTTAAGTAAAGTTTTTAAATACGTCAATGATACATATCTGTACCAGATTTCAAGTCAATTTCACCTTTGGTTCAAGAGAAGAGGAATTTTGAAGGTTTTCCCAAATTATCACAGTACAGGAAAATCCATCATGGCGGATCTTATGGGTCCTTGAGGCTTTTTTGTTCCTCCTGAAAAATGAGGCATGCACACCAAGTTTCAGAAGAATTGGAGCAATGGGGTGGAAATGCCATCACTTTGAAAATCGGACTTTTGGGCGTGGCCTGTGGCGCCCCTTATGGTCCGATGTGGCCCATATTTGGTGTGGGGGTACCCACTTGGATGTAGTATCAATGTGCCAAATTAGAAAATTTATGACCAGGGACTTTTTGAGATATTGGGGCGCAAGGAGAAGAAAAATAATAAGAAGAATATCAACAATAACAATAGGTTCCCTCCTACCGGAGGAACCTAATGAGCATAGGACGTTCTTCCTGGAGCCGACGATGAGCCGACGTATCTGCGACGTTTGAGATGGAGCACAGATATGAGAAGAAATCCGACCATTTGCCGATGCTTATACGACGTTATGAATAGAACACGACGTTTCGATCTTAAGCCGACGTCGGCAAGACGTATGTATGCTATCTGGGATATAGATGAGCTGCGCGCTGATTAGTTGGTCTACAATGAGTGAAGATGCGGAGAAAAGACGCAACACGGCCAACACCCACTGAAACGTCGAAGGTGGAAACTTTAAATAAAAACGTACAAATAAATCTATTGTGTCTACACAACACTGTTTTCAACAGTTTGACTAGATATAATTTGAAATGATTACGTTAGTTGTTTCCACTTCTGTTGTCGAAGCAAACAGGATCGACTTACGGTGTGTTTACACTGCAGCGACGCGATGCGAGCGACAACATGTTTTCCATTCATTTTCAATGGAGCCAGGCGAATCGCTTGCGTGGTGCATTGTGGGTAGCGACGCAACGCGATCGAGTTGATATTTTCTCAACTTTATGCAAATGAGATTTTCGCTAGCAATGGCCAATCGCAGTGTTTTCTTGTTTCTCGTAACGTAGCAACCATGGTAAGCATTTCTAGCTTTCTAGGTTTCAAGATGGAGGAGAAACTGATTGTTTGTGTGGCTGGGTACCCAGTACTGTATGACACGTCTCTGTATTCGTACAGAGATGTTAATATAAAAAATGATGCATGGCGCAAGGTTGCCGAAATTTCGGTGCTCCTGGTGGGTATTTTGTACTTTCAAATTCAGTCTAGTCACATTACGTAACTTCGTACTGTGGTAACTAGAGCTAGCTAGTTAGCCCGGCTGGGACTCCCTAGTTGTATCGACAGATTAGACACTGAGTAATATAATACGTGTTTACACATGTCAACGTGTATGTCTATTAAACAGTTTTCAGAATCAGAATGGGATTTATTTGCCATGAAAGTTTGCACAGACAAGGAATTTGCTTTGGCAGGAAGGTGCATACAATAAACATATAGGGACCTAAAATTTAAATATGTGGACTATCTATACTAAGGGTACATAAACTAGCAGTACTAAGTGGGATAAGAATTGATAATAATACATAATAAATAAATAATGTCTTTCTAGCTGAGGATTGCAAAAAAAATAAAAATAATTAAGGGACAGCTACAAGAGGGAAAAGAACAAGGAGAAAGAGTTGGACAGGAGTGGAGCATGCCTTTCAAATCACAAACCTTGGAAGTATGCTGCTGTGACGGGGTTCCTGGCTCCATTTATGGAGTACAGGGACTCCAGCAGCAACTTCCAGAGGCCTGCCGCCACATCCTCAGTCAGCCAGGTCAGTGAGGATGAAATAGAGCAGACAGCCACACAGCCAGACAGCGAGCCAGGAACCCCTGCCAGTGAGGCCAGAGCTAGTCAGGCAGCAGCAACCACTAGCCAGCCCCCAGCATCTTCCGGCCGAAAGAGGGTGCGCAAAGAGAGGCTGTTGGCATTTGAGGACACCTGCTCCTCTTCCACCACCTCAAGCAGAGGACGAGGATTAGCTTTTTTTTTAAAGCCTTCTCCCTGCCCTGAAGACTGCCACCAGCTAAGCGGTCAGAATTACAATGTAATATTCACCACTTGTTTTTTGAGGCAGAGATGCAGGCCACACAGTGATGTTTAATAAACCAAAAATTGTCACTGACAGAACTTTGTGTTCCTTTTATTGAATTGGGCTATTAGGTATTAAGATACTATTATTTACTATGAATGGTTGGTAGTGAAAATTAACAATGATAAGAAAAACAAAATGACCGCATAATGATTTAAGCTCATATTTTATGAAAGGAACATTCTGGAACTGTTTGCCTTTTTGTGATTAATGTGGGTGGCTCTTAAAAGAGCCTTTGTTTCTTGATGACATGGGCTATCCAACTGATTGCTGCCAGGGCACTGCACCTTCTGCATTGAAATATGCAGTGAATGCATCCCTCACGTGAATTGCTGCACGTGCAGAATTGTTGCTGCCCAGTCGTGGAGCCTCCTGGAGACCTGCCGACTCCTCCTGGTGAGGTCTGGCTTCTGGACATCCACTGGCCCCTCTCCTGGACCTCCGGATGAAGTTGTGGAGGATGCAGGTGGCCTTCACACACACCTCCACTTTTGCCGGGTTGACACCAATGACACGCCGATACATTCTCCACTGGCTGGAGAGAATACCAAACACACACTAGACTGTCAACCTGGCACGGCTGAGGCGGTAATTGAACATCCTCTTCTCCCTGGCAAGGTTTGTCCAAGGGAAGGGGCGCATGAGGTTTCTCCGCAGAGGAAAGGCCTCATCACCCACAAAGACGTGTGGCAGTGGTCTACTTGGTTCTGCTCCAGGGATGATGCAGTTCTCTGGGAGGTCCAGGGTTCCATATTTCAGGGCCTCACCAAACGCAGAGTTCCCCAGGGTCCCACCGTCACTGTTCCGTCCATAGCCACCGACATTGATGACCCGGAACATGCAAGGAGAACGATGGAGAATGTCCCCTTGTAATTGTGGTACAGTGACCCTGAGTTTGGAGGGGCCTGGATGACAACATGCTTGCCATCGATGGAGCCCAGGCAGTTTGGAAAGTTCCACCTCTGAAGGAAGCCTTCAGCAAAGTCCCTCCAGTCCTGCTTGGTTGGCACAGGCATGAACTCCTCCACCAGGCAGTCCCAAATGGCCCGAGACACATCCCCGACAATACCTGCCATAGTACATGAGGCCACGCGATAGCTGAAGCTGATAGTCATGAACGAATCCCCCGTGGCAAGGTATCTACAAAGAAATACCATACATTTAAAATAATGCATTGAAAATAACTACACTATATTTTAGTCTGAGAATACTGAAATATAACAATTTACTATAAAGGCTTAAAGCTTACCGTAGACAAATAGCGAGGCGTTCAGCTGGGCTGATCGCTGAACCCAGAAGCATCGGTGGGGTCTTCTCCGGTAGTAGAGCAGGGCGATGAGAGCATTCCTCTGGACGTTATTCATGATGAATGATAGAATATTGATGGAGAGCACCTGTATTTATACCAATGTATTTCCTCCAAAAATATATAAATAGCGTGAGGGAATTTAATTTGTAGGTTCTGAATACAGGGTGTGGTTATCTATCAAAATCCAGCTAGGCCTATGCATACAATTATTTACAATGTTACTGAAAACCTTGTTAAAGTGCTAGCTAGCTTGCAGAAATTGTAACTATTACAAAAAATTTAATATAGCTGTAAGCAGCGATGCGGGTTCCTCTGCAAAATGGCAAAATATTATAAACATGTACACTGTTGAAGATGGAGAGTTGGACAACAAGAGAGCAAAACTACTTCATGTTTGGCCAACAACAACAGGCTGAATGGGGATTTGAACTGAGCATAAGGTCACAAGTCAGTCTCTCTATCCTCTCTGCTACACACCAACTGTTGAGATTGTATGAGTAGAAAGGGCAGAGTATGAGCTTTGGTCAGCTTTGGGACAAAGGTTAAGAAACGGTTGACATTTCAAGGTAAAATTGCATAAAATTGCGCATGGTACATCAGAACGATGTCACCTTGAAGCCAATAAGGTTTGAAAAACCATTAGTCAAAATTATATTTGATTTATTGATACAAAGATATTGAGGCAATGTGGAAACTCATACATAAATACACCCCTTTCAGACATTTTGTATTGCATTTCTCATTCCATTTCACCCTATATAAAGACACATCTGCCCGCACACTATCCTCATCCATGATGTTTCCCTCTGTCCCAGCGCAGGTCATGCCAAACATAGTTTTCTAACTTTCTCAAAGATGGCTTGAAAACCACAGATATTCACTTTCTTCTTGAGTATATCTCAAGAATAGCTAGGCTCGGGTACAGCCCGGGTACAGGCCACATCCAGCTCCTTGCGAGTGTAGCCTCTAACATAGGGAAGCCGACTCTCTGTTCCCATTAAACTACACGACATGCACACTCAAGGTGACCAACAAGATTATATTAACTAACAAACAACAACATTACAAACAGCTAACTGAACGAAGACAACAACTGAAATCCCTCGCATGGCCGTTGTAACCTAACTATTTTCCACAAGTCTGTCGTTTTTTGACATGCCGCACTGCATGCTGGGTACTCAAGAGCGCTGACAGCTGATTATTTAGCTGTGCTCCGACTGCGTGATATGACGAGATGCTAGTGGCGCGCTAAGGTCTCTGAGTCTCCTGCATTAACAAGTTCTGCTCGATTAGCAAACTATTTTTACTAATGTTTTGTTAGCTATTGAATGGTAATGCAAGCTAGCTAAAAACAATGTTAGTTAGCTTGGCTAAACTGGTTTTCAGAGCAACAGAAATCAACAAATCAGATCAGTCGAACTTTATTCAGAAAGGTGGGATCTGTATTTTTTACTCTACTCTTAACGTGTGACTATGTTTAACTTAATCCCCCCTATTTTGACGATCTGAAACGCAAGTATCAAAACGCAAAGCGCAAGTAACTTTGTGGGCGGGACTCCGGCTCGGTTGCTATTTTGCTGGCGGGATAAATGACTTTGCGCCTGGCGCAAATCTAAAATGGGTAGGTCCGAAGTAGCTACATTACTAATGGGTGTGGTTTGGGCGTAACGTGCAATAAACCAATCAGAGCGTCATCTCACATTCCCTTTAAGAGCAGCACTTGTTCCATGGCGGATTGCTATTATAACCAGGGTTCTAAATTAACTTTTTTGATCACCAGCCAATTTGGCTGGTAACTTTCTAAAGTTACCAACTTTCTAAAGTTACCAGCCAATCAGAATTTCCACTAGCCAAATTTTTTCCGGTGAAAATAAGAACAATTATGAGTTTCACTGAATGCATTTGATCATTTTATTAACATTGTTGGCATGAAAAACACAGAAAATGAAGTAAAATGAAGCACAGAAGTATGATGCAAGGGTATGTGAAATCACCAACACGTGACTAAGTAAGGACACGATTTATTGTAAATGGATAAAACGTCCATTCGCGTCATGATGAGATTGACTCCTGCCCATGCATTTACAGTAACGTTTTGTCCTAAGCAGGCATTAATTAAACTGACCTAATATACTCTTTATTAAGAACAGTGTATTTACATTACACTAGACTGTGTCAGTAAGCAACATAATTTTTGTTATGCGTAGACTACATGCAGCAATCCTTACAAAACATGACAACATTTTCATTGTCAAACACAAGCCATTCCCGACCCGTCAGCCATTCGGCATTACATTTTCTTTTGTTCGTTTCTCTAGTGCTATCAATATCCTCATGCCCTGCCTCGTTCTTCTTCTCGCCCCCAGAAGTTTGTCCTAACCACCGCTGCATTAAGTTAACTTTTTACTTTACGTTTCTACTCTATCTAGCTCTTATTACCTCCTATGATCCGCTTTGACTTCTTCCTTGTGTTTTCTGGTGGACGCTCCATTCGTTTCCACGGATTCTCGCGCCGGTTTCACTTCAACTGCGCGCAGCCAATGGGCGTATAAAACGTTATCACGTAGCATTACAACACAGTGTTCATGGGAAACTTAGGAAGTACTGCCAGGGGGATAAATGACCGAGAACCATGCCGAGAACAGAGCCTTATGTATCTAATGCCTCATGTATAACCGGCCAAACTGGCTAGTGAGTTTTTATTAACACCCGCCAACCCGCCAAATGCGGGTTAAAATTCATTTTGGCGGGTTATACATGAGGCATTAGATACATAAGGCTGTTAATTTAGAACCCTGATTATAACGGCGGATTTGCCAGGCGCACGCCAGGAGCGGTTCACAGCCAAGGAGACCGACGTTCTAGTCAGGGCCGTAACAGATAGATAAGTGACATTGTCTGGGAAAGGCAGAGCAGTTTTCTCAATGCACTAAATTGCCCACTCATGCTGCTCATTCAAATTCTTATTCTTATTTTTATATAGCCTACCCTATTTTTTATTTTTTAAATTGTTTAGTTCTTGGAATTAGTTTAACTACTGTACTTTTTTACTTAATTTAAGACCCGTATATGTTTATTGTTTGCACCTTCCTGCCACAGTAAATTCCGTGTTTGTGTAACATAGGCTACATGGCGAATAAACTGAATTCTGATTCTGATGGAGATGGGAGAAGAAACCCACCCAAATTAGCTTCGGTTAAACAGGAGTTGGAGAAAATTGCCACAATTGTTACAAATCATGTTCACATACATAGAGATTTCTCATGAAAATCTTTTTATAAACATTGAAGAAATGTAACACGCCATAATTCAAAACAATGTAACGTAGCTTCGCAGAAAGAAGACCCTGGCCTCGCCAGCAGTGTGCACGGACCAAGCTTGCGCCCTTAAAATAGCATCTGAATAATGCGCCATTGACTTTAGACCACGTTTTTCCTAGTCAGTGGCGGAATTGTTTTTCGGAAACTGCAAAATAGCACCAGGGAACGTTGCGCCGGAACACGCCTCCTTTTTCGCTGAACCGCCCACGGGAGCGCAAGGTCATTTCGACGTGCGTCTGTGGAGGGAAAAGTCCGCTTTGCGTCGAGCGCAAACTAGGAATGATACTTGCGTCGTTGACAAAGTCAATTGCGCTGGGTGCAAGATCGGGCCCAATGTCTACACCTCTCTGTCACCAACTGTCTCTGGAGTGGAGGGTGGGGGCTTCATATCCAACAAATTACACCCCTGAACTTTTAAAAAGATCTAATGGCCTACTACAATTGTAAATATCCTAGGCCCCAATTGGGCCTCGATACATTGTCATCTAATATTTTCTGCCCATTCTGCACAGTTTTTGGAGACTTTCCACACCAGCACCCTTTGCCCAGTCCCTCTATTCTGCCCTACTACATGTGTTTTCCAACACCAGTTACAATCAACCCTGGGCAGGGACGGCGCCAGAGAATTTTTAATACAGGTGCTGAGGAGGTGCTAGATCATTTACAGGGGGAGCTGCGCAATTATATATACATAAATACTATTAATAAAGAAGCAGTACTTCTCTTGAGTGTTTTTTATTCAGATGAATAATCATTGGATTCAGGTCAGAAGTCTATCACTTGAACTGGTTTCATCACTTTAAGACACTCAAAGTCAGCAGCTTGGCATACTGGGACATGGAAAGGATTAAACATTTAGACTTTCATCAAAGCAAAAAATGCTGGTTTGTCCTTTTTTTATAAATGTCCTCAAAAAAGCAGGCTGCAGAGCTACTGTGGGGTGACTGTCTCTGGAGGGCTGGCAGGCAGGGGCAAGCAGGGCCTGCAGGCAGGGCAGGCCAGCTGGATGAAGCTGTCCAGGGGTCAGGGCTGAAGAGAAGCTGTCCAGCTAGAGAGGGGTAAGTCCAGCAAGGGGTCTGTGTTGATCTCAGCATCCTCTGTTGAACTCTGTTGAGCAGGCCTCTGCATGACCCTCCAGACCTGTAAAAGTGAAGAAAGGATCCATGTCAGTTCAGTTGTGAAAAACAAAGCTTTTTCCTTCTACACTTGACATAAACTACAGTTTTGACTGTGAAATGCAGTGGCATTACTTGAACTTAAATCCAAATGTGTTGACCTGATGGAGACCCATGCAAAGTCACTCAAAACACGGGTTTGATTCCAGGCTCTGGCAAGAGTATTTAACTCTAAACTGGTCAATATATACACATCTGACAAAAGACCAGCTCGACCTTTGCCTGTAAACAGTGATCCTGACTGTCAGAGACCTTTAAATAGCTTGACCTAGTGAAATTGGCAAAACTAGCCTAGCTAACGTAGGTCGTTTTCTCAGGGCATAAGACGAATGAAACAGGCTCGTCTTGAAACATCCGAGATACTGGCTATCTTTAGCAGGCGTTTGACGTTTTTGGAGTAGAATTGAGTGAAATACAAAATTGTTTACACACTGCCAGTGGGCGAGCCGAGTCTGACTCTGAGGCTAATGTCAAAACAAGGTACAGTATCCCCGGACGCAGTCTCACTCCACTTGCACGTTTTGCACAAATCACTAAAAAACCATCTGGCAAAAAGCACAATTCCCACATCTCTTGAAGGCTGCCCTGCTCGTATTTTTTGGTGTAGACCGAACTGTAAAATTGTGAATTTATGAACATGACACGACCAAAGCATGGCTGCCGCCTAAGCCTATGCGGTCTCCCTTGCGTCCGAACTCACTCCAATTACAAAGACTTTCACGACCCAAACAGTAGGCTGTCTGTAGGCTCAGACAATTCTGAGCCTACAGGTCTGTGGGGAATCGCTTGTTCTCCTAAAAGCTGCCCTCCTCTACCTTTTTGATGAAGAATTCGCGGAGATGCTAAATGATTCACTAATTATAAACACAGAGGGAAAAAGCTAGCTACTTTTTGAGTTCGGTTTTTCCGTCACTTCAAACTCTAACGATCTAACGTCACTGTGTCCAATCCCGACCGCCGTAAACTACTACTGTCTGAACGGGGTTTGGACACTCAGTTTCCGGTCTTTTTGCCAGCATTTTCTTTTGCGATCGCCAGCAAAGTGTAAGTAGTATTATTTTAGGCATACCAAACAATCTACGTGTCAAATTTCATGAACATATATGGACGTTTACATGTCTAAATAATATAGGAAAGTTACTTTGTCCAAAAGACCACTCGACGACACTCGGGCAACACTTGGGCGACGATCTTTACTTGACAAGTGTGTCTGTGTTGTCATCGTACTGCTACTATATGGGTTAGCATATGAGTGTATGAAGTACTGTTTCTTGGATGATTTGTGCTCCACATCAGTACATCTCACACATTTGCCTTTGTTTCCATGGGATTCATGGAATTGCTAGTTTCTGCTCCACCATTTCCACCATAGTCAGTAGCGGAGCCAGAGGGGTGTCCGGGGTGGCACTGGACACCCCTGACATCTGATCGGCCACCCCAAAATGTAATTCGCTACTGGAAATTTGATGCTGATTGACATCTTATTTGACCTCTTGTTGAAAGAAGCATTTATTTTGCTGCGTTGCGGTGGATTATTCAAATCGAAGAGAGACGTTTGTTGCGAGATACAGAAGAATAGGAAGAACAGACGCCAGAATATAGAATATTTCCACAGCTCCACAAGCTCTTTTCGCGATTGAAAAAGGCAAAATATTTTAGGTACGTTTTAAGGTTTGCATTGGGTTTAGGTTTCCTGAAAAAAATTTAAGAATAGCAGTAGCTGTGTAAGTTGTCCAATAACAGACAAACTGAGACAGTCAGTAGGTTTTGTACTCCGATTTTACAGTTTTCTTGTGCGGCTTATATTTTGAAGCAGTTTATAATCCGGTTTTAGAACAAAAAAGTGGCTTCGTCTCAAGATCTCTACAGACCGTGCAGCTAATTTAATGCTTAACACTTGAACGGGGGCTTATTACTTGAAAGAGGAATTATTTAGGCAACTGTGTTGTCTAAGTTACACTATCAGGGCTTGGAAATACAGTGACTTCCTAAAGTAGGCAAATGGCTAGTAGAACATAACATTTCATAATAATTTCAGTTAGTCAAACAGCTGCAAGACCCAGTGAAATGTTATAGACTAGCTAGCTCTAACAAAATAACACTAGCATCGCTAACAACATTACTAATTCAATTTTGGTAGTGTAACCAAGCTCTTTGTAAGTTCGTTTTAGATCTAATTGTATATGATCGTGTGGACAATGAGACACGGACGCAATTTCTTTTCATAACTTGTATTTTACCACTGCTCTTCTTGACATCGCTATTCGAACAGCCCTCACTGATTTCACAAATGCGTTCAGCATCAAGCCTACGGCTACTCCCGAGGGACAAAACATGGAGACGAAACTTTGGAAATATCATCGCAAGCATGTCATCTAATCATCTTCCTACCACAATCACCTTGATATGTTAAAATATGACTGAATTACAGCTGTTTATACTTGGGTCAAATCTGACACAGCTCGCCACGGGAGAAACGGCTTCCTTTTTTAAAATAAAGTAACCGAACACAGCATTTCCCAGCAGCGAGAATAGCTCACTGGGATAAGATGGGCTCCTTTGGAACACAAGGTTGTAGGATCTATTCCAGCCACAGTCGTCAAGCAAGTCCTGATACAGGATTATCTGTTTAGCGAAGCTAGGTACGCCACAGTAGCTGTCTGGCAGTATAATCATAATGGTAACGATAAAGTTTAATCATCTTCCTACCACAATCACCTTGATATGTCAAAATATGACTGAAATACAGCTGTTTATACTTGGGTCAGGATTATCTGTTTAGCGAAGCTAGGTACACCACAGTAGCTGTCTAGATGTATTATCACAATGGTAACGATAAAGTTTCATTGTCAGGGGATTTATAGTCAAGAAGAAGCAGATTTATTGTGCTTTGTAGATATAGCGCTGCTACATCTAGCCAGCGCATTTGGTCTCAAAATGACATATTTACCAAACGCATCGGCTTATCGTTACAAAACCCGGTATACGTCTTTTGCGCAACGCCGTGAAGGTAATCAAAAGTTTCGGGGTAGCGCCACCGCGATGCCGAAAAGTAAATTGCGATTTAAAAAAAGCGAATAATTTTTATTAAAAGTTTTGCTGTGCTTCTTTAGATACTGAATTTCCATATCGAATGCTGCTTGGCCCCTTCATTGCTGCTTGCAGCTATATTTGGTGGCCTAGCCGCGAAGCGGCACAGCCACCTCAAGTGTTTCTACCTTTTTGGTGGCCAAGCCGCGAAGCGGCGCAGCCACTTAAGTGTTTCTACCTTTTCTTATAATTATTATTGGTGGCCAAGCCGCGAAGCGGCGAAGCCACCTTAAGGGTTTCTACCTTTTCTTATAATTGGTGGCCAAGCCGCGAAGCGGCGAAGCCACCTTAAGGGTTTCTACCTTTTCTTATTATTATTATTATTATACATCTGCAATGGGAGTCTATGGCAGCCCCTAGAACCACATGGTCAGAAGTTGTGAAATTTGGCACACTCTTTGGGACCTGTCCCCTCATCACTTTCACCAAGTTTCATGTCTCCCATTTCAACCCTCTAGCGCCACCAATGGGTCAAAGTTGAAGGTGTGTTTACACACGTTACCTTTGAACCATATGCCGCATTTTCCAAAATGAGGTATCATTGGATTCCCTGGATCAAGACAAGTTCAACGCACACTATGACGTCATACCCAGTCATATAGATTCTCTGCCATTTTGAATGTTAAGGAGAAACGTTCTTTCGCTACTCCTACAATTCTTGTCGAATCTTCTTCAAAATTGCCACAGATGATCTTCAGACCAAGCCTCACAAAAGTTATCCCCTGGAGCTTTGATTTTCGCAACCGTTTGTTAGTTACAGCCAATCAAATTCAGCAACTGATCCGGAAAAAGGGAAGTGAGGTCATATCTTAGTGAATCTTTGATGCATTGACTCCAAACTTGGTGTATGGATTCATGACCCTGTTATTAAGAGGTCCGAAAAGGGGTCATTTGAGCTCTAGGGGGCGCTACAATATGCAAAATTGTGTTTTGACCAATAACTGTTGATTTGTTTGTTGTATTTCAGTGATTCCTATGTCTCGTGATATCTTAGGAGATCCCATGTCTGACGCATATTAATGCCTGAAACCAGACGAATTGATGAGGCCGCCATTTTGAATGACTGAATAAAACGTTTTTTCCCTACTCCTACACAATATATCAGAATCAGAATCAGAATCAGAAAGGGATTTATTCGCCATGAAAGTTTGCACAGACAAGGAATTTGCTTTGGCAGGAAGGTGCATACAATAAACATATACCTAAAATTTAAATATGTGGACTAAGTATACTAAGGGTACATAAACTAGCAGTACTAAGTGGGATAAATATAAGTTGCCGTAAATTACAATATAAAAATACAAAAATACAAATATTACAAAAAATACAAATGTACAAGATACCATGTTGTGGTGCAGTGCAAAAGCAGTGTGTTTTAAGCAATAAGTCATTTGAGTCAGTGTGGTCCCTTGGCCTTGTTGAAGAGGCCAACAGCGGAAGGGAAGAAACTGTTTTTGTGGCGTGAGGTATTGATCCTGATGGACCGCAGCCTTCTGCCGGAGGGGAGTGACTGAAACAGGGAGTGTCCAGGGTGGGAGGAGTCGGCCACAATCTTCCTCGCTCGCCTCAGGGTCCTCGAGGTGTGCAGGTCCTCGAGGGTAGGCAGATTGCAGCCAATCACCTTCTCAGCAGTACGGATGATACGCTGCAGTCTGCTCTTGTCCTTGGCAGTGGCAGCAGCGTACCAGACGGTGATGGAGGAGGTGAGGATGGACTCAATGATGGCTGAGTAGAAGTGCACCATCATTGTCTTTGGCAGGTTGAACTTCTTCAGCTGCCGAAGGAAGTACATCCTCTGTTGTGCTTTCTTGATGAGGGAGCTGATGTTCAGTTCTCACTTGAGGTCCTGGGAGAGGATAGTGCCCAGGAAGCGGAAGGACTCCACAGTGTTGACTGGGGAGTCACACAGGGTGATGGGGGTGAGTGGGGCTGTGTTCCTCCTGAAGTCCACAACCATCTCCACTGTCTTAAGAGCATTGAGCTCTAAGTTGTTCTGGCTGCACTAGGTCACCAGGTTGGCCGCTTCCCACCTATAATCAGACTCGTCTCCACCAGAGATGAGCCCAATAAGGGTGGTGTCGTCCGCAAACTTCAGGAGTTTGACGGACGGATGACTGGAGGTGCAACTGTTGGTGTACAGGGAGAAGAGCAGAGGAGAAAGGACGCAGCCCTGAGGTGATCCGGTGCTGATGGACCGGGAGTCAGAGACTTGTGTTCCCAGCTTAACGCACTGCTTCCTGTCAGACAGGAAGTCTGTGATCCACCTGCAGGTGGAATCAGGCACGTTCAGCTGGGAGAGCTTGTCCTGAAGCAGGGCGGGGATGATGGTGTTGAAGGCAGAGCTGAAGTCCACAAACAGGATCCTGGCATAGGATGCTGGGGAGTCCAGGTGCTGTAGGGTGAAGTGGAGGGCCATGTTAACTGCATCGTCCACAGACCTGTTGGCTCTGTAGGCAAACTGAAGGGGGTCCAGTAGAGGGTCAGTGATGGATTTAAGGTGTGCCAGCACCAGGCGCTCGAAAGACTTCATTACCACAGAGGTCAGGGCGACGGGTCTGTAGTCATTATGTCCTGTTGGCCTTGGCTTTTTGGGCACAGGGATGATGGTGGAGGACTTGAGACAGGCTGGCACATGGCATGTCTCAAGGGAGGTGTTAAAGATGTGGGTAAACACCGGAGACAGCTGGTCAGCGCAGTGCTTGAGGGTGGCTGGAGAGACAGAGTCCGGCCCAGCTGCTTTGCGGGGGTTCTGCCTCTTGAAAAGTCTGTTAACTTCACCCTCCTGAATGGAGAGAGTCGTCACTGTAGAGGGGGGGAGGTGGGAGGCCTCCTGGGTGGGAAGGGGTAGTTCAAGACTGTCCAATTGTCTTTCAAATCTGCAGTAGAACTCATTCAGGTCGTTGGCCAGGCGGGAGTCGTTAGTGGAGTGGGGGGCTCTGGGCTTGTAGTTGGTAATTTGCCTGAGCCCTCTCCAGACAGAAGCAGAGTCGTTTGCAGAGAATTGGTGTTTTAGCCTCTCTGAGTACAGTCGTTTAGCCTCCCTCACCGCCTTGCTAAACCTGTTCTTTGACTCCTTGAAACTGTCTTTGTCCCCACTCCTAAACGCGGCCTCTTTCTCTGACCTCAACCTTCTGAGTTTAGCTGTAAACCAGGGTTTGTCGTATCCAATATTCACCAGATTTGGCACAGATTATCTTCAGACCACAATCACCTTCCATCCATCCATCCATCATCTTCCGCTTGTCCGGGGGTCGGGTCGCGGGGGCAGCAACCTAAGCAGGGAGGCCCAGACTTTCCTCTCCCCGGCCACTTCCACCAGCTCGTCCTGGGGGACCCCGAGGCATTCCCAGGCCAGCTGTGAGACATAGTCCCTCCAACGTGTCCTGGGTCTTCCCCGGGGCCTCTTCCCAGTGGGACGTGCCCAGAACACCTCACCAGGGAGGCATCCTTATCAGATGCCCGAGCCACCTCAACTGGCCCCTCTCGACGCGGAGGAGCAGCGGTTCTACTCTGAGCCCCTCCCGGATGACCGAGCTTCTCACCCTATCTCTAAGGGAGAGCCCGGACACCCTGCGGAGAAAACTCATTTCGGCCGCTTGTATTCGCGATCTCGTTCTTTCGGTCACTACCCACAGTTCGTGACCATAGGTGAGGGTAGGAACGTAGATCGACTGGTAAATAGAGAGCTTCGCCTTTCGACTCTTCTTCACCACAACGGACCGATGCAGAGCCCGCATCACTGCGGACGCCGCACCGATCCGCCTGTCGATCTCGCGCACACAATCACCTTGACATGTCAAAATAGGACTGAATTACAGCTGTTGGGGCAACAATTTGGGCCAAATCTGACCACGCGTGCCACAGGAGAAATGGCTTACTTTTTGTATACAGTAACTGTACACAGCAATAGCCATCGCTGAAAATGGCTCACTGGGATAAGACGGGCTCCTATGAAGTGCAAGGTCGTAGGTTCGAATCCAGCCAAAGTCTCAAGCATGTCATGATACTGGTTTATCTGTTTAGTGATGCCAGGTATGCGACAGTAGCTGTCGAGCAGTATAATCATAATGGTCACGATAATGTTTCATTCTCAGGGGATTTATACTCAGAGTCAGATTTATTGTGCTTTGTCGATATATAGTGATGCTACATCTAGCCAGTGCATCGGATTTCTTGCATCATAACTTCTGAACAGATTTGTCATAAATCACAAGATTGGTCTCTTCTGATTCTACGTGGCATACTAAGTCGAAATATATCACACTGTCCCGTGTCTGCCATTTTGGGCATCGGCCATTTGGAATTTTCATAAAAACAAACTCCTCGTTCGCTGTTGCTCCTATTTTCATCAATCAAATCATTTTCGGACCACAATCACCTTGACATGTCAAAATAGGACTGAATTACAGCTTTTTATACTTGGGTCAAATCTGACAACGCTTCCCACAGGAGAAACTGCTTACTTTTTTTATACAGTAACTGAACACAGCATTTCCCTGCAGTGAGAATAGCTCACTGGGATAAGACGGGTTCCTCTGAAGTGCAAGGTCATAGGTTCGAACCCAGCCACAGTCATTAAGCATGTCATGATACTGGTTTATCTGTTTAGAATCAGAATTCGGTTTATTCGCCATGTATGTTATACAAACACGGAATTTACTGTGGCAGGGAGGTGCAAAACACTAAACATATACAGATCTTAAATTAAGTAAAAGTACAAAAGTTTGACTATTTCTAAGAACTAAACAATCTAAGAATACAACAATTTAAATATAAAATAAAATATATATAAAAATAAGAATAAATATAGCTGCAAGCAGCAATGGGGTGGCCAAGCAGGTCAGATGACCCAGAAGAAACTTTCGACATCCTCAGAAGAGTGTTCCGAGTACACGCAGCAAGTTTGGCGTGAATCCATCAAAGATTTGCTGAGATACGACACAACTTTCTGTTTGGTTGCTTTGTTGCTGATTTTGATTGGCTGTACCGAACAAACAGTTTTGAAAATCAAATATATAAATAATTTTTGAGTGAGGGTTGCTCTGACGATGATGGTTGCCAATTCTGGGGAAGATTGGAAATAAATTGTAGGAGGAGTAGGCTTTCAAAGGTTTTTGATAAAACCGGAAATGGCGGAAAATCTATATAACCGGAAATTGACTCGTCTTGATCCAGGGAATCCAATGGTACCTCATTTTTGAAAATCAATCATACGGTTCAAAAGTTGCGTGTGTAAACACAAGTCCAACTTTGACCCATTGGCCGTAGAAGGGGAAAGCGAGCGGGAGCGTTAGTTCAGCTTCGCAGACGTGGAATCCGAACAGTGCTTCCAAGTTTTTTCCTCTCCAACGTACGTTCACTGTGCAATAAAATGGACGAACTTCAGCTACTGATGGTGAAAAACAGAGACTTTCTTTCATCTTCGGTTTTGTGCTTCACGGAGACATGGCTGTGCGATTTGATCCCGGACACTGCATCACATCTGGCAGGCTTTCAGCTCGTGAGAGCTGACCGGGACATTGCACTCTCCGGCAAAACCAAAGGTGGTGGTATTTGTTTCTACATCAACAGTGGTTGGTGTGTAGATGTGACAGTGATTCTGCAACATTGTTCTCCGGATCTGGAATCATTTTTTATAAACTGTAAACCTTTTTACTCGCCACGAGAATTTGCGTCACTCATTTTGGTCGGCGTTTACATGGCACCGGGTCCACAGGTTAAAGAGGCCCAACACATGCTCGCCGACCAGATTCTGAGTGTGGAGCGAGCAAACCCGGATTCCCTTGTTATCGTACTCGGCGTCTTTAACAAAGGTAATCTCAGCCACAAACTCCCTAAATGCAGACAATTCATCAAATGCCCAACCAGAGAAGAGAACACTCTGGATCACTGCTACACTACAGTCAGTAGAGCCTACCATGCCGTCCCTCGTGCAGCACTGGGTCACTCTGACCATACCATGGTCCATCTGATTCCTGCATACAGGCAGAAATTAAAGCTCTGTAAACCTCTTGTGAGGACATCAAAACAGTGGACCAGTGAGGCTATGGAGGATCTGCGGGTGTGCTTGGACTGTACTGACTGGGATATGTTCACGACTGCTACCAATAGTCTGGATGAACTCACAGAGGCTGTGACATCATACATCAGCTTCTGTGAGGACTGCTGTATTCCAACACGCACCAGGGTGAACTTCAACAATGACAAACCCTGGTTCTCAGCAGAGCTCAGAAGGTTGAGGTCAGAGAAGGAGGAAGCATTTCGGAGTGGGGATAGAGACAGATTCAAGGAGTCGAAGAACAGGTTTAGCAAGGCGGTGAGAGAGGCTAAACGACTATACTCAGAGAGACTGAATCGTCAGTTCTCTGCTAACGACTCTGCTTCTGTCTGGAGAGGGCTCAGGCAGATCACCAACTACAAGTCCAGAGCCCCCCACTCCACTAACGACTCCCGCCTGGCCAATGACCTGAATGAGTTCTACTGTAGATTTGAAAGACAATTGGACTGTCCTGAAATGCCCCTTCCCCCCCACGGGGCCTCCTCCCTCACCCCCTCTACAGTGACTACTCTCTCCATTCAGGAGGGTGAAGTTAACAGACTTTTCAAGAGGCAGAACCCCCGCAAAGCAGCTGGGCCGGACTCTGTCTCTCCTGCCACCCTCAAGCACTGCGCTGACCAGCTGTCTCCGGTGTTCACCTACATCTTTAACACCTCCCTGGAGACATGCCATGTGCCAGCCTGTCTCAAGTCCTCCACCATCATCCCTGTGCCCAAAAAGCCAAGGCCAACAGGACTCAATGACTACAGACCCGTCGCCCTGACATCTGTGGTAATGAAGTCTTTTGAGCGCCTTGTGCTGGCACACCTCAAAGCCATCACAGACCCTTTCCTGGACCCACTGCAGTTTGCCTACAGAGCCAACAGATCTGTGGATGACGCCGTTAACATGGCCCTCCACTTCACCCTACAGCACCTGGACTCCCCAGCATCCTATGCCAGGATCCTGTTTGTGGACTTCAGCTCTGCCTTCAACACCATCAACCCTGCCCTGCTTCAGGACAAGCTCTCCCAGCTGAACGTGCCCGACTCCACCTGCAGGTGGATCACAGACTTCCTGTCTGACAGGAAGCAGTGCGTTAAGCTGGGAACACAAGTCTCTGACTCCCGGTCCATCAGCACCGGATCTCCTCAGGGCTGCGTCCTTTCCCCTCTGCTCTTCTCCCTGTACACCAACAGCTGCACCTCCAGTCATCCGTCTGTCAAACTTCTGAAGTTTGCGGACGACACCACCCTCATTGGGCTCATCTCTGACGGGGATGAGTCTGACTATAGGTGGGAAGAAGACAACCTGGTGACCTGGTGTAGCCAGAACAACTTGGAGCTCAATGCTCTTAAGACAGTGGAGATGGTTGTGGACTTCAGGAAGAATACAGCCCCACTCACCCCCATCACCCTGTGCGACTCCCCAGTCAACACTGTGGAGTCCTTCCGCTTCCTGGGCACCATCCTCTCCCAGGACCTCAAGTGGGAACTGAACATTAGCTCCCTCACCAAAAAAGCACAACAGAGGATGTACTTCCTACGGCAGCTGAAGAAATTCAACCTGCCAAAGACAATGATGGTGCACTTCTACACAGCCATCATTGAGTCCATCCTCACCTCTTCCATCCCCATCTGGTACGCTGCTGCCACTGCCAAGGACAAGAGCAGACTGCAGCGTATCATCCGCACGGCTGAGAAGGTGATTGGCTGCAATCTGCCTACCCTCGAGGACCTGCACACCTCGAGGACCCTGAGGTGTGCGAGGAAGATTACCTATAACGGCCGCCATATTGGATTTTTTTGTACAATAAAGATTTAGGAAACACATTTTTGCTACTTCTCCTACAATTTTTGTACAATCTTCCCAAGAATTGGCAGGTATCATCGTCAGAGCAACCCTCACTGAATTCTTCAACAGATTTTTGAATTTCAAAACCGTTTGTCCGGTACAGCCAATCAAAATTGTCAACAAAGCAACAAAACAGGAAGTTGGATCAAATCTCAGCAAATCTTTGAAATATCACCACCAAACTTGGTGTGTCACGTGAAAGACACTAAATCATGTTCCCATGTGAGAAGGCAAATTAATATCTTAAAAAATGATTGAAATAAAGGAAATCTAATTTATTTCTATCTAACGCTAAAATAATGCTTTACACATCCGCCAGTCAAAAAACTCTGATTCAATCACATGTTCATAAAGACTCTTGAGAATGTTTAGTACACAAATCTCAGAAAAAGTTGACTGTAACATGAAAAGTTTAATTTTGGTGAATATTTGAAAAATGCATGTTTGGCTAATTGTTAAGGATATTTCCAATGAAATGTCTCCCCTGCTCCTCAGCGCGCGCGCTCCACATTCTCACACACTCAGCCTTTCCCTTGATACACGCGCAAGCTTGGCGAGACGCATACACAACATTTCAGGCAATTGTGGGCTGACCAAGCCCCCACTCATTCCTTGGCTTGAAGTGAAGGCCCTTGTGGATCTTGATGGTATTGCATTTCCGATTTTGTGTGCAATGGTAAAAAGTTCTCAAAATCCTGAAACGTTGATAGTATAGGCCAAGAGTAACTACCACACCACAAATGGCCCAATATCACCCATAGGTGACGCTACAGGCCACGCCCTGATACACAAAGATACAAGGCTTTCTGGAATGGGTAGGCTCACCAAGCCCCCTCCCTTCACTCCTTGGCTTGAAATAAAAGCCCTTGTGGATCTTGATGGTATTGCATTTCAGATTTGGTATCCCATTGGTAAGTCTGCAGCATGGACTTTTACAGTGACAATTTGTAAAGAATATACATTTTTCAATGGTTTGCAATGTTTGGAGGAATCCGCCATTGCTGCTTGCAGTTATATTTTTAGGATTCCTCCGTAAGGAGGAAACCTATTGTTATTGTTAGTTTTATTAGGATTCCTCCGTAAGGAGGAAACCTATTGTTATTGTTAGTTTTATTAGGATTCCTCCGTAAGGAGGAAACCTATTGTTATTGTTAGTTTTATTATTATTATTATTCTAGTTCCATGGGAGTCAATGGCAGCCCCTAGAACCCTTGGATAACTTTTTGTTAAATTTGGCACACTCATTAAGGACAGTTCCTTCTATACCTACACCAAGTTTCATGTATCCCATCAGACCACTCTAGCGCCACCAATGGGTCAAAGTTGGACTTGTGTTTACACACGCAACTTTTGAACCGTATGACTGATTTTCAAAAATGAGGTACCATTGGATTCCCTGGATCAAGCCGAGTTCAACGCACCCTATGACGTCAATTTCCGGTTATATAGATTGTCCGCCATTTCCGGTTGTATCAAAAACCTTTGAAAGCCTACTCCTCCTAACATTTTTGTCATATCTTCTTCAAAATGACCAGAGATGATCTTCAGACCAAGCCTCACAAAATGTATCCCAAGGCGTTTTGATTTTCTAAACCGTTTGTCCGGTACAGCCAATCAAAATCAGCAAAAAAGCAACCAAACAGGAAGTTGGGTCAAATCTCAGCAAATCTTTGAGATATCAACACGTAACTTGGTATGTCACAAGGAAGACACTACAACATGTTACCATGTGCAAAGGCTATTTCATATCTCCAAAAATGGTTGATATAAAGCAAATAGAATTTATCGCTAACGCTAAAATAATGCTTTACACATCCGCCGGTCAAAAACTGATACTTTGATTCAATCACAAGTTCATATGAAGACTCTTGAGAATGTTTAGTACACAAATCTGAGAAAAGGTTGACTGTGGGATGAAAAGTCGATTTGTGGTGAATATTTGAAACATGCATGCTTGGCTAATTGCTAACGAAATTTCCAATGAAATGTCTCCCCTGCTCTTCAGCGCGCGCGTGCTCCACATTCTCACACACTCAGCCCTTCCCTTAACACACGCGCGGGCTTGGCGAGATGCATACACAACATTTCAGGCAATTGTGGGCTGACCAAGCCCCCACTCATTCCTTGGCTTGAAGTGAAGGCCCTTGTGGATCTTGATGGTAATGCATTTTAGAAAAAGTTCTCAAAATCCTGAAACATTGATAGTATAGGCCAGGAGTAACTACCACACCACAAATGACGCACCATTATCCATAGGTGGCGCTACGGCCAGGCCCCAATTGTCCATTTACAAAGTGATGCCATTTGCATCCCATTTGTCCCAAAATTCTGAAATTCATTAGATATACCTTATTTCTCATGAGGAACAAAAAAGCCTCAAGAACGTATAACAGCCGCCATATTGGAATTTTTTGCACAATGAAGATTTAGGAAACACGTTTTTTCGATACTTCTCCTACAATTTTTGTCCAATCTTCCCCAGAATTGGCAAGTATCATCGTCAGAGCAACCCTCACTGAATTCTTCAGCAGATTTTTGAATTTCAAAACTGTTTCTTCGGTACAGCCAATCAAAATCGTCAACAAAGCAACCAAAAAGGGAGTTTGATCAAATCTCAGCAAATCTTTTAAATATCAAAACCAAACTTGGTGTGTCACGTGAAAGACACTACATCATGTTCCCATGTGAGAAGGCAAATTAATGTCTTAAAAAATGATTGAAATAAAGGAAATCTAATTTATTTCCAATGCTAAAATAATGCTTTACACATCCGCCAGTCAAAAACTGATACTCTAATTCAATCACAAAATCATGAAGACTCTTGAGAATGTTTAGTACACAAATCTCAGAAAAAGTTGACTGTTAAATGTGTTCTTATTCAAGTTTCCCCCAACTGTCATTCATTTAAGATGCAATCTTGTGTTTAAGGTATTAGGCTATCATGTTTCAAAGAAAAACGATTATGGATGTTGATTTAATGCAGTTGGCATATTATACAACATACTCTAATCCAACATATAGAAATACATGACATTTGATCTGTGATTCTAGAATATTAGATATAGAAAATATTGTAAAAACAAGATTGTGTCCTAAAAGAATGGTTAAACAGTGACCAAGCTAAGATAAGTATTTACTATGACATTTTACTTATGCAGGTGTTACTGAAAGATTCCAGTCCTGTGGAGCTGCTTCATCACAGCTGCACATGTGTTGCTGGAGCAGCTTTATGCAACCACTGTGTCGCTTTGCTGTTCCAGTCAGCACATTACTCTCAGCTGAAGGTGCCAGTGGTCCCTCCTGTGCTAAGCTGTACTGAAGGAGAACAGCAGTGGCACAAGCCCAGAACGTTGGTAAGTTTGCACTGTAATTACAGAGCTGTTGGATATATTTTCTAACTATATTTAACTTCTAACTGTATTGTGCTTAACTTGATAGGGTGTAAAGCCAGGCCCTGTGGATAAGATGGCTGTGCTTTCTGCTAAACTAAAGTGTAGAGCAACCAAAGATGGTGTAAGGTAAAACCTGAATATTGCATTTTACATTTACATTTAGTCATTTAGCAGACACTCTTATCCAGAGCGACTTACAGTAAGTACAGGGACATTCCCCCCAGGCAAGTAGGGTGAAGTGCCTTGCCCAAGGACAGAACATCAGTTGGCATGACCGGGAATCGAACTGGCAACCTTCGGATTACTAACCCGACTCCCTCACCGCTCAGCCAACTGACTCCCTCGATATTGTCGATGTATTCCAATATGTTGCCTGTTTGAATTAAAATACCTGTGTGGATATGTCACTTTCCACTCATGAAAGTGTTATGTTCCACACAGGAGCACACTCTACAAAGGCCTCAGTGGGGAATTGCCTGATCTTACTGTCCTTCGGGTTAGTAGGGATTTCATATCAAACAATATACTAGTATTTCATGATTTTCTTTTTCCTCTCCTTTTGATTAAATGTACTATGACCCATCAATTATACAAACAAGTATTCTGCTTTTGAAGAAAGAATTGATTGAACTGAAACAAAATAAATGTTTACACAAGGGTTCTTTACTATGAACTTATTTGTAATGGTGTCTGGCGTTGTGCATGATGCGCAACATATTGTGGCCATGAAAATGTATGGTATAATCATTTTGTTTGATATTGCTAATCATTATATTATTACATCCCTAGGTGACAGAGGCGTATAAAGATTTTTCTACAGCGGAGGCGCCGATGATCTGCAGCATGGGCATTAGCTGTGAAATTCCCCTGGTTGACTCTGCCCTTGGCAAGGTTCAAGCCAGAAGTCCATTGTCCTACCAACAACTAGCAACAGCAAAGAGAGATCTGTCCTTCCATGCTGCCCCACCACGTCCATCTATGCCTCTTCAGAATTACTGCCTACAGCCATCAAGTTGCATGTTTGTCTGTACTGAACCACAACAGCTACACCATAGGAGTCTGGAGGTCACCTGGGACATGGTGCACAAATTTGAATGTGCTACCAGAGCACAAAGTTCATGTACTGAATGGCATCAGCTAAGGAGGCATAGATTGACGGCGTCACGTTTCAGGGAGATCTGCCAGGTTGGAGAGAACTCTGAAAAAGGTCTGGCTAACCGGATACTGCAAGGGACACGTCAGACGGCAGCTATGAAGAGGGGGCTCGAATTAGAGGCAGATGCTATTTGGGAATATTGCCAAATGAAAAGGGTCAACCACTACCCCTGTGGATTGGTAATTCACCCTGACGCTCCTTGGCTGGGGGCGTCTCCAGACGGGTTAATCTTTGACCCTTCAGAGCCATGTCAGTTTGGGCTGATTGAGATGAAGTGCCCAAATGTTAAAAGCTATGTGGACTGCCCGTATCTCAAAATGAAGTCAGGCAAATTGGAGCTAAAAGAAAAGCATGCTTACTACTGGCAAGTACAGGGGCAGATGCTAATAACGGGAATGAGTTGGTGTGATTTTGTAGTCTCAGCTGAGGAAGATGTACTCATCCAAAGAATTTACAGAGACAATGATGTTTTGGATATAATCAGAGAGAAAGTAGACAGGTTTTATTTTTATGTCTACTTGCAGAAATGTGTAATGCTTCAGGATTGAGATAAAATATTCTAAGATCTGTTCTTTAATTTTCACTTTTAATGGTACGTTTTATGATTGAGATTATTTTATGTTAATGTTTGTGCATCTTTAACTTTCAATGGCAGATGTTTTCCATGATTAACCTTGCCTTCCCAAAAAGTAAACACAATAAAATGTGTGTGTGCTGTGAGCACGCCAAGAAATATTTATTATCTTGATATTAAAGGCAATTAAAATGATTTCATTTCATGAATTCTGTATGTTTAACAGAACAATAGTTATCAAATTCCTCAGAAAAAGATTAAGCTACAATATCAAACTTCATATCTCCATTTCTTGACAAGAGGTCCATTTTGGTAATTTGAGAGGAGACAAGCGACAGTGAAGAGTTGGTTTATGCTCCCTGCAATGGAGAGAGGGATGGTGGTATCAAAGAGTTTATTTTCTTTAACTCTTCTGATCATCCTCTCGACATGCACCCTCAAACGGGCGATGGACTGCGTCTTCAGAACATCCACCTCTGGCATTTGGGCCCTCTTGGAGAGGAAGGCAGGACGATGAACAGTCCCAGGTACAAGGTCATCCACCAAGAATCCCTTGTCAACCATGATGGCCATGTCAGGCGTTAAGAGTGGTGCAATCCCTGACTGACGAAACACCTCCTTGTCACTCATGGAACCCTCAAAGAGTGCTGAAACAAAACTCAGGGCTCCATGAGGGGACATGCCCACCATGGCCTTAAAGGTGCAGTGGGACTTGTAGGTCGAGAAAACTTCGCTCTGAAGGAGCATGGATGACGGTGTTTGACACCGTAGCTCTGTACAGTCGAGGACCACCTGTGTGTCACTGTAGCTGCCATCAAAGTCGCGTGGAAGATGGGCCTTCACAGCTGCTGGAGACATCCATATACAGACTGAGCCCAGTAAGCTGTAGAGGAAGTTGGCCCAGGTCACGATGATTCGGCTGACGGTTGCTCGGTGGATGTTAAATCTATGACCCAACTCCCTCTGGGTACAGCCAGTGGACAGGTATGTCAGGAAGAGCTCATCTATTGGCAGCAGTTTCTGTGGGGAGAAGTGTTTAATGAGTGTTAGTTCAAAACCACCCTTTTAATGCTTAGGGATCTGTGTCTGTGTGTTTTTTGGGTGAATGGGTACTTACAGTTGGTCTGGTTAAAGGGCTTTCAGTTGTTGTGCTAGTGGCGTAGGTTTTCTTTGCTCTGGTGACCCTAATTATTTTGGCTGTTCGATCAGGTTCCAAAACGCCATCAGATGCTCGTATGAGGGGAATCTAAAATACAGCATTACAATTGAAATCAGTTGTCTTGTCATACAAGCTTAAGAATAACATTAAATATCCCATGACATGCTGTTTTTGTATGCTTTTATATAGGCCTTAATGGTCCCCTAATATCTGAAGTCTCTTTCCCGAAATTCAGCCTTGGAACTCATTAATGTTCAATAACCTCCTAAAGTGAACATTTCATGTCATGAGACCTTTAAGAAAAAAAGAGGAAATAATCAAGTTAAGAGAAGATGTTGATCTAATAACTAGCTTACCTGGTGTAAAATCTGATGTCTTCAGGAGACGAAGCAAACCGTTTCAGTCCAAAGTTGGAAAGATGATACGTTTGGACCTGCTCTCTCAGCGCCTCGAGTTCCCTCAACATATCTCCATACTGCTCCCTGTCCACACATACGGTACCGCTGGCCCCATAGTCGTGGTCCACGACCATCGGGACCATGGCGGGTTGCTCGCTGTCCTCCTCTGGCTCTGCCGGGTCAGGTTCCGGACTTGGTGGTCGAGATCAGCGCTCCCAAACACCAGCCCGTGACTTACTGGTGTATTTGTTCCACTCATATAAAGAAGGAACAGAGCCTGCTGCCAAAACCCGTCTACCCTTAGCAGTAGTGACGATTTCATGGTCTTCAAAAAGTCGACTGCAAACCTTGGTGTGTTGGGTCACCGAATATTCCACCCTCCTTATTTTGTGCAGCCACCGCGCACAAAGGCAGGTGTCCTTCGGGAAGCAGTGGAAGCTCAAATGGTTGTTATAACGGCCTGAAGCCGAGCAAAGTGGCACACAACAGTGTTCCTTAGACCCACGCACAGTACCTTGGAACTTGAATGTATCACGTACATTATATTTCTTTTTACTTTCTTTTTTCCGTACAACTGCACCACTCATCTTGTTGTTCGTTCACTAATTCGGATGAGGACAGGAAGTAAACCGGAAACTGATTTGCCGAATTTGGGCTACGGCGGAAGTTCGTCAGTACGATTGTGCACAGAGCCTATTGTGGGCTGACCAAGACCCCACTCATTCCTTGGTCTTTAGCAAAGGCCCATGTGGATCTTCATGGTATTGCATTTCCGATTTTGGATGCAATGGTAAAAAGTTCTCCAAATCCTGAAACATTGATAGTATAGGCCAAGAGTAACTACCACACCACAAATGGCCCAATATCACCCATAAGTGACGCTACAGGCCACGCCCTGATACAACAAGATACAAGGCTTTCTGGAATGGGTAGGCTCACCAAGCCCCCTCCCTTCACTCCTTGGCTTAAAATAAAAGCCCCTGTGGATCTTGATGGTATTGCATTTCAGATTTGCTATCCCATTGGTAAGTCTGCAGCATGGAATTTTACAGTGACAATTTGTAAAGAATATACATTTTTCAGTGGTTTGCAATGTTTGGAGGAATCCGCCATTGCTGCTTGCAGTTATATTTAGGATTCCTCCGTAAGGAGGAAACCTATTGTTATTGTTAGTTTTATTATTATTATTATTATTCTAGTTCCATGGGAGTCAATGGCAGCCCCTAGAACCCTTGGATAACTTTTTGTTCCCTTGACACACGCGCAAGCTCAACGAGACGCATACACAACATTTCAGGCAATTGTGGGCTGACCAAGCCCCCACTCATTGCTTGGTCTTTAGCAAAGGCCCATGTGGATCTTGATGGTATTGCATTTCCGATTTTGTATGCAATGGTAAAAAGTTCTCAAAATCCTGAAACATTGATAGTATAGGCCAAGAGTAACTACCACACACAAATGGCCCAATATCACCCATAAGTGACGCTACAGGCCACGCCCTGATACACAAAGATACAAGGCTTTCTGGAATGGGTCGGCTCACCAAGCCCCCTCCCTTCACTCCTTGGCTTGAAATAAAAGCCCTTGTGGATCTTGATGGTATTGCATTTCAGATTTGGTATCCCATTGGTAAGTCTGCTGCATGGAATTTTACAATGATAATTTTTAAAGAATATGCATTTTTCAGTGGTTTGCAATGTTTGGAGGAATCCGCCATTGCTGCTTGCAGTTATATTTAGGATTCCTCCGTAAGGAGGAAACCTATTGTTATTGTTAGTTTTATTAGGATTCCTCCGTAAGGAGGAAACCTATTGTTATTGTTAGTTTTATTATTATTATTATTATTATTATTATTATTCTAGTTCCATGGGAGTCAATGGCAGCCCCTAGAACCCTTGGATAACTTTTTGTTAAATTTGGCACACTCATTAAGGACAGTTCCTTCTATACCTACACCAAGTTTCATGTATCCCATCAGACCACTCTAGCGCCACCAATGGGTCAAAGTTGGACTTGTGTTTACACACGCAACTTTTGAACCGTATGACCGATTTTCAAAAATGAGGTACCATTGGATTCCCTGGATCAAGACGAGTTCAACGCACCCTTTGACGTCAATTTCCGGTTATATAGATTTTCCGCTATTTCCGGTTGTATCAAAAACCTTTGAAAGCCTACTCCTCCTACAATTTTTGTCATATCTTCTTCAAAATGACCAGAGATGAGCTTCAGACCAAGCGTCACAAAAGTTATCCCATGGCGTTTTGATTTTATAAACCGTTTGTCCGGCACAGCCAATCAAAATGAGAAATAAAAGAAACCAAACAGGAAGTTGGGTCAAATCTCAGCAAATCTTTGAGATATCAACACGTAACTTGGTATGTCACAAGGAAGACACTACAACATGTTACCATATGCAAAGGCTATTTCATATCTCCAAAAATGGTTGATATAAAGCAAATCGAATTTATCGCTAACGCTACAATAATGCTTTACACATCCGCCGGTCAAAAACTGATACTTTGATTCAATCACAAGTTTATATGAAGACTCTTGATAATGTTTAGTACACCAATCTGATGAAAAGTTGACTGTAACATGAAAAGTCGATTTTATGTGAATATTTAAAAACATGCATGCTTGGCTAATTGCTAACGACATTTTCAATGAAATGTCTCCCCTGCTCTTCAGCGCGCGCGCTCCACATTCTCACACACTCAGCCTTTCCCTTGACACACGCGCGGGCTTGGCGAGACGCATACACAACATTTCAGGCAATTGTGGGCTGACCAAGCCCCCACTCATTCCTTGGCTTGAAGTGAAGGCCCTTGTGGATCTTGATGGTAATGCATTTTAGAAAAAGTTCTCAAAATCCTGAAACATTGATAGTATAGGCCAGGAGTAACTACCACACCACAAATGACGCACCATTATCCATAGGTGGCGCTACGGCCAAGCCCCAATTTTCCATTTACAAAGTGATGCCATTCGCATCCCATTTGTCCCAAAATTGTGAAATTCATTAGATATGCCTTATTTCTCATGAAGAACAAAAAAGCCTCAATAACCTATAACAGCCGCCATATTGGATGTTTTTGTACAATAAAGATTTAGGAAACACGTTTTTTCGCTACTTCTCCGACAATTTTTGTCCAATATTCCCCAGAATTGGCAGGTATCATCGTCAGAGCAACCCTCACTGAATTCTTCAACAGATTTTTGAATTTCAAAACCGTTTGTCCGGTACAGCCAATCAAAATCGTCAACAAAGCAACCAAACAGGAAGTTGGATCAAATCTCAGCAAATCTTTGAAATATCAACACCAAACTTGGTAGGATGACTCGGAACCCTCTTCTGAGGATGTCCAATCAATTTGGTGTCATGTGATCGTGTCATGTGATCGGCGTGGCCGCAGGAACCAAAAATGTGTTTTGGCCAATAACTGTTGATTTGTTTGCCTTTAGTTCATGAAAACTCTTGAGAATGTTTAGTACACAAATCTCAGAAAAAGTTGACTGTAACATGAAAAGTTGAAATTTGGTGAATATTTGAAAAATGCATGCTTGGCTAATTGTTAAGGAAATTTCCAATGAAATGTCTCCCCTGCTCCTCAGCGCGCGCGCTCCACATTCTCACACACTCAGCCTTTCCCTTGACACACGCGCAAGCTTGACGAGACGCATACACAACATTTCAGGCAATTGTGGGCTGACCAAGCCCCCACTCATTGCTTGGTCTTTAGCAAAGGCCCATGTGGATCTTGGTGGTATTGCATTTCCGATTATGTATGCAATGGTAAAAAGTTCACAAAATCCTGAAACATTGATAGTATAGGCCAAGAGTAACTACCACACCACAAATGGCCCAATATCACCCATAAGTGACGCTACAGGCCACGCCCTGATACACAAAGATACAAGGCTTTCTGGAATGGGTAAGCTCACCAAGCCCCCCCTCCCTTCACTCCTTGGCTTGAAATAAAAGCCCTTGTGGATCTTGATGGTATTGCATTTCAGATTTGTTATCCCATTGGTAAGTCTGCAGCATGGATGTTTCTATACGGTGACAATTTGTGAAGAATATACATTTTTCAATGGTTCGCAATCTTAGGAGGAATCCACCATTGCTGCTTGCAGCTATATTTATTATTATTATTATTATTATTATTATTATTCTAGTTCCATGGGAGTCAATGGCAGCCCCTAGAACCCTTGGATAACTTTTTGTTAAATTTGGCACACTCATTAAGGACAGTTCCTTCTATACCTACACCAAGTTTCATGTATCCCATCAGACCACTCTAGCGCCACCAATGGGTCAAAGTTGGACTTGTGTTTACACACGCAACTTTTGAACCGTATGACTGATTTACAAAAATGAGGTACCATTGGATTCCCTGGATGAAGACGAGTTCAACGCACCCTATGACGTCAATTTCCGGTTGTATAGATTTTCCGCTATTTCCGGTTGTATCAAAAACCTTTGAAAGCCTACTCCTCCTACAATTATTGTCATATCTTCTTCAAAATGACCATAGATGATCTTCAGACCAAGCCTCACAAAAGTTATCCCATGGCGTTTTGATTTTCTAAACCGTTTGTCCGGCACAACCAATCAAAATCAGCAAAAAAGTAACCAAACAGGAACTTGGGTCAAATCTCAGCAAATCTTTGAGATATCAACACTAAACTTGGTATATCGGTGGACGACACTACAACATGTTACCATGTGCAAAGGCAACTTCATATCTCAAAAGATGATTGATATAAAGCAAATCGAATTTATCGCTAACGCTAAAATAATGCTTTACACATCCGCCGGTCAAAAACTGATACTTTGATTCAATCACAAGTTCATATGAAGACTCTTGAGAATGTTTAGTACACAAATCTGAGGAAAAGTTGACTGTAACATGAAAAGTCGATTTTATGTGAATATTTGAAACATGCATGCTTGGCTAATTGCTAACGAAATTTTCAATGAAATGTCTCCCCTGCTCTTCAGCGCGCGCGTGCTCCACATTCTCACACACTCAGCCTTTCCCTTGACACACGCGCGGGCTTGGCGAGACGCATACACAACATTTCAGGCAATTGTGGGCTGACCAAGCCCCCACTCATTCCTTGGCTTGAAGTGAAGGCCCTTGTGGATCTTGATGGTAATGCATTTTAGAAAAAGTTCTCAAAATCCTGAAACATTGATAGTATAGGCCAGGAGTAACTACCACACCACAAATGACGCACCATTATCCATAGGTGGCGCTACGGCCAAGCCCCAATTTTCCATTTACAAAGTGATGCCATTCGCATCCCATTTGTCCCAAAATTCTGAAATTCATTAGATATGCCTTATTTCTCATGAGGAACAAAAAAGCCTCAATAACCTATAACGGCCGCCATATTGGATGTTTTTGTACAATAAAGATTTAGGAAACACGTTTTTTTGCTACTTCTCCTACAATTCTTGTCCAATCTTCCCCAGAATTGGCAGGTATCATCGTCAGAGCAACCCTCACTGAATTCTTTAACAGATTTTTGAATTTCAAAACCGTTTGTCCGGTACAGCCAATCAAAATCGTCAACAAAGCAACCAAACAGGAAGTTGGATCAAATCTCAGCAAATCTTTGAAATATCAACACCAAACTTGGTAAGATGACTCGGAACCGTCTTCTGAGGATGTCCAATCAATTTGGTGTCATGTGATCGTGTCATGTGATCGGCGTGGCCGCAGGAACCAAAAATGTTTTTTGGCCAATAACTGTTGATTTGTTTGCCTTTAGTTCATGAAAACTCTTGAGAATGTTTAGTACACAAATCTCAGAAAAAGTTGACTGTAAGATGAAAAGTTGAATTTTGGTGAATATTTGAAAAATGCATGCTTGGCTAATTGTTAAGGAAATTTCCAATGAAACGTCTCCCTCTGCTCCTCAGCGCGCGCGCTACACATTCTCACACACTCAGCCTTTCCCTTGACACACGCGCAAGCTTGACGAGACGCATACACAACATTTCAGGCAATTGTGGGCTGACCAAGCCCCCACTCATTGCTTGGTCTTTAGCAAAGGCCCATGTGGATCTTGATGGTATTGCATTTCCGATTTTGTATGCAATGGTAAAAGTTCTCAAAATCCTGAAACATTTATAGTATAGGCCAAGAGTAACTACCACACCACAAATGGCCCAATATCACCCATAAGTGACGCTACAGGCCACGCCCTGATACACAAAGATACAAGGCTTTCTGGAATGGGTAGGCTCAACCAAGCCCCCTCCCTTCACTCCTTGGCTTTAAATAAAAGCCCTTGTGGATCTTGATGGTATTGCATTTCATATTTGGTATCCCATTGGTAAGTCTGCGGCATGGAATTTTACAGTGACTATTTGTAAAGAATATACATTTTTCAGTGGTTTGCAATGTTTGGAGGAATCCGCCATTGCTGCTTGCAGTTATATTTATTATTATTATTCTAGTTCCATGGGAGTCAATGGCAGCCCCTAGAACCCTTGGATAACTCTTTGTTAAATTTGGCACACTCATTAAGGACAGTTCCTTATATACCTACACCAAGTTTCATGTATCCCATCAGACCAATCTAGCGCCACCAATGGGTCAAAGTTGGACTTGTGTTTACACACGCAACTTTTGAACCGTATGTCTGATTTTCAAAAATGAGGTACCATTGGATTCCCTGGATCAAGACGAGTTCAACGGTTATATAGATTTTCCGCTATTTCCGGTTGTATCAAAAACCTTTGAAAGCCTACTCCTCCTACAATTTTTGTCATATCTTCTTCAAAATGACCAGAGATGAGCTTCAGACCAAGCGTCACAAAAGTTATCCCATGGCGTTTTGATTTTATAAACCGTTTGTCCGGCACAGCCAATCAAAATGAGAAATAAAAGAAACCAAACAGGAAGTTGGGTCAAATCTCAGCAAATCTTTGAGATATCAACACGTAACTTGGTATGTCACAAGGAAGACACTACAACATGTTACCATATGCAAAGGCTATTTCATATCTCCAAAAATGGTTGATATAAAGCAAATCGAATTTATCGCTAACGCTACAATAATGCTTTACACATCCGCCGGTCAAAAACTGATACTTTGATTCAATCACAAGTTTATATGAAGACTCTTGATAATGTTTAGTACACCAATCTGATGAAAAGTTGACTGTAACATGAAAAGTCGATTTTATGTGAATATTTAAAAACATGCATGCTTGGCTAATTGCTAACGACATTTTCAATGAAATGTCTCCCCTGCTCTTCAGCGCGCGCGCTCCACATTCTCACACACTCAGCCTTTCCCTTGACACACGCGCGGGCTTGGCGAGACGCATACACAACATTTCAGGCAATTGTGGGCTGACCAAGCCCCCACTCATTCCTTGGCTTGAAGTGAAGGCCCTTGTGGATCTTGATGGTAATGCATTTTAGAAAAAGTTCTCAAAATCCTGAAACATTGATAGTATAGGCCAGGAGTAACTACCACACCACAAATGACGCACCATTATCCATAGGTGGCGCTACGGCCAAGCCCCAATTTTCCATTTACAAAGTGATGCCATTCGCATCCCATTTGTCCCAAAATTCTGAAATTCATTAGATATGCCTTATTTCTCATGAGGAACAAAAAAGCCTCAATAACCTATAACGGCCACCATATTGGATTTTTTTGTACAATAAAGATTTAGGAAACACGTTTTTTTGCTACTTCTCCTACAATTTTTGTCCAATCTTCCCCAGAATTGGCAGGTATCATCGTCAGAGCAACCCTCACTATATTCTTCAACAGATTTTTGAATTTCAAAACCGTTTGTCCGGTACAGCCAATCAAAATCGTCAACAAAGCAACCAAACAGGAAGTTGGATCAAATCTCAGCAAATCTTTGAAATATCACCACCAAACTTGGTGTGTCACGTGAAAGACACTACATCATGTTCCCATGTGAGAAGGCAAATTAATATCTTAAAAAATGATTGAAATAAAGGAAATCTTTTTTATTTCTAACGCTAAAATAATGCTTTACACATCCGCCAGTCAAAAACTGATACTCTGATTCAATCACAAGTTCATGAAGACTCTTGAGAATGTTTAGTACACAAATCTCAGAAAAAGTTGACTGTAAACTGAAAAGTTCATTTTTGGTGAATATTTAAAAAATGCATGCTTGGCTAATTGTTAAGGAAATTTCCAATGAAATGTCTCCCCTGCTCCTCAGCGCGCGCGCTCCACATTCTCACACACTCAGCCTTTCCCTTGACACACGCGCAAGCTTGACGAGACGCATACACAACATTTCAGGCAATTGTGGGCTGACCAAGCCCCCACTCATTGCTTGGTCTTTAGCAAAGGCCCATGTGGATCTTGATGGTATTGCATTTCCGATTTTGTATGCAATGGTAAAAAGTTCTAAAAATCCTGAAACATTGATAGTATAGGCCATGAGAAACTACCACACCACAAAATACCCACCATTACCCATAGGTGGCGCTACGGCCACGCCCCAATTGTCCATTTTCAAAGTGATGGCATTTCCACACCATCAGTCTAAAACGTCGGAAACTATACATGCCTTATTTATAATGGGAAACTATACAGTGGTGACCCATACAGTCCACCATGTACGGTGAATATTTTGAAAACGTACAAATATCTTCTTATGAACCATGACTCCAATTGACTAGAAATTTTGTTTGATGTGTAGGCCACACGTAGTTATGCTTGTTTGCTACCACAATAGCTATGGGAATAAGAGTGAATGCAATGAGGAGGTTATTGAAACGCAATACTCTGAGTTGGTGCATGTCAGTTTAGGCAGAGGTAGCTTTTTAAACCTCTACAGCCATGCCCCAATTTGCCTATATTCAAAGTGATTCCATTTGCATCCCATTTGTCCCAAAATTCTGAAATTCATTAGATATGCCTTATTTCTCATTAGGGAACAAAAAAGCCTCAAGAACCTATAACGGGCGCCATATTGGATTTTTCTGTACAATAAAGATTAAGGAAACACGTTTTTTCGCTACTCTTCCTTCAATTCTGGTGCAATCTTCCCCAGAATTGGCACACATCATCGTCAGAGCAACCCTCACTCATGTATTCAACAGATTTTTTATTTTCACAACCGTTTGTCTGGTACAGCTCCTCAGCGCGCGCGTGCTCCACATTCTCACACACTCAGCCTTTCCCTTGACACACGCGCAAGCTTGGCGAGACGCAAACACAACATTTCAGGAGAGTGTGGGCTGACCAAGCCCCCACTCATTGCTTGGTCTTTAGCAAAGGCCCATGTGGATCTTGATGGTATTGCATTTCCGATTTTTTATGCAATGGTAAAAAGTTCTCAAAACCCTAAAACATTGATAGTATAGGCCAAGAGTAAATACCACACCACAAATGGCCCAATATCACCCATAAGTGACGCTACAGGCCACGCCCTGATACACAAAGATACAAGGCTTTCTGGAATGGGTAGGCTCACCAAGCCCCCTCCCTTCACTCCTTGGCTTGAAATAAAAGCCCTTGTGGATCTTGATGGTACTGCATTTCAGATTTGGTATCCCATTGGTAAGTCTGCAGCATGGAATTTTACAATGACAATTTGTAAAGAATATACATTTTTCAGTGGTTTGCAATGTTTGGAGGAATCCGCCATTGCTGCTTGCAGTTATATTTATTATTATTATTATTCTAGTTCCATGGGAGTCCATGGCAGCCCCTAGAACCCATGGATAACTTTTTGTGAAATTTGGCACACTCATTAATGACAGTTCCTTCTATACCTACACCAAGTTTCATGTATCCCATTAGACCACTCTAGCGCTACCAATGGGTCAAAGTTGGACTTGGTGTTTACACACGCAACTTTTGAACCGTATGACTGATTTTCAAAAACGAGGTACCATTGGAATCCCTGGATCAAGACGAGTTCAACGCACCCTATGACGTCAATTTCCGGTTATATAGATTGTCCGCCATTTCCGGTTGTATCAAAAACCTTTGAAAGCCTACTCCTCCTAACATTTTTGTCATATCTTCTTCAAAATGACCAGAGATGATCTTCAGACCAAGCCTCACAAAATGTATCCCAAGGCGTTTTGATTTTCTAAACCGTTTGTCCGGTACAGCCAATCAAAATCAGCAAAAAAGCAACCAAACAGGAAGTTGGGTCAAATCTCAGCAAATCTTTGAGATATCAACACGTAACTTGGTATGTCACAAGGAAGACACTACAACATGTTACCATGTGCAAAGGCTATTTCATATCTCCAAAAATGGTTGATATAAAGCAAATAGAATTTATCGCTAACGCTAAAATAATGCTTTACACATCCGCCGGTCAAAAACTGATACTTTGATTCAATCACAAGTTCATATGAAGACTCTTGAGAATGTTTAGTACACAAATCTGAGAAAAGGTTGACTGTGGGATGAAAAGTCGATTTGTGGTGAATATTTGAAACATGCATGCTTGGCTAATTGCTAACGAAATTTCCAATGAAATGTCTCCCCTGCTCTTCAGCGCGCGCGTGCTCCACATTCTCACACACTCAGCCCTTCCCTTAACACACGCGCGGGCTTGGCGAGATGCATACACAACATTTCAGGCAATTGTGGGCTGACCAAGCCCCCACTCATTCCTTGGCTTGAAGTGAAGGCCCTTGTGGATCTTGATGGTAATGCATTTTAGAAAAAGTTCTCAAAATCCTGAAACATTGATAGTATAGGCCAGGAGTAACTACCACACCACAAATGACGCACCATTATCCATAGGTGGCGCTACGGCCAGGCCCCAATTGTCCATTTACAAAGTGATGCCATTTGCATCCCATTTGTCCCAAAATTCTGAAATTCATTAGGTATACCTTATTTCTCATGAGGAACAAAAAAGCCTCAAGAACGTATAACAGCCGCCATATTGGAATTTTTTGCACAATAAAGATTTAGGAAACACGTTTTTTCGATACTTCTCCTACAATTTTTGTCCAATCTTCCCCAGAATTGGCAAGTATCATCGTCAGAGCAACCCTCACTGAATTCTTCAGCAGATTTTTGAATTTCAAAACTGTTTCTTCGGTACAGCCAATCAAAATCATCAACAAAGCAACCAAAAAGGGAGTTTGATCAAATCTCAGCAAATCTTTTAAATATCAAAACCAAACTTGGTGTGTCACGTTGAAGACACTACATCATGTTCCCATGTGAAAAGGTAAATTAATATCTTCAAAAATGATTGAAATAAAGGAAATCTAATTTATTTCTAACGCTAAAATAATGCTTTACACATCCGCCAGTCAAAAAACTCTGATTCAATCACAAGTTCATGAAGACTCTTGAGACTGTTTAGTTCACAAATCTCAGAAAAAGTTGACTGTAAGATGAAAAGTTGAATTTTTTTGAATATTTGAAAAATGCATGCTTGGCTAATTGTTAAGGACATTTCGAATGAAATGTCTCCCCTGCTCCTCAGCACGCATGCCCCACATTCTCAAACACTCAGCCTGTCCCTTGACACACGCGCAAGCTTGGCGAGACGCATACACAACATTTCAGGCAATTGTGGGCTGACCAAGCCCCCACTCATTGCTTGTTCTTTAGCAAAGGCCCATGTGGATCTTGATGGTATTGCATTTCCGATTTTGTATGCAATGGTAAAAAGTTCTCAAAATCCTGAAACATTGATAGTATAGGCCAAGAGTAACTACCACACCACAAATGGCCCAATATCACCCATAAGTGACGCTACAGGCCACGCCCTGATACACAAAGATACAAGGCTTTCTGGAATGGGTAGGCTCACCAAGCCCCCTCCCTTCACTCCTTGGCTTGAAATAAAAGCCCTTGTGGATCTTGATGGTATTGCATTTCAGATTTGGTATCCCATTGGTAAGTCTACAGCATGGATGTTTCTATACAGTGACAATTTGTGAAGAATATACATTTTTCAATGGTTCGCAATGTTAGGAGGAATCCGCCATTGCTGCTTGCAGCTATATTCGGTGGCCAAGCGGTGAAGCCACCTTAAGGGTTTCTACCTTTTCTTATAATTATTATTATTATTATACTTCTGCCATGGGAGTCTATGGCAGCCCCTAGAACCAGAAGTTGTGAAATTTGGCACACTCTTTGGGACGTGTCCCCTCATCACTTTCACCAAGTTACATGTCTCCCATTTCAACCCTCTAGCGCCACCAATGGGTCAAAGTTGAAGGTGTGTTTACACACGTTACCTTTGAACTATATGCCGCATTTTCCAAAATGAGGTATCATTGGATTCCCTGGATCAAGCTTAGTTCATTGCACTCCATGACGTCATACCCTGTCATATAGATTCTCCGCCATTTTGAATGTTAAGGAGAAACGTTTTTTCGCTACTCCTCCTACAATTCTTATCGAATCTTCTTCAAAATTGCCACAGATGATCGTCAGACTAAGCCTCACAAAAGTTATCCCCAGGAGCTTTGATTTTCGCAACCGTTTGTTAGTTACAGCCAATCAAATTGATGTGGCCGAATTGATGTGGCCGCCATTTTGAATATAACGTTCTTCGCTAACTCTCCTATAAAGTTTGTCCAATATTCACCAATTTGGCACAGATCATCTTCAGACCAAGCCTCACAAAAGACATCACATGGTTTTTGATTTTCAAAATACTTTTTCCGGTAAATGATCAAAATCGGCGATGAAGCCGCCAAAACAGGAAGTGAGATCATATCTCAGGAAATATTTGCTGAATTGACATCAAACTTGGTACAGGTGCTCGGAACCCTGTTCCAAAGAGGTCCACAAAAGGTTGTGTCATCTAACCGCTAGGGGGCGATCCTGTGTCTTAAACGTGTTAACTTGTGATACCAGCTGAATTGATGCGGCCGCCAATTTTACGTTGTATAAAAGTTTTTTCCATATTCCTCCAATAAAATGTATCCAATATTCACCAATTTTGGCACAGATTATCTTCAGGCCACAATCTCCTTGACATGTCAAAATAGGACTGAATTACAGCTGTTTAAACTTGGGACAAACTGCTTGCCAGTTGAAAAACTGCTTATATTTTTACGCAGTAACTGAACACAGCAATTTCCAGAACTGAGAATAATTAACTAGGATAAATTGGTGTCCTGGCAAGGGCAACGTAGCCAAAGCCAACGAGCCTGCCATGTCACTGGTTTTCTGTCTAGCACACAAACTATCCAAATTATTTTAGATTTTCGAAACGGTTTGATCGGTACAACATCAAAATCTGCGGCAAAGCCGGCAAACAGGAAGTTGGGTTGTATCTCAGCAAATCTTTGATGGATTCAAAGCTGCATTTACTCAGAACCCTGTTCTGAGGATGTCTAAAATGTTTTTCGTTCATTTTACCTGCTTTACCGGCAGAGGGGACACCTTGGCCACCAATAAAAAATATAGCCGCAAGCAGCAATGAGGTGGCCAAGCCGCGAAGCGGCGAAGCCACTCAAGTGTTTCTACCTTTTCTTCTTCTTATTATTATTATTCATCTTCCTCTCCCATTGGAGTCTATGGCAGCCCCTAGAACCGTATGGTAAAAAGTTGTGAAATTTGGCACACTCTTTGAGGACAGTCCCCTCTTTATTTTCACCAAGTTTCATGTCTCCCATTCGAGCACTCTAGCGCCACCAACGGGTCAAAGTTGGACTTATGTTTACACACGTAACTTTTGAACCGATGATTCAAAAATGAGGTACCGTTGGATTCTCTGGATCAAGACAAGTTCAACAAACCCTATGACGTCAATTTTCGGTTCTATAGATTTTCTGCCATTTTGAATTTTAAGGAAAAAAATTCTCCTCCTTAAATTTTTGTTAAATCTTGCCCAGAATTGGCATACATCATCGTCACAGCAACCCTCACTAACAATTTCGAAAGGAGTTTTGATTTTCAAAACCGTTTGTCCGGTACAGCCAATCAAAATTGGCAGCAAAGACACCAAACAGGAAGTTGGGTCATATCTCAGCCAATCCTTGAGAAATCAACACCAAACTTGGTATGATGTCCAAACAATTTGGTGTCATGTGATCACTGGGCGTGGGCGCAGGATGCAAAAATGTGTTTTGGCCAATAACTGTTGATTTGTTTGCCTGTATTAAATGATTCCTTTGTCTCATGATATCTTGGGACATCCCACGTGTGACACATGATAATTTGTGTTAACAGCCGAATTGATCCGGCCGCCATTTTGAATTACAGAAAAAACACGTATTCTATACTCCTCCTACAAATGTTTTCCAATCTTCACCAAATTTGGCAGAGATTATCTTCAGACCAAGCCTCACAACGCCCATCACATAGTTTTTTGATTTTCAAAAACTTTTTCCCGTTACAGCCAATCAAAATGTGAAGTTAAGCCATCAAACAGGAAGTTGGGTCGTATCTCAGCAAATCTTTGATGGATTCACACCAAACTTGGTATATGGATTCGGAACCCTGTTCTAAGGATGTCTAAAATGTTTTCTCAGTCATATGACTGCTTGGCCACCTCATTGCTGCTTGCAGCTATATTTATTATTGATATGTGATATTATATTGCCATTATTATTATTATTACTATTTTGCTTAATATTGGCTCAGCAACTTTTAAAAACTGTTTACTGTTAATTTCAACTATTGTAAGATTCATATTTTGTCGCTTTGGGCCTTACCAGTACAGTAGAAGGAGTTACACAAGCAATATGGAAAAAAACTCAGTATTAATTCCCATGCTTTAGGAATGGGAGGTTCTGTATAGTGAGCAGGAATACACCGGTTTGGTCATAGTGTATATTGGTATTTGATTATCGAAAACAAAAGAATATCATACAGATCATTGAATGTTTTTCTTTAGACCAATTTGGAAGATTAGTGCATAGATTGGGAGGGACCTTTGCCAGTGGATCCAGAAGTCACCAGAATCAGAATCAGAATGGGATTTATTCGCCAGGAAAGTTTGCACAGACAAGGAATTTGCTTTGGCAGGAAGGTGCATGCAATAAACATATACCTAAAATGTAAATATGTGGACTATCTATATACTAAGGGTACATAAACTAGCAGTACTAAGTGGGATTAGAATAGAATTAAATATACAATAAAATAAAATATAAGTTGCCGTAAATTACAATATAAAAATACAAAAATACAAATATTACAAAAAATACAAATGTACAAGATACCATTATTGTAATGCAGTGCAAAAAGCAGTGTGTTTTAAGCAAGAAATCATTAGAGTCAGTGTGGTCCCTTGGCCTTGTTGAAGAGGCCAACAGCGGAAGGGAAGAAACTGTTTTTGTGGCGTGAGGTATTGGTCCTGATGGACCGCAGCCTTCTGCCGGAGGGGAGTGACTGAAACAGGGAGTGTCCAGGGTGGGAGGAGTCGGCCACAATCTTCCTCGCTCGCCTCAGGGTCCTTGAGGTGTGCAGGTCCTCGAGGGTAGGAAGATTGCAGCCAATCACCTTCTCAGCAGTGCGGATGATACGCTGCAGTTTGCTCTTGTCCTTGGCAGTGGCAGCAGCGTACCAGATGGTGATGGAGGAGGTGAGGATGGACTCAATGATGGCTGAGTAGAAGTGCACCATCATTGTCTTTGGCAGGTTGAACTTCTTCAGCTGCCGAAGGAAGTACATCCTCTGTTGTGCTTTCTTGATGAGGGAGCTGATGTTCAGGTCCCACTTGAGGTCACCATACAAGTTCGAGAGACACCTGAAGGCCTATAAGAGACAGTTAAACATTATTTAGAGAACTTCATTGACCCACTCAAGACGAGCACCTGCTTTGGGTTAGACATCGTCAGTGAAGCATTGAGACTAGCGACAATGCAGCCAGCTCCCCTACTGCAGGTGACTGAACCAATAGTATGAACCTCCCCGACTCCGGAGAGCCCGGAGTCGGGGAGAGCTGCAGTTTCAGGACCACAGTTTCAGGACCGCAGTTCTAGGACCCTTGTTTTATCTAACAGCGCCACCTAGCGAATTGGATGACAAAATATACTATTGAGTATGTGTCACTAGATCGCAACAAGATAGGCTATTTTAATGGTTTGAAAGAGGCAAGGAAAACTGGGTAATTTGATTATTCAGATATGGATTAAAATATATACAATAATAAACAATAACAATCGCAGTATCACATCCTTCCACCCCTCCACCAAATAGGCCTACACCTGAATCGCTCCATCCAACTCTTCATCATTCCCTCCACCCCATCAACCACTCTTGAGAGCGACATTTGGAAGGATTTCTAGATTTTCCCGACCACCAAAAGACCAAAGAGAGTGCGACCAAAGCAGTATTCCCTACAAACAGTACTTTCTGTCTTCAACTTGGTTGTTAACAGTTGTAGCCTGTTTGGCAATCAGTGTAGCTCATAGGTAAAAGTAGCTAATGTGAATCACGTGTGGTTATGTATAAAACCACTCCGGTGTCGTGAAATGATTTCGACAGCAGCAAGTTGAAGTTAGCTAGCTAACTTTAAATTTATTGTCCAATTCAAGACACCAGAATTGTTTTCACCACACGTGATTCAAATTAGATACTTACGCTCTGATTTTCGTCCATCTTTTTATGAAACAAGCTCCATCACTTCCTCTTCTTCTTCTTGTTATAATTGAATGTCGAGCCGTAACCTACATTCACTAATGCAGGAAAATATTGACCACTTCCACCAGCTCTTCCTGGGGGACCCCGAGGCGTTCCCAGGCCAGCCGAGAGACATAGTCCCTCCAGCGTGTCCTGGGTCTTCCCCGGGGCCTCTTCCCAGTGGGACGTGCCCAGAACACCTCACCAGGGAGGCGTCCAGGAGGCATCCTTATCAGATGCCCGAGCCACCTCAACTGGCCCCTCTCGACGCGGAGGAGCAGCGGTTCTACTCTGAGCCCCTCCCGGATGACCGAGCTTCTCACCCTATCTCTAAGGGAGAGCCCGGACACCCTGCGGAGAAAACTCATTTTGGCCGCTTGTATTTGCGATCTCGTTCTTTCGGTCACTACCCACAGTTCGTGACCATAGGTGAGGGTAGGAACGTAGATCCACTGGTAAATAGAGAGCTTCGCCTTTAGACTCAGCTCCTTCTTCCTGCTCCGCCTGTTGATCTCGTGCTCCATTCTTCCCTCACTCGTGAACAAGACCCCGAGATACTTGAATCAGAATCAGAATGGGATTTATTCGCCATGAAAGTTTGCACAGACAAGGAATTTGCTTTGGCAGGAAGGTGCATACAATAAACATATAGGGACCTAAAATTTAAATATGTGGACTATCTATACTAAGGGTACATAAACTAGCAGTACTAAGTGGGATTAGAATTGAATTAAATATACAATAAAATAAAATAACTCCTGAACTCCTCCGCTTGGGTCAAGATCTTCTCCCCGACCGGGAGATTGCACTCCACCATTTTCCGGTCGATAACCATGGCCTCAGATTTGGAGGTGCTGTTTCCCATCCCAGCTGCTACATTTACATTTACATTTATTCATTTAGCAGACGCTTTTATCCAAAGCGACTTCCAAGATCCTTCGCTTCCAAGCTGCTTCGCATTTGGTTGCGAACCGCTCCAGTGAGAGCTGAAGGTCACGGCCTGATGAAGCCATCAGGACCACATCATCCGCAAAAAGCAGCGACCCGATCCTGAGGTCACCAAACCGGAACCCCTCAACGCCCTGGCTGCGCCTAGAAATTCTCCAACCCTCACCGAGAACAAGTTTGACTTACTGCCGGCAATGCGGACCAAACTCTGGCACTGGTCGTACAGGGACCGGACAGCCCCGATCAGGGAATCCGGTACCCCGTACTCCCGGAGCACCCTCCACATGAGTCCCCGAGGGACACGGTCGAACGCCTTTTCCAAATCCACAAAACATGTGTAGACTGGTTGGGCGAACTTCCATGCACCCTCCAGGACCCTGCCGAGGGTGTAGAGCTGGTCCACAGTTCCACGGCCAGGACGAAAAACCACCATTATTATAAAATAAAACAAATATCAGATATCAACTAATATGTCAAAAGCAGGAGGTAGGTTACGTAACTGCACGGATCAACATGATCGTCAAGATGCAAAGACAAAAGGTGCGTTCGACTTCATGCAGCGCCGGCGGCGCCTGCAGCCACCTGCAGCCGGCTGCCTTGAAGCTGAGAATGCCATTGGTTGCTTCAAGTCAGCCGGGCTGCAGGCGGCTGCAGGCGGCTGCAGGCGACGCCGGCGCTGCATGATGTCGAACACACCTAAAAGCAACGACCACAGCAAACGACCGTTGAAGTGGCAAATTTGTAAACGGAACGCTGCAAAGTAAACGACTGAGAGCAAAGCATAGCCAAGATAACCAAGCGAGGTGAAGTTAGTTTCATATTCGACATTCAACATTCGTCTCACATTCGGAAAACGCTACTTTGCAGCATCGAGTTAGGGACCGGGTGAAAGTTACCCATGCAATTTTGAAAAATGATTACTTTTATAATTTTTTTATGGATATTTAAACCAAACTGTCACCAGATTACTCTAATAATGTCTGGCCTACTTCCACAACCTTTACTTTTCCAATAAAGTTTTGAATAAAATTCCAATTAATCGCTAATCTATGAAAATAGCATAAAATCCTCGCTAATCTCAATATCTTTTTCAAACTTGTTTCAAAAAATCTCAAATACACACCAGATTATTATAATAATGTCTGGCCTACTTCCACACCCTTTACTTTTTCAATAAAACTTTTTACAAAATGATAGAAAATCGCTCATCTCTGAAAATAGCATGACATCTTCACTAAGTTCAATATCATTTTCAAATTAGTGTATAAATAAACTCTAATATACACCAGATTATTCTAATAATGTCTGGCCTACTTCCACACCCTTTACTTTTTCAATAAAACTTTTTTTAAAATGATAGAAAATCGCTAATCTCTGAAAATAGCATGAAATCCTTGCTAATCTCAATATCTTTTTCAAACTTGTTTCAACAAATTTCAAATAAACACCAGATTATTCTTATAATGTCTGGCCTACTTCCACACCCTTTACTTTTTCAATAATATTATAAAAAAATGATAGAAAATCGTTAATCTCTGAAAATAGCATGAAATCTTCACTAATCTCAATATCTTTTTCAAACTTGTGTCACAAAATCTCAAATATACACCAGATTATTCTAATAATGTCTGGCCTACTTCCACACTCTTTTTTTTTTCAATAAAACTTTTTTTTAAATGATAGAAAATCGCTAATCTCTGAAAATAGCATGAAATCCTTGCTAATCTCAATATCTTTTTCAAACTTGTTTAAAAAAATCTCAAATACACACCAGATTATTCTAATAATGTCTGGCCTACTTCCACACCCTTTACTTTTTCAATAAAACTTTTTTTTTAAATGATAGAAAATCGCTAATCTCTGAAAATAGCATGAAATCCTTGCTAATCTTAATATCTTTTTCAAACTTGTTTCAAAAAATGTCAAATACACACCAGATTATTCTAATAATGTCGGGCCTACTTCCACACCCTTTACTTTTTCAATAAAACTTTTAAAAAAATGATAGAAATTTGCTAATCTCTGAAAATAGCATGAAATCCTTGCTAATCTCAATATATTTTTCAAACTTGTTTCAAAAAATTTCAAATACACACCAGATTATTCTAATAATGTCTGGCCTACTTCCACACCCTTTACTCTTTCAATAACGTTTTGAATAAAATTCCAATAATCGCTAATCTCTGAAAATAGCATGAAATCCTCGCTAATCTCAATATCTTTTTCAAACTTGTTTCAAAAAATCTCAAATACACACCAGATTATTCTAATAATGTCTGGCCTACTTCCACACCCTTTACTTTTTCAATAAAACTTTTAAAAAAATGATAGAAATTTGCTAATCTCTGAAAATAGCATGAAATCCTTGCTAATCTCAATATATTTTTCAAACTTGTTTCAAAAAATCTCAAATACACACCAGATTATAATAATAATGTCAAGCCTACTTCCACACCCTTTACTTTTTCAATAAAACTTTTAAAAAAATGATAGAAAATTGCTAATCTCTGAAAATAGCATGAAATCCTCGCTAATCTCAATATCTTTTTCAAACTTGTTTCAAAAAATCTCAAATACACACCAGATTATTCTAATAATCTCTGGCCTACTTCCACACCCTTTACTTTTTCAATAAAACTTTTTTTTAAATGATAGAAAATCGCTAATCTCTAAAAATAGCATGAAATCTTCACTAATCTCAATATCTTTTTCAAACTTGTGTAAAAAAATCTCAAATATACACCAGATTATTATAATAATGTCTGGCCTACTTCCACACCCTTTACTTGCTAATCTCAATATATTTTTCAAACTTGTTTCAAAACATTTCAAATACACACCAGATTATTCTAATAATGTCTGGCCTACTTCCACACCCTTTACTTTTTCAATAAAACTTTTTTTTAAATGATAGAAAATCGCTAATCTCTAAAAATAGCATGAAATCTTCACTAATCTCAATATCTTTTTCAAACTTGTGTAAAAAAATCTCAAATATACACCAGATTATTATAATAATGTCTGGCCTACTTCCACACCCTTTACTTTTTCAATAATGTTTTGAAAAAAATTCCAATAATCGCTAATCTCTGAAAATAGCATGAAATCCTCGCTAATCTCAATATCTTTTTCAAATTAGTGTCAAAAAATCTCAAATATACACCAGATTATTCTAATAATGTCTGGCCTACTTCCACACTCTTTTTTTTTTCAATAAAACTTTTTTTTAAATGATAGAAAATCGCTAATCTCTGAAAATAGCATGAAATCCTTGCTAATCTTAATATCTTTTTCAAACTTGTTTCAAAAAATGTCAAATACACACCAGATTATTCTAATAATGTCGGGCCTACTTCCACACCCTTTACTTTTTCAATAAAACTTTTAAAAAAATGATAGAAATTTGCTAATCTCTGAAAATAGCATGAAATCCTTGCTAATCTCAATATATTTTTCAAACTTGTTTCAAAAAATTTCAAATACACACCAGATTATTCTAATAATGTCTGGCCTACTTCCACACCCTTTACTCTTTCAATAACGTTTTGAATAAAATTCCAATAATCGCTAATCTCTGAAAATAGCATGAAATCCTCGCTAATCTCAATATCTTTTTCAAACTTGTTTCAAAAAATCTCAAATACACACCAGATTATTCTAATAATGTCTGGCCTACTTCCACACCCTTTACTTTTTCAATAATGTTTTTAAAAAATGATAGAAAATCGTTAATCTCTGAAAATAGCATGAAATCTTCACTAATCTCAATATCTTTTTCAAACTTGTGTAAAAAAATCTCAAATATACACCAGATTATTCTAATAATGTCTGGCCTACTTCCACACCCTTTATTTTTTCAATAAAACTTTTTTTTAAATGATAGAAAATCGCTAATCTCTGAAAATAGCATGAAATCTTCACTAATCTCAATATATTTTTCAAACTTGTGTCAAAAAATCTCAAATACACACCAGATTATTCTAATAATGTCTGGCCTACTTCCACACCCTTTACTTTTTCAATAAAACTTTTAAAAAAATGATAGAAATTTGCTAATCTCTGAAAATAGCATGAAATCCTTGCTAATCTCAATATATTTTTCAAACTTGTTTCAAAAAATCTCAAATACACACCAGATTATAATAATAATGTCAAGCCTACTTCCACACCCTTTACTTTTTCAATAAAACTTTTAAAAAAATGATAGAAAATTGCTAATCTCTGAAAATAGCATGAAATCCTTGCTAATCTCAATATCTTTTTCAAACTTGTTTCAACAAATTTCAAATAAACACCAGATTATTCTTATAATGTCTGGCCTACTTCCACACCCTTTACTTTTTCAATAATATTATAAAAAAAATGATAGAAAATTGCTAATCTCTGAAAATAGCATGAAATCCTCGCTAATCTCAATATCTTTTTCAAACTTGTTTCAAAAAATCTCAAATACACACCAGATTATTCTAATAATCTCTGGCCTACTTCCACACCCTTTACTTTTTCAATAAAACTTTTTTTTAAATGATAGAAAATCGCTAATCTCTAAAAATAGCATGAAATCTTCACTAATCTCAATATCTTTTTCAAACTTGTGTAAAAAAATCTCAAATATACACCAGATTATTATAATAATGTCTGGCCTACTTCCACACCCTTTACTTGCTAATCTCAATATATTTTTCAAACTTGTTTCAAAACATTTCAAATACACACCAGATTATTCTAATAATGTCTGGCCTACTTCCACACCCTTTACTTTTTCAATAACGTTTTGAAAAAAAATTCAATAATCGCTAATCTCTGAAAATAGCATGAAATCCTCGCTAATCTCAATATCTTTTTCAAATTAGTGTCAAAAAATCTCAAATATACACCAGATTATTATAATAATGTCTGGCCTACTTCCACACCCTTTACTTTTTAAAAAATGTTTTTAAAAAATGATAGAAAATCGTTAATCTCTGAAAATAGCATGAAATCTTCACTAATCTCAATATCTTTTTCAAATTAGTGTCCAAAAATCTCAAATATACACCAGATTATTATAATATTGTCTGGCCTACTTCCACACCCTTTACTTTTTCAATAAAACTTTTTTTTAAATGATAAAAAATCGCTAATCTCTAAAAATAGAATGAAATCTTCTCTAATCTCAATATCTTTTTCAAACTTGTGTAAAAAATCTCAAATATACACCAGATTATTATAATAATGTCTGGCCTACTTCCACACCCTTTACTTTTTCAATAAAACTTTTTTTTAAATGATAGAAAATCGCTAATCTCTAAAAAAAGCATGAAATCTTCACTAATCTCAATATCTTTTTCAAACTTGTGTAAAAAAATCTCAAATATACACCAGATTATTCTAATAATGTCTGGCCTACTTCCACACCCTTTACTTTTTCAATAAAACTTTTTTTTAAATGATAGAAAATCGCTAATCTCTGAAAATAGCATGAAATCCTTGCTAATCTCAATATCTTTTCCAGACTTGTGTCTACACATTTCAAATATACACCATATTATTCTAATAATGTGTGGCCTACTTCCACAGACTTTATTTTTTCAATTATGTTTTTAAAATAATGATAGAAAATCGCTAATCTCTGAAAATAGCATGAAATCCTCGCTAATCTCAATATCTTTTTCAAACTTGTTTCAAAAAATCTTAAATACACACCAGATTTTTCTAATAATGTCTGGCCTACTTCCACACCCTTTACTTTTTCAATAAAACTTTTACAAAAATTATAGAAAATCGCTAATCTCTGAAAATAGCATGAAATCCTTGCTAATCTCAATATCTTTTTCAAACTTGTTTCAAAAAATCTCAAATATACACCAGATTATTCTAATAATGTCTGGCCTACTTCCACACCCTTTACTTTTTCAATTATATTTTTAAAAAAATGATACAAAATCGCTAATCTCTGAAAATAGCATGAAATCTTCACTAATCTCAATATCTTTTTCGAATTAGTGTCAACAAATCTCACATACACACCAGATTATTCTAATAATGTCTGGCCTACTTCCACACCCTTTACTTTTTCAATAAAACTTTTTTTTAAATTATAGAAAATCGCTAATCTCTGAAAATAGCATGAAATCTTCACTAATCTCAATATCTTTTTCAAACTTGTTTCAAAAAATCTCAATTACACATCATATTATTATTAAAATGTCGGGCCTACTTCCACACCCTTTATTCTTTCAATAAAACTTTTTAAAAAATGATAGAAAATTGCTAATCTCTGAAAATAGCATGAAATCCTTGCTAATCTCAATATCTTTTTCAAAATTGTTTCAAAAAATTTCAAATACACACCATATTATTCTAATAATGTCTGGCCTACTTCCACACCCTTTACTTGCTAATCTCAATATCTTTTTCAGATTAGTGTAAGAAAAATTCAAATACACACCAGATTATTCTAATGATGTCTGGCCTACTTCCACACCCTTTACTTTTTCAATAAAACTTTTCTTTAAATAATAGAAAATCGCTAATCTCTAAAAATAGCATGAAATCTTCACTAATCTCAATATCTTTTTCAGATTAGTGTCCAAAAATCTCAAATATACACCAGATTATTATAATAATGTCTGGCCTACTTCCACACCCTTTACTTTTTCAATAACGTTTTGAAAAAAAATCCAATAATCGCTAATCTCTGAAAATAGCATGAAATCCTCGCTAATCTCAATATCTTTTTCAAATTAGTGTCAAAAAATCTCAAATATACACCAGATTATTATAATAATGTCTGGCCTACTTCCACACCCTTTACTTTTTCAATAAAACTTTTTTTTAAATGATAGAAAATCGCTAATCTCTAAAAATAGCATGAAATCTTCACTAATCTCAATATCTTTTTCAAACTTGTGTAAAAAAATCTCAAATATACACCAGATTATTATAATAATGTCTGGCCTACTTCCACACCCTTTACTTGCTAATCTCAATATATTTTTCAAACTTGTTTCAAAAAATTTCAAATACACACCAGATTATTCTAATAATGTCTGGCCTACTTCCACACCCTTTACTTTTTCAATAACGTTTTGAAAAAAATTCCAATAATCGCTAATCTCTGAAAATAGCATGAAATCCTCGCTAATCTCAATATCTTTTTCAAACTTGTTTCAAAAAATCTCAAATACACACCAGATTATTCTAATAATGTCTGGCCTACTTCCACACCCTTTACTTTTTCAATAATGTTTTTAAAAATGATAGAAAATCGTTAATCTCTGAAAATAGCATGAAATCTTCACTAATCTCAATATCTTTTTCAAATTAGTGTCCAAAAATCTCAAATATACACCAGATTATTATAATAATGTCTGGCCTACTTCCACACCCTTTACTTTTTCAATAAAACTTTTTTTTAAATGATAGAAAATCGCTAATCTCTAAAAATAGCATGAAATCTTCACTAATCTCAATATCTTTTTCAAACTTGTGTAAAAAAATCTCAAATATACACCAGATTATTATAATAATGTCTGGCCTACTTCCACACCCTTTACTTGCCAATCTCAATATATTTTTCAAACTTGTTTCAAAAAATTTCAAATACACACCAGATTATTCTAATAATGTCTGGCCTACTTCCACACCCTTTACTTTTTCAATAACGTTTTGAAAAAAAATCCAATAATCGCTAATCTCTGAAAATAGCATGAAATCCTCGCTAATCTCAATATCTTTTTCAAATTAGTGTCAAAAAATCTCAAATATACACCAGATTATTATAATAATGTCTGGCCTACTTCCACACCCTTTACTTTTTCAATAATGTTTTTAAAAAATGATAGAAAATCGTTAATCTCTGAAAATAGCATGAAATCTTCACTAATCTCAATATCTTTTTCAAATTAGTGTCCAAAAATCTCAAATATACACCAGATTATTATAATAATGTCTGGCCTACTTCCACACCCTTTACTTTTTCAATAACGTTTTGAAAAAAAATCCAATAATCGCTAATCTCTGAAAATAGCATGAAATCCTCGCTAATCTCAATATCTTTTTCAAATTAGTGTCAAAAAATCTCAAATATACACCATATTATTATAATAATGTCTGGCCTACTTCCACACCCTTTACTTTTTCAATAAAACTTTTTTTTAAATGATAGAAAATCGCTAATCTCTAAAAATAGCATGAAATCTTCACTAATCTCAATATCTTTTTCAAACTTGTGTAAAAAAATCTCAAATATACACCAGATTATTATAATAATGTCTGGCCTACTTCCACACCCTTTACTTGCTAATCTCAATATATTTTTCAAACTTGTTTCAAAAAATTTCAAATACACACCAGATTATTCTAATAATGTCTGGCCTACTTCCACACCCTTTACTTTTTCAATAACGTTTTGAAAAAAAATCCAATAATCGCTAATGTCTGAAAATAGCATGAAATCCTCGCTAATCTCAATATCTTTTTCAAATTAGTGTCAAAAAATCTCAAATATACACCAGATTATTATAATAATGTCTGGCCTACTTCCACACCCTTTACTTTTTCAATAATGTTTTTAAAAAATGATAGAAAATCGTTAATCTCTGAAAATAGCATGAAATCTTCACTAATCTCAATATCTTTTTCAAATTAGTGTCCAAAAATCTCAAATACACACCAGATTTTTCTAATAATGTCTGGCCTACTTCCACACCCTTTACTTTTTCAATAAACCTTTTACAAAAATTATAGAAAATCGCTAATCTCTGAAAATAGCATGAAATCTTCACTAATCTCAATATCTTTTTCAAACTTGTTTCAAAAAATCTCAAATATACACCAGATTATTATAATATTGTCTGGCCTACTTCCACACCCTTTACTTTTTCAATAAAACTTTTTAAAAAATGATAGAAAATCGCTAATCTCTGAAAATAGCATGAAATCCTCGCTAATCTCAATATCTTTTTCAAACCTTTTTTCAAAAAATCTCAAATACACACCAGATTATTCTAATAATGTCTGGCCTACTTCCACACCCTTTACTTTTTCAATAAAACTTTTACAAAAATTATAGAAAATCGCTAATCTCTGAAAATAGCATGAAATCCTTGCTAATCTCAATATCTTTTTCAAACTTGTTTAAAAAAATCTCAAATACACACCAGATTATTCTAATAATGTCTGGCCTACTTCCACACCCTTTACTTTTTCAATAATATTTTTTAAAAAATGATACAAAATCGCTAATCTCTGAAAATATCATGAAATCTTCACTAATCTCAATATCTTTTTCGAATTAGTGTCAACAAATCTCACACACACACCAGATTATTCTAATAATGTCTGGCCTACTTCCACACCCTTTACTTTTTCAATAAAACTTTTTTTTAAATTATAGAAAATCGCTAATCTCTGAAAATAGCATGAAATCCTCGCTAATCTCAATATCTTTTTCAAACTTGTTTCAAAAAATCTCAAATACACACCAGATTATTCTAATAATCTCTGGCCTACTTCCACACCCTTTACTTTTTCAATAAAACTTTTTTTTAAATGATAGAAAATCGCTAATCTCTAAAAATAGCATGAAATCTTCACTAATCTCAATATCTTTTTCAAACTTGTGTAAAAAAATCTCAAATATACACCAGATTATTATAATAATGTCTGGCCTACTTCCACACCCTTTACTTGCTAATCTCAATATATTTTTCAAACTTGTTTCAAAACATTTCAAATACACACCAGATTATTCTAATAATGTCTGGCCTACTTCCACACCCTTTACTTTTTCAATAACGTTTTGAAAAAAAATTCAATAATCGCTAATCTCTGAAAATAGCATGAAATCCTCGCTAATCTCAATATCTTTTTCAAATTAGTGTCAAAAAATCTCAAATATACACCAGATTATTATAATAATGTCTGGCCTACTTCCACACCCTTTACTTTTTAAAAAATGTTTTTAAAAAATGATAGAAAATCGTTAATCTCTGAAAATAGCATGAAATCTTCACTAATCTCAATATCTTTTTCAAATTAGTGTCCAAAAATCTCAAATATACACCAGATTATTATAATATTGTCTGGCCTACTTCCACACCCTTTACTTTTTCAATAAAACTTTTTTTTAAATGATAAAAAATCGCTAATCTCTAAAAATAGAATGAAATCTTCTCTAATCTCAATATCTTTTTCAAACTTGTGTAAAAAATCTCAAATATACACCAGATTATTATAATAATGTCTGGCCTACTTCCACACCCTTTACTTTTTCAATAAAACTTTTTTTTAAATGATAGAAAATCGCTAATCTCTAAAAAAAGCATGAAATCTTCACTAATCTCAATATCTTTTTCAAACTTGTGTAAAAAAATCTCAAATATACACCAGATTATTCTAATAATGTCTGGCCTACTTCCACACCCTTTACTTTTTCAATAAAACTTTTTTTTAAATGATAGAAAATCGCTAATCTCTGAAAATAGCATGAAATCCTTGCTAATCTCAATATCTTTTCCAGACTTGTGTCTACACATTTCAAATATACACCATATTATTCTAATAATGTGTGGCCTACTTCCACAGACTTTATTTTTTCAATTATGTTTTTAAAATAATGATAGAAAATCGCTAATCTCTGAAAATAGCATGAAATCCTCGCTAATCTCAATATCTTTTTCAAACTTGTTTCAAAAAATCTTAAATACACACCAGATTTTTCTAATAATGTCTGGCCTACTTCCACACCCTTTACTTTTTCAATAAAACTTTTACAAAAATTATAGAAAATCGCTAATCTCTGAAAATAGCATGAAATCCTTGCTAATCTCAATATCTTTTTCAAACTTGTTTCAAAAAATCTCAAATATACACCAGATTATTCTAATAATGTCTGGCCTACTTCCACACCCTTTACTTTTTCAATTATATTTTTAAAAAAATGATACAAAATCGCTAATCTCTGAAAATAGCATGAAATCTTCACTAATCTCAATATCTTTTTCGAATTAGTGTCAACAAATCTCACATACACACCAGATTATTCTAATAATGTCTGGCCTACTTCCACACCCTTTACTTTTTCAATAAAACTTTTTTTTAAATTATAGAAAATCGCTAATCTCTGAAAATAGCATGAAATCTTCACTAATCTCAATATCTTTTTCAAACTTGTTTCAAAAAATCTCAATTACACATCATATTATTATTAAAATGTCGGGCCTACTTCCACACCCTTTATTCTTTCAATAAAACTTTTTAAAAAATGATAGAAAATTGCTAATCTCTGAAAATAGCATGAAATCCTTGCTAATCTCAATATCTTTTTCAAAATTGTTTCAAAAAATTTCAAATACACACCATATTATTCTAATAATGTCTGGCCTACTTCCACACCCTTTACTTGCTAATCTCAATATCTTTTTCAGATTAGTGTAAGAAAAATTCAAATACACACCAGATTATTCTAATGATGTCTGGCCTACTTCCACACCCTTTACTTTTTCAATAAAACTTTTCTTTAAATAATAGAAAATCGCTAATCTCTAAAAATAGCATGAAATCTTCACTAATCTCAATATCTTTTTCAGATTAGTGTCCAAAAATCTCAAATATACACCAGATTATTATAATAATGTCTGGCCTACTTCCACACCCTTTACTTTTTCAATAACGTTTTGAAAAAAAATCCAATAATCGCTAATCTCTGAAAATAGCATGAAATCCTCGCTAATCTCAATATCTTTTTCAAATTAGTGTCAAAAAATCTCAAATATACACCAGATTATTATAATAATGTCTGGCCTACTTCCACACCCTTTACTTTTTCAATAAAACTTTTTTTTAAATGATAGAAAATCGCTAATCTCTAAAAATAGCATGAAATCTTCACTAATCTCAATATCTTTTTCAAACTTGTGTAAAAAAATCTCAAATATACACCAGATTATTATAATAATGTCTGGCCTACTTCCACACCCTTTACTTGCTAATCTCAATATATTTTTCAAACTTGTTTCAAAAAATTTCAAATACACACCAGATTATTCTAATAATGTCTGGCCTACTTCCACACCCTTTACTTTTTCAATAACGTTTTGAAAAAAATTCCAATAATCGCTAATCTCTGAAAATAGCATGAAATCCTCGCTAATCTCAATATCTTTTTCAAACTTGTTTCAAAAAATCTCAAATACACACCAGATTATTCTAATAATGTCTGGCCTACTTCCACACCCTTTACTTTTTCAATAATGTTTTTAAAAATGATAGAAAATCGTTAATCTCTGAAAATAGCATGAAATCTTCACTAATCTCAATATCTTTTTCAAATTAGTGTCCAAAAATCTCAAATATACACCAGATTATTATAATAATGTCTGGCCTACTTCCACACCCTTTACTTTTTCAATAAAACTTTTTTTTAAATGATAGAAAATCGCTAATCTCTAAAAATAGCATGAAATCTTCACTAATCTCAATATCTTTTTCAAACTTGTGTAAAAAAATCTCAAATATACACCAGATTATTATAATAATGTCTGGCCTACTTCCACACCCTTTACTTGCCAATCTCAATATATTTTTCAAACTTGTTTCAAAAAATTTCAAATACACACCAGATTATTCTAATAATGTCTGGCCTACTTCCACACCCTTTACTTTTTCAATAACGTTTTGAAAAAAAATCCAATAATCGCTAATCTCTGAAAATAGCATGAAATCCTCGCTAATCTCAATATCTTTTTCAAATTAGTGTCAAAAAATCTCAAATATACACCAGATTATTATAATAATGTCTGGCCTACTTCCACACCCTTTACTTTTTCAATAATGTTTTTAAAAAATGATAGAAAATCGTTAATCTCTGAAAATAGCATGAAATCTTCACTAATCTCAATATCTTTTTCAAATTAGTGTCCAAAAATCTCAAATATACACCAGATTATTATAATAATGTCTGGCCTACTTCCACACCCTTTACTTTTTCAATAACGTTTTGAAAAAAAATCCAATAATCGCTAATCTCTGAAAATAGCATGAAATCCTCGCTAATCTCAA